>NC_056711.1:3930627-4305627 GCF_018831695.1 Puntigrus tetrazona | reverse complement strand
ATAAAATGAGGAAAAAATATATGACTGCTGTAAAAGCACTATTATTCATTTATTTATAATAAAAAATTTGAAGTAAGATGAAAAAATTACATTAACGGAATGTAAATGGAACATGATTTGTGTGTGTGTGTGTGTGTGTGTGTGTGTGTGTGTGTGTGTGTGTGTATATATATATATATATATATATATATATATATATATATATATATATATATATATATATATATATATATAAATTAATTTTTTTTTATTAACGTTAACGTTTTTTTTATTAATGTTATGGACAGACAGAACATTATATAAAATGTTCTGTCCATACTTTTAATGTTTAATAATTTTTTTTAAATTACATGGTAATCAAGTAGAATTTTAAATATTTTTTTATAATTTATTTTTATGAGTCTATCATATTAAAAAAAAAGAAACGTGTGTTTAAAAAAACAGTATAAACTGAGTCAGTATGTGTAAAATGTCAACTTTTTAATCTCCGTCTTGTGGATCTGTGTGTTCTTCTGTCAGGTGGAAGGTGTGGGGAAGTACTTTCGGGAGCAGCTGCTGCAGTCTCGTCACAGGGGGGCGTTTGAACTGGCCTACGTGGGCTTTGTTCGGCTCACTGAGATGCTGTGCAGGTGAGAGATCTAAGCCAATCAGATTGCTTCGTCTTATCCCAGCGGTTATATAATAATGATTAAAACACACATCCAGACTCATCAGCTCTCTGTGCAGTAAAATAGGCCCCTTGTCATTACAAAATTCAAGATGTTTTCAACCCAAAGGACTTAGTCAGAACAAGTGTGCATCTTTATTAATAAGGGAGTCATAAGGACTGCTCCGCCAAAGCCCCCGATGTTGTGCTTGGCGATAAAGCTTCATACCTGAATGAGTGCAGTCCCTCATTCTCCTCC
Source organism: Puntigrus tetrazona (assembly GCF_018831695.1). NCBI lineage: Eukaryota > Metazoa > Chordata > Actinopteri > Cypriniformes > Cyprinidae > Puntigrus > Puntigrus tetrazona. The sequence continues at coordinate 4,304,722 of NC_056711.1, read as the reverse complement.
TCGTCCCTGCTCCCTCTCAGCTGCTGGGCTGGAAACCAGCGCTGCTCCTGAAGGACAAGCTTCAAATAATCAGGAAGTTTGAAAACTGTTAACATCTGGAAATGTGAGATTTAACGAGCTTGGGAATGCGGCCTCTGCGTAGAGGTTAAGGAAATTGATTCGCTCGCTGCCACGAGTGTGACATGAATGGGCCATCAGATCGCTTCTGCTGCTGAGGGAGCGTCTTTAATGATCTGACTCCATTCCTGCCTTCTGCTTTCCTCCTCGGCTTTTAATTCACCTCTCTGCTGTTTCTATTTTCGTTTTCATGAAACTCTTGAAATGTGAAAACAGTCAGTATCTGGTGGCGTTGTTATAAACTTAAATTGTGAAACTTTTTTTGGTAACTGAGATTTAAGCTCAAATTAAATTTGATAAATATTTTAGAATAATAGAATATGTATTTAGTTAAAAATTAAGTGTTTCCTTGGCAACTATTTTAAATTGGGTTTAAGTACTAAAATCAGGTTTTCGTTGGTCCAAACGAAAAAAAAACCTTAAATGAAGCTAAAAGAAGTTCTGAAGTTAATGTAGCATGCATTGCAAAAAATATATTTATTTAGCAGTTATTTTTATTAACTCTTCATTTTGTTTTGCTTCTCAAATAGATGCACCTTAAAAAACAAGACAACAAATATTGCATTTTTTGCAGCAGAAAATACAGTACAATGCATTATAATTCACTTATTATTTATTAAATATTATTATTATTATTATTATTAATAATAATATAATGGTTTTTATTATTATTATTAATAATAATAATAATATATAAAAATAATAATATTATTATTATAATATTGCAACTGAAATACTAATAAATTGCAAATGTTTAGAAGTAATTTAATACAAAAGATAAGACAATCCCCAAAAAAAATGAAAACAGAAAAATAAAAGCTAATTTAAAATAACAACAGTAATTGAATACAAAACAATATTAAAAGCACTCTGGTCGTAGTTATCATCTAGTCTGTTTACACTGTGTAGTTTTGTTTATGCAAAGCATATACATCGAGACTCGCTGCTAAAATTTGAATTTGATTTAACGTTTGCTGCATAAATATCAAACGAAATATTGATTCGTCATTTGCATCCATACGACTAGAGACGAGCGCTACACCTTAATTGCAGTGCTGGGGCTGACAAAGTCTCTCAGGTTATGAGAAATGGTGAAAAGTGGGTGTATTGTGGGCTTTTAAGTGATTGGGCAAAAATAAAAACCCAACTAGATTAAACTGGATGGTTATTAGACTGCATATCTTTGAATAAAAGAAAAGTAGGCACTACATACCAATGAAACCAGACCTGTCTGTAAACATGGGTTTTAGTATGTAATACAGACTAGCCCTTAAGATGTTGTGCTTAAGTGGGTCTGTTTTATAATTCTTTTTTTTTTTTTTTTTTTGCTCTGTGCCTATAATTGTAATTTACTAGCACCTCTATCAAAAAACAGGCATGCAAACAAATGCTCGAACCTGAGATGGCAGCATTTTTTGAAAGCCCCGAGGAAGTGTTTGTGTTGGATGTCCTGTGTGAGACGTTGTGTGTGTGTGTGTGTGTGTGTGTGTGTATGGAGTCTTAGAGGTGCTTCTGGAGGAAAAGCATTGCTGTGTGATTACACGGCTCCACCGGCAACCGCTAAGCCCGTTACGAGGTGTTGATTGTGGGGCATTCGACGCCTGTCTTTTGAAGGTTTCTCCTTGTGTTTGGGGTAGTGTATCGCTGTGTGTGTGTGTGTGTGTGTGGGGGGGGGGTTTGGATTGTTTGATCCGGCTGGATCAGTCCAGCACGTCCCATATAACGGTACTTTTCATACCGAGAGCTTTGCATTTTTCTGCGCTCTCAAAGTGGGCGTCCCGCACACGCTCGGGCAGCTCCTGCTGTGTGTGTGTGTGTGTGTGTGTGTGTGTGTGTGTGTGTGTGTGTGTGTGTGTGTGTGTGTTCAACCGAGGTTTGTGTTGTAATTACAGTGCTTGCTTAGGCAGGCATCTCTATTATTATTGCTCATACTTTGGTATTGGTTGAACAAACTTTTAACATGAAATATTAATCGTCGTTGTGTAATTCTTCCTGTACTGTGTGTACGATCATAAATAATTCCTTAAACGGTGCGGCTCACTGACATTTCTTTTCTTAATCGCGGCTTTGCGAGTGAAATCATTTATCTGTTTTTCTTTTACTTCAGTTAAAAGGTTTGGGTCCTTTTATGATTTTGGTAGTTAGTCCACTTTGCTCACAAAAGGCTGCATTTATTTGACCAAAAATACAGTAACAATTGTAATATCGTGACTTGTGATGCAAAGTTAGACTTTCAGCATCATTACTGCAGTCTTTAGTGTCACACGATCCTTCAGAAATCATTCTAACACCATGATTTGCTGCTCAAGCATATTTCATATTATTATTATCAAACGGTTCTGCTGCTTAATATTGTTTTTGGAAACCCTGACTGACAACAGAGCAAGTCTCTATGATTACACAACGGCCGTTTATTATAAAAATGGATGTTTATCTTCAGCTTTTCCTCTGTAGTATAACTTGGCTCCGGTCAGACATTTTCCCCAAATGAGTGTTTAAATTCAATTAATTTTATAGGCTGCGCTTTTGAGATCACATTTGGATGTTATTCGATTTTTAGATTGCTTCGAAAACTGTGGATAATATCACGGCAGAGAAAACATAAACAGAAATGTCTGCGAGACACTGGGAACCACAGAAACTTGGATACCAGCGGTGCTGGGAGTAAATGTCTTGTTCAGAATTCCACAACAAGGTTGTGTGTGTGTGTGTGTGTGTGTGTGTGTGTGTGTGTGTGTGTTAGGAGTGGGAGCGCAACGCTCCAGCAGCTGCCAGCACACTGGCTGAAGGAGGTTCTTGAAGAAGTGAGATCCAGTGACCCCTCCTCCAAACTGTGTGCCACCCGCCGCAGTGCAGGAATACCCTTCTATATCCAGGTTAGTACCTCAGGCCTCCTTCACGTACGGTACAGAACGCTAGACCTCTTATCCTGGCTAGTCGATCATTCACACCTTAAGAAACAATAGCACTTCCTGTTGCAGAAATTGAAAGTTGACAAAGTAGAAATTCCCCCACTGTATTTTCTTAATGCAGTATTAATAGGTAAATAGTGTATTTTAGTGACAATTGTATGGAGTCAAAAACTTTAGGATAGGGACCAATCACAAAAAAAACTGTATGTAACGTTGTCATGAAAGTAACTTTTAAATTGTAAAAAAAACTCAAATAACTGCTTTTTTTATTTATTTAAAGGGCGACATACAGTGTATAGATCAGTCTCTTGATCCTTTCTCACACTCTTTTGTTCACTCGCTTCATTTTCTACATCCCTAATCTTACCCAATGCTTAAACTTAACAACTACCTTACAGGCTTTTAGCAACTTAGTTGTTTAATGAGGCAAAAGTCAAAGTTGATTGTTTGCGAATAGTGAGAATCGAACCATTAAAATAAAGTGTGGTCATATTTATTGCGTATTTAAACAATGTAAAGGCTACTTTTATTTAGCAAGGACGCATTAAAGTGACACTAAGGACTTTTGACGCTTACATTCCTCTTAAATAAATGCTATGCGTTTGAATATAGACATGAAAGCTCACTAATATGATATCGAAGTTGCTAATTCCACTGTAAAGCAATGTCCGTCTTTTTTAAATGGGTTTCACGGGATGCATTTTGCATGTTTTAGGATTTTCAAGTGATGTATGCTGAACATTAGGGGAAAAGGCAATGGAAAAAAAAGCTTTGTGGCAGGTCCGAGCTCCTGTATGATGTAGTGCGCTCTTGTCATAAATGAATCTGTTACGGTTTCTGCATCATTTGTAACAAACGATGTCCTTCCGACGATATATAGTTTGTCATAAGTATACTTCAGTGTATCAGACGAGGAGAGGTGACCGTTAAGAGGTTAACTGTAAATTTCCCCACACATGTGTGTGACGTATTAGTTGCGTAGTACCTCCAAAACAATCATACTTAAACAAATAAGTAATAACCTGACGATCTCTGAAGATTCCCACCTCCAGGAATTAGTTTCATTAGTGTTACTCGAACATCTGCGGATGGGTAATTGATTCCATATAGTTTTTATGATGGAGATCATCCCCGATGGACGGCCCTCTGAGAGGTCAGAATAGCTGAATACTGAAGTCAAGGAAAAATGGGCTTTGGATCTGAAACGCAAGACAATGAGAGGGTTTTAGGGAAGAATGAGACAGGGCGAGGATGGATAGACTCAACACCTGGCATGAGCGCGCATTCCTGCGGTATGTCCCGGAAAAGGTGGTCTTGCGCGATGAGTTCACACCCTTTGGCACGAGGACAAAAAAACAGTATTGGGTTACACACCACGAGTCATTTTTCCTCTGTCATGCTGTCGTTCACTGTCCCCGTCTCGCAGGAATGTGTCGCCTGAAACGCGGCTTAAAGGACAGTTCGCCTAAAACCGAAGCGTCCGTCATCATTTGCTCGGCTTCGTGTCATTCCAGACCATGTCAGATGTGTGGGAACTTGTCCGTTGGAAGCGATTTGTAATAATGTTGTCTCTTTGTAGGCCCTGCTGTCCTCTGAACCCAAATCTTCCAGCTGTGGACTCCTGAAGATGACCATGAGATCTCTGACGGCTTTGGCAATGCCCTCTAATGATGGAGATACTGAGAGCAGCTCTGTGCCGCAGGTACACACGCACACACACACGCACACGCACGCACACACACACACACGCACACACACACACTACTAATGACATTTTCTTTGTTTTTATGTACCTACAGGTCCACGCTCTGAACATCCTGAGGGCTTTGTATCGAGACACGCGTCTGGGGGAGAACATTGTGCCGTTCGTGTCAGAGGGCATGCAAGCCGCTATCCTGGGTTTCACTTCTCCCGTGTGGGCAGTGAGTATACCCTCTTACTCGTTTTATAAGATGTCTATGTAAGTTCCTTCAATAACCAAAGAAAAAATTAAAATTCAGTCATGGTGTTAACCATAAAAGATGTATATCGAATAGCCATCATTCCAATTTATTAGATATAACGATATACATAAACATGAATTTTTAACGTTAAGGTTTAAGGTTTGTTTGTTACACATTTTAATGCATTTATAATTTCTGCATTATATATTATAATGCATTATAACTGTGAGTTATAATTATTCTTAAGATCATGCAGTGCATTATAATGCATTGTAAATGCTGCGAAACAGTAAGACTTCAATTAAAGTCTTAAATTGATGTCAGTAATTTAATTTATTTTATTTTAATAAATAGTATAGTGTCTTAGTGGTTAGCAAAATTGAATTGTTCAAACTCTATAATGCCCACTGAATAAATAATAATAATAATACTAAATATTATTAATAAAAGGATCACATTTCTTAATTCTCTCTCCAGTGTTGCTCGTCTCTTCCTCTTTTCTCACACTCATTTGTTCACTGTTCCTCACGTAGCTGCTGCTGAGGCACTGACAGGTTAATAATTAAAGTGAATGAGAACACTACGGACAGGACGTGCAGACACACACACACACACACACACACACACACACACACACACACACACACACACACACACACACACGCACACAGCTGTGCGGTGGTCCTGGCCGATCGCCCTAGATTGCTGGCTTTGATCACCTCCACATGGGTGACGCGGCTCCTCCAGGTCACGATGGCGACAACTCCAGGTCACATTCCTGCGCTCTCCTCCCTCGTACCTGTCCATCTGCCTTTTACGTCTCTTTCATACATCTCTCCTCACTTCATTTTCTTATCAGCTCATTCCTTTCGAGCCCCCTCCCGCTCGTTGCTTTCTCTCAGGATGTCGAGAGATCCTCCACCGTAGCCGTTTCCCTCTTTACTGCAGCGCTCCAGCCAGCAGGCTTTACTGTACAGTACAGTTGGCCTAATCCTTCCCAGAATGCAGCAGCAGTCGTCAGTCATAGAGAACACACACAGTCTTCTTGTAGTCCGAGAGGAATGTTTCTTAAGCTGACATGAAAATGTGATCAAAGTTATGAGGCAGTAACACTTCCAAAGTTAAGTTTGGTGTGTCCAGCATTACTTTAGCCACATAAGATTGTGATTTGAAGGCATTTAACTGTTCCTGGAACAAGATGTCATCAGACCCTGCAAATCCTTTTGTGACTCTTTTACACCCTCGAGCTGCAAGACCAATTTTTGCACTGTAATCGTCTCGAGGGCCATCATCATGTGCTCTGACTCACGTTAAAGAGGTCATATCGTGTTTTTTTTATTTATTTTTTTTATTACATTTTCCCCCTGAGGTCTATTTAAAGAAATAATCCTCCCAAAAAATACAAGTTTTTCCTCTTTGCTCACCCTCAAGTTGTTCCAAACCTGTATGACTTCCTTTCTTCTATGAAGAACGTGGGAGCTCATTGACTTACATTGTATGAACGCAAAACAACGCGTTTTTCTAATGTGCCACAAAGAAAATGACATAACTTCGTACAGACATAAGTTTGATTTTAAATATTAATTTTTTGTATTATTTTTAACTATCCCTTTGAAGACTTGGCACAACAGTCACAATTTAGTTATGAACATTTTTTTGTACTTCTCTCTAACATTTTTAAGTGAATTTTTCACTGCTTTGTCTGGGTGACAATTTGTAGGCACTGTCCATCCATCCTCTATTGTCAGTAGTGTTGCGGTTACTCATTCACTTCTACAGTTTAATTTGCATATCCGTCTAAGTGTATTTCTAGCCTGGAGTCCACAGCAATCCATTTGCATTCAATATCATGATCAGAAGTCATTATCTCACAGAATTAAGTTGACCTCTTTAATGTAAAGTTGTTCATCAAAGCTTGAATGATGAACGTACACATGCTTGCTCTGATGTCAGTTTCTCCATCCTGTCCTCTTTCTAGGTGAGGAACTCCTCGACTCTCCTCTTCAGCACTCTGATTACGCGGATATTCGGGGTAAAGAAGGGAAAAGATGAGCACTCCAAAAAGAACAGGTATGATTTTTTTTTTTTTATTTTTTTTTTTTTATTAATTTTTGGTTTACTACACTGTAAAAACAAAATGTAACAGAAAAATGAAAAAAACAGAGTAGTTGAGAAAAATTTATATAAAATTTTTTTATATATATATATATATATATATATATATATATATATATATATATATATATATATATATATATATATATATATATATATATATATATATATATATAATTATTATTTATTTTTTCACAGACCTTTCCACTAACATTTTAAGTTTCGCACATGTAAAGGATCATATGGATTTGTTTCAGTTTATCACAATAAAACTCTATAAAAACTTTTTTTTTTAAAGTTTTTTTAAAATGAGGGAAACCAAGGCAACAGCTGTGTGACTTTGTGACTTTTTAGACACTGAACAGGTCTGCACAGATAGTCCTGTATGGGCGGTTTGCCGGCATAAAGTGCTTCTATATTGTCTTTATAGTAATAAAAAAAAGAATCTAAACAAATTTATTAAAAAAAAACAAAAAACACTAAACGTAGCCAAAAATAATTGCATGTGCTCCCAAATGTTACCAAATGTAACATTGTAAGTTCTTATATTTTAATATTTTAAGTTGTTCGTATAAATCTATGTAGTGTCAACTTTTTCCACCGTCTGTCAACCATCAAAATATAGTTCTCTGACAGAATGGAAGCTTGATCTTATTTATTAGGAGTTGACAAAGTGTCTGTATTGCAAAATGGAGCCAGGTGGTTTGATAGAAAACTTCGGAAAGGCATACGTTTCCAAGCAAGCGTTAAAACACTTTTTCCATTAGAATGCATGGTTTCTATGCGAGTAGATCTTGAGGTAAGTTCTGCGTGATCCTGCTCTGTCCGGGGTTGTTCGCTAGGGGGCACTGAAGATCTGCGCTTTTTCTCCTTCCAGTCCTTTTATTCCACTCATTAATCTCTGTCGTATGTTGGCCTACGGCGCATGGACGCCTTCCAGCCCCTTAAATGTTCTGGATGTTCCTCCTAACTCCCCGACGGCCTTTGTTTGTTTGTGTTCTGCTTCTATCCTCATCCCACGTTTATCCACCCTCGCGGAGACTCGGCTCTCTCCTTGTACCGATAACCTCAAACTCTTGACAGGCGTCGGAGCTGCCGCGCAGGGGTTAACGCGTGTTTATCTTTCCCGTAGTAGAGGGAACGCTAACAACGTCTTGCCCGAGCACGCACAAACGTTGACACACGGCACTCGCACACGTTCACACCCTCTCCGCTGATGCCCGATTGACCGTGACCTCTGACCCCTGGCCGGTTGGGCCGTGATGGCCCCCTGCTGCGGCGACTGCTCCCTAATCTCATCCAAACCAGTGGAGCGCGAGCTGTTGCAAGAATGCCCCGATGCATTCTGGGATCGAACGCAGAGAGGTCACGGATGGAGCGAGAAGCGATGGGAGCGGCGCTGACCTCGGTGGAAAAAAAACAATAATGGCTCGCTCATGAGATCGTGGTTTGTTATGATTAATCGGCGCGCTGATTGGACTTAATTGGACAATCAGGCGGGCCGTAACGACACAGGCCGGTGTGTTGGACTACCTCACACTTCAAAGAGGCCATGTGCTCCCAGGTCAGCTGACCCCCGTGGGATTTTCTAGAGACGCCGAATCTCTAAAGGTCACTGAAACTCAGCAATGAAATGACGCTGACTCTTTTATGTGGAGATGTTCTTCATAGTCAGGACCGTTTAGTTTCTGGATAACCCCGCCGCCGGTTTGTCCGACATCTCGGTGTGTTTGTCTTTTAGTTTTATGCGTTTGCATGACAGGCATCTTTATCCTGCGGGGTCATTCGGCTCTTGCTTGTTGTTGTTGTGTTGAGTCTCTTCCTGTGTTTTTGTGAGTCTTGTGATCTGTGCGCTGACATGTACATGTCAAACATTTTGACAGACCGTTCTCTGTTATGACCTTTTGGGTCTAGCTGCATTCTACAATGCAATGTGTGTGTGTGTGTGTGTGTGTGTGTGTGTGTGTGTTATTACACCCGCTAATTCCATGGTCATTTGCCAAGTTATAGACAAGTTAAAACTAGCATTATTCTTGCTGCACGATATTTGACCGGAAGGGTAAAAATTATGGTTATCTTCCCTTCGGCTCATTAGCGCTAACACAGAGGTTAAATGGTCCTGTAAAAACACATTTATTTGAAATAATAATGAGCGAGAGAAAGAGAGCGAAAGAATCTCTCTATAATCAAGCTGTAACTGTTAGGCTACTTCTCAAATGGCGAGTTTACCACCTCGTTGCTGAGAAATATTATGTAGCGATCTAGTATCTATAGGCTATTTTATTAATGACAGTAGCAATATTGACAAGTTTGACAATCTGCAATCTCTCTTTCTCTCTTTCTCTGTCTCTCTCTTTGTCTCTGTCAGTGTGTGCGTCTGCATCAATTAAAGCAGTGCATTAATATAGAAATGTGAATAAACTGACTTGGAACTATGTGTGCATTTAAATGGTTTTACTGCATACCTGTCAGCCAATCAGATTCCAGTATTCAGACATAACATGGAATGAATGAATAAACACACACACACACACACACACACACACACATACATTATATATAAAATTGGCAGTGTACCTAAAACAAGAGAGTTTTAATTAGAGTATAATATTTCATTTATTTATCAAACGCATGTTTATTTATCGAATGTGAGATTTAGTAGCTGCGCTGTTTCGAATTCATTAGCGTAAGCAGGGTTTGTTTGTGCTCCTTGGATTGGTTCGGTTTTCAAACATGTTTTGTATTTAGATTTTTGTTTTGCGCAACTGTAAAAAAAAGGTGAATTGATCTGCTTCTTGCCATTTAAAACACTGATTACGGTCAAAACATAGCACTCGGAGTAATGTTTTCGTTGGTCTATTTGGACTAGATCAAAGGAGTCAAATCAGAGTTTGAAAAACGAATGATACACATCTTAGGTAAACACTGAAACGAAACCGAACGAAAGTCTTTAAACCATTGTATAAAACCTATCTTGACAAGTAATGACTTCAGTTGCACTCAAGTTTATAAACAAGTCTAGCATGTGATACCATCTTCTCGCTTAAGCAATTTAGTTTGGACTTTTTTTTTTTTTAAATGCGCTTTTTCTGCTTGTTTGACTGTTTTCCCAAAGAAGATACTTAGTTTGTGTTTGCTCGGTCTCACCAGAATATGATCGGAGAGTTGGCTTGTTCCTCAGACTTTTATTAGCTGACCTCAGTCATCTGGTGCACAATATGTAACCAAAAAATAAAAAAAGATTTTGTTTCCTCTTTTCATGATCTGAATGTTATTTATGTTACATAAACAAATGAGTTGAAGGAATACTGTGTGTGTGTGTGTGTGTGTGTGTGTGTGTGTGTGTGTGGGGGCGGTGTTTGCGTTTATGATGTCCCTATTCAGCACACTCAAGCTCATTACACAAAATATGCAAATTTATATCGGTTCATCTTCATTTGTGAATGCAAGTAAAGACAAACAAGCGGTTAAATATGGTTTAAGTTTGACAGGCTGCATTTATAGACATGTTTTGCCGTGAAGACTCTAATCCATACTGAAGGTATGCTGGGTTGTGTTGAGCTTAACTGTAACCACATTTGCCCACGTCAAAGCGTGTGTGTGTGGCATGCAGCATGCGGCCAGGTTGTAGTCGTAGCTGACCCACCTTGTTACCATGACAGCGCCCCGGCCTAAGTTCAGACCAGTCCGTGTGCATCAGCGGTTGAAACAGGATGCGGTGCGCGTGTTTGTGTGTGTATTTTACATAGCTGAAGTCACAACACGCTTGTTTGAAACGTCGGCTCTCGAGCTAAAGTTAGCCCTGCACGGGCCGTTTCAGTTAGACACGAAGAAAAAAAAGTTTTATTAGACGGTCTATCTTAAACGCAGAGGCTCAGCTAAATAAAGATACGTTTATGTGCGTCGCACACGCTTTCGCTCTCCGTCTTAACGCACGCATTTTTTTCGGGTGAAATTCCCAGGGTTCATTCCAGCCGCGCTGCTTTCTAAGGAATAAACGAGCAGGGCCGGTGAGCCGCGTGTCCCTGCAGCGCTCCATCAGAGGCCGCTCTAATGAGAGCTTTATAGAGCTGTAAAGAGCGCAGACTTTAGGAAGTGGTTTACAAACCAGACCTTTAAAGGTTGCAGTCTCTTTCTCTCCTCTCCTCGTGTCACTTAGGCTCTGTTCCAAAATCTAGCGAGCTGCCTACGTAGGCAGCACGTTCCTGACGCAGAGGGTGTTCCAAAAGGAAATACCTTCTTTTGGCAGAATTGCGCGCATTCATAGCAGAGGAAACAATCCCATAACGCTTTGTAATGCGAACCGACAATTAGTTTTTACCCTATAAATCCTGATGTATACAGTAGGTCAGAAAATAAACGATTAGCATTATTTTGAATAAATGTATTTATTGTATACCAGACATTTTATAACACACCTCTGCATGTTTTATCTTATTTTACAGATATGTTGGACAGCCCTAGTTCAGCGGGAGCGTACTGTTGCTTTAGTATGCAATGCAACGTTGATTGAAAGATAAACCGCACATCCTTATTTCACTTTTGTTGTTTACATTGTGGTTTTCGACTTGCTTGCAGTTTAACGGCGTTAACAACTGGCCAAAGAGGACAAGCTTCGACCGAATGACACGCATGCATTTTAAACATTTTCATCATGCCCCGGCTCCTCCTTTGCAATAAATACACATTTTTGAAGGAGGCTTTTAACTTCTCTGGTAATTTCAGTGTTATGACCTATTTAAGGGTTGACCAAAATAACACTTTTTAAAATCTGTTAGAGGTACAATGAAATATGAGCATGCATATTCATATCCTATTTTTGCACCTTTTATAACATGCAAATTATTTCTGCCCTTTATCACGGATTCAACCTTTCAGACTGAAGCCATCAACGACCCTTTGTTTTCAGATAAAAAAAAAAGAAAAATTGTTTTTGTTTTTTTTCTATATATATTTTATGTACTATTTACTGAAATAATTAGAGGTCATTTGAATTGAATTGTTTAAAAATGGTAATATTAGACAACTTCTTCATTCAGTAATCTAAGTTGATGATAAAAAAAATAATAAAGTAAACACTCTAATACCTAATTAGTTAAGCGTGTACACAGTTTTCTTTAATATAGAATTAATTGTCATAATGTCCAAATATAGAGCAGCATATTTCGAAATAAAGAATTTTAAGTTAAAAATAATTTTTTGAAATAGTTATTTTAAAATGTGCATTTGCTGTATATGTAATAAAATATGAAAATGAATATTACCACACGTCTTTCAGTTATTAGACACACCATGAACATAGAACAGACACTACAATCTACAAAACACTCTCTCACTTAAGTCTCCCTTATGAAAGTTATCAGCCAAGCAGAAAAACTGGTTGCCAGTTGATGTTAGATGAATGTAATTAATGTCATTTCTTATCTTTTCTAATCGGCAATCCTACAAACGCTTTAATTTCTCTCACTCTTCTCTTACCAGAATGACCGGTCGAGAGTTCTTCACTCGTTTCCCTGCCCTCTACCCCTTCCTCCTCAGTCAGCTACAGGAAGCCGCAGCCTCTGTGAACAGGTGAGAATTTCTCAACAAAAGCCCCCCTGTAACATCACAGGACCCCGCAATGTGTGCACGATTTGCGTCGGATGTTGTTAAAGAGCTGAACGATCCCAGCGTACGCTAAACGGACCCAGTTCTTCTTCTCACCCTTCTTTAATTTCTCCGAGGCCCTTATTTAAGACCATTTAAGTGGCCCATCAAGCCTCTTTAGACCTATTAAGCATTTTGACCACACTGATGGACGGATTCCTAGCTGAGATGCCACAGATAAGTAAATCGCTTTTGGGAGTTTCGGCCATGTTGGATCCAGACCTCGCTCTTCGGTGGTTGTGAGAACATGTTAGTCTCTTATCTCCCTCAAATAATTTCTCCACAGACTGATGCGCCACTCTTCCAAATAGCACTTGCGTTGCACAAGAGGCCCTTGAGCCAATATTATCTTAATATGTATCAAATTATTTTAATGCGTTTTCAGTCTGGCGTTCTCTCCTTTTAGCTAAGAGTGGTCTGACTCTTTCCCACGGCCTAGTCTTTGCGTCCCACTTGCCAAGCTAGGCTCTGCAGCGCTCATATTTTATACCGCCTATAAATTAAACGGCATATAAATAAGGGTAGAAAGAAGTGCGAATAGGTTTGCGCCACCCACCTTCACCGAATATGAAAAGAGCATCATGGGATGTCTAGGGGGGGAGTTCGCCGTTTAGCGTGATTGAGAAGTTTTTCCTATTGAAGTTCAATCCAGAATGTTTCTTTTATCTGGAAAGCAGGCTGTAAAAAGCATGTGGGAACGTTGGAATACGGTTCATCGCTCTCCTCGCAATTTGTAAACCGGTTCGCGATATGAAGATTTCACGAGCACGGACGAAATCGTGATGAATGATTTGCCACGGCTTGAGGGGTTTATAACGGTTTTAAACGTTTAACATGGGAAATGAGTGTCGAGAGGGTTCGGTTGGACATGGACCAGAGATGAAATGAGATGAAAAGACGGGGACAAGTGGAGCCAAGATTAAAACTCGCTTTGCTAATCTCACTTTCTCTTCCAGGCTTATCACCTCTTCACCCTCGCTGAACTTTTTCGCTCATTTTTACGTCTTTTTCCATTCCTCTGATTCATCATATTTTATTGGTTCGTTCTCGCACTCCCCTTCCAGCTTTTTTTCTTGAATGCGCATGATGTTTAACACTTCAGTCTCCTTGGGTTTGGTGATGATCTCAAGTTCTTGGCTGTCCCACACTGCGCCTGACTGAAATCAGACTCTAAACGCATTACCCGGGCCCTGATTAGCAAAATAGCATTTCCTGCACTCTGGCCCGGGGTCTACGGGCTCCTGGGACCCCTCGGTGGTGGGGAGTTTGGCCATGTTTGATGTAATAATGACAAGCGTATCCACAGCTGGCAGCTGTGCCGTGGAAAGCTCACGGCCTGTAGAGAACAGAACAGATTTTGGCCCTTTCGGAGTAATAGAAAGCTATGAGTAATTTACATTTGTGTGCTTTTCTGTCTGTTTTTTTCGTGTGTTTGCTCTGGCTTAAGTCTTGAGTTTCCACTGGACTGTCAGAGAAACATGTGCAGAAATGTAGTAAAAGAGAAAGGAAGTGAAGGGCCGTTGGGTTGGTAATGGTGACCGTGTGTACATTTGCTCATCTTGTCATTGAAACCGTTATACCTGTATGCGTTTGGAATGGCTGGCTGCTAATTCTGAAAGCTCAGCTAAAGCATCATTTGTAATATACGCATAATATACAGTAAGTGAAGTTTTGGAAATGCAAGTTTAGTCATTTCAAAGTCACGTGTGGCTAAGTTGGTTATGTTAGCACTGTTGTATGTCAAGGGTGTTCAATCATTGAAGAAATGATGACGTTATAGATGCGTTTATAACTTGTATTTGGAGAAAACCATATTAAGCTATACTAGTTAAACAAGTTAATTACGAAGTCACTTGAAGGTAACTTAATTCATTTTTTTTTATATATGTTGTTATTATATAAAATATTAAAGTTATGCTAGTTAAGTTAGACAAAGGAAAAGGTCACAGGTTTTTTCGGGTTTACATTAGTAAGTGGACAAAGCTATGCTAGTAAAATAAGTAAGAGAAGTTATGACTTACGTAAAGGTAAGTTAGGTTCATTCTGTTAGTTACGTTAGCAAGTGATGGAAGTTACTCAAGTTAGGTTAGAGAAGTTACACAGGTTAGTGGAGGAAACTATGCTAGTAAAATAAGTACATTTATAAAGTCGCATACAGGTTAGTTAGAAAGTAAGTGAAGAAAGTTAAGTAATTAGAGAAGTTATAAAAGTGAATCAAGATATGTTAGTTCAGTTGGTTACATTAGTATGTAGAGGATGTTATGTTAACAAATTGTTGAAGTTTATGACGTCAGAAATGGGGAGTTGGTTAGGTTGGTACTGTTAAATGTCAGTAAGGGACGGGTTTTCTTTAACTAATATTTGAAAAAAAAATGAAGTCACATACAGGTAAGTGATGGAAGTTAAGTTAGACCAATGATAAAGTCATACAGGTTAGTTCAGTTAGGATAGAATGTGGAGGAGGCTATGCTAGTTAAATAGTAATAGAGGTTTTTTAAAGGCACATACTGGTAACTTAGCTGGTTTAGGTAATTTTGCACGTGTTAGTAAGTGAAGAAGGTCATGCCAGTTTAGTAACTAGAGAAGTTATGAAAACACATCTAGATAAGTTAGTTTAGAATGAAGCTTAGCTAGTTTAAGGAAGGTATGTTTCGTTAGGTAATCCAATCGTGATTTGTGTTAGCCATGTGAGTAGCATATGTTTCGTTAATTTAGTAGTTCACAGTTGGTTACCTTATTATATAAATTAAGGGTTCACTTGTTAGTTAAGGTCGATTACTTTCGCTAAGTAAATGTTATGTATTTCCCTTTCTCTCTCTTTCAGTGATTCAGGGCAGGTGAAGCTGCACCCCAGTCTTTTCCTGTTGCTGTTGGTTTTGGGTCGTCTCTACCCGTCTCCTATGGATGGGTCATCATCTCCTCTGGGATTAGCTCCCTTTATGCCCTTAATCATCAGGTAGGTACAGACATTTAGATTACATTTTAAGTGCAATGCTGCCTGAACCTTCACTGAATGTTTTAGCTCAAATAATTGAGATTTGATTCAGCTGACTATTCCTCAGCCCTCTCATCTCACAGGCCACTCCCTTTGCATCTCTTTCTATCCGTCAACTTCGACGCATCCATTCCTGCAATACATTTTTTCCCACTGCCTCTGCATTTTTTTTCTTCTTGCACAATTTGTAATGCTTGAGACGCGCAGCTACTGTTGCTGTCCCGTTTTCACATTTAATTTTTTTTGGTTTTTGTTTAGACAGGAGGAAAAATATTTTTGGAACACATTTTACAAGTACCTGTAAAAGCATCCAAACATAGACATAGTTGTCTTACACACACACACACACAGAGTGAAGGATAGGTCACAGTTCTGATCCCAGAGCAAGGAGTAATCCTTTCCACTCCTGTTTGTGTGTCACAGAACACTGTGTTCCTACAGCTGGGGAGCAATAGATCTATTCGGATGAAAGAAACAATAAGTTGGAGAAGTCTTGCTCCCGCTGCTGCTCCTGACTTTGGTGTCAGTCCTGCGTGTAGCATGCATTTAAAATCTCATTGCATGTTGAATACATGTTGCAGTTGCATCAGTTTGAGGGTAAAGCAGTAAAATAACACTCTGTCGGCTCTGTTGCAAAACCTTGCGAGCTGCCATTTATTTTCTTATAATACTGTGACCTTCCATGTAGATACATGCAGATAAGCTCCGTTCTATTAATAAAATTTCTGCTACATAAATGGGTCGTTCATAAATGGACGCACGTTAGCACATCGACTCGCAAATGTTTACAAATCAGCAGCCGTTTAACATTCAACAGCTTGGTGGAGTTGTTGTTGCTTCGCATGCAAAGTGTTTACTGTATCATGAAAGAGAGGCTTCTTTCTGTACTTCCTGCCGAAAATGTCGATCATCGAGGGTGGGTTTGTGATTTATCCTAATTATCTGCTGTTTAGGTCGACGTGATAGTGGAGTTGTTGCAAGCTTAGTCTTGATATGAACTGTTATGAAGAACAGAAGTTCTGTTGAAACCGCTGGTTCTGATAGTGAGTTCAGCACATTAGATAATGAGCGTGTTCAGTACAGGTGTGTGAATGCGCTGCTGCTGCCTTTCACTTTGGTGACCAAAAGCCTTGGACTCTCACCAGTTTCCCCTCCGTGACATTATTTTCACTAATGTTTATGCCAGGAATGTTCTGTCTGTGTGCACTCGCTAACACACACTCTCTGAGGAAGGTGTTTGGGCTTCTGCAAGAACTTTAGTGTGTGTGTGTGTGTGTGTATGTGTGTGTGTCTGGGGGATGGTGGGGGTTGTCTGTATTTTTGTAGGTATATTTGAACCAGTATGAAAGCATGTAAGTTTGTGGCTGTTTTATACATGGGATATATTAAAGTTGCTATTCTTGGTTTAAAGCCTTTATTTCTGTTTGATTCCAGTTTCCCCTCCGTGACAAAGTAATAAAAAACCTACTAATATATATATATATATATATATATATATATAATATATATATATATATATGTATATATATATATATATATATATATAGGAAGGTATATATATATACATATATATATATACATATATATATATATATATATATATATATATATATATATATATATATATATATATATATATATATATATACATATATATATATATATATATATATATATATATATATATATATATATATATACATATATATATATATATATATATATATATATATATATATATATATATATATATATATATATATATATATACATATATATATATATATATATTATATATATATATATATATATATATATATATATATATATATATATATATATATATATATATATATATATATATATATATATATATATATATATATATATATATATATATATATATATATATATATATATATATATATATATATATATATATATATATATATATATATATATATATATATATATACATATATATATATATATATATATATATATATATATATATATATATACATATATATATATATATATATATATATATATATATACATATATATATATATACATACATATATATATATATATATATATATATATATATATATATATATATATATATATATATATATATATATATATATATATATATATATATATATATATATACATATATATATATATATATATATATATAGTACAGACCAAAAGTTTGGACACGCCTTCCCATTCAAAGAGTTTTCTTTATTTTCATGACTATGAAAATTGTAGATTCACACTGAAGGCATCAAAACTATGAATTAACACATGTGGAATTGTATACATAACAAAAAAGTGTGAAACAACTGAACAACTGAAAATATATGCCATATTCTAGGTTCTTCAAAGTTGCCACTTTTTGCTTTGATTACTGCTTTGCACACTCTTGGCATTCTCTTGATGAGCTTCAAGAGGTAGTCACCTGAAATGGTTTTTACTTCACAGTTGTGCCCTGTCAGGATTAATAAGTGGGATTTCTTGCCTTATAAATGGGGTTGGGACCATCAGTTGTGTTGTGCAGAAGTCAGGTGGATACACAGCTGATAGTCCCACTGAATAGACTGTTAGCTACTTTTTTCTTGCCATAATACAAATTCTAAGTAAAGAAAAACGAGTGGCCATCATTACTTTGAGAAATGAAGGTCAGTCAGTCCAAAAACTATAGGTAAAGTCTATTGCGCTTCAGTAAAGAAAAAAGAAAATCGTAAATGTATAGTTTCATAAAAAATAACATTTTCAACCAATTTAATTTTGTGAAAATGTAACGTGGTGAAATAGGTAATAACATTTCTATTTTATTTTTATGTTATGTTTGAAAGTTTGTTTTCCTTTCCTCTTCAGAGTAAAATAAATGTTACAAATCACTAATTATTTATAGATATCATAGTTTTTTTTATTTGTTATTTAATTGTTGTTTTGTGAGGGTGAGGGTCATACAATCATTTTACAAAAACATATTTCTCCTGCTTGTTGGTTGCATGGGTTAATCACATGACTGTCGATTGTACCACATGGCCTTTGTTTTTTTTAATAGTAATATTTAACTGCTGTATCAGTTTTCATACTGATAAAAGATTTAGCTAAACTGTTTTTTTCTAATAAGATCTTAGTATATCAGCAGGACACTTGCAACACCAGATATTTACGACCTTATGGATTTAACGATGTTAAACATATATATTTAATTGCATTTTGAAAGCCCTGAATCATTGTTTGGGTGTCAGGGCCTGTGTGCTATCATAACTGTGTTATGAGTCCATGTGTGTGCTACGGACATCTGGAGCGGAGCAGAGGTGTGGAGGGGAAAGGATTCAAGGCCTCGGGTCTGGAACACAGATAACACAGAACAGAGAGAAACAGATCAAGCTCACGAGTGATCAATGCCACCATTACAAACAGACTCAAACCACATGGCCATATCAGTAAAAGTCTCAGCCCTTCTGAATCAAATGCAATCATCTTCATCATCTTCAAATTATGGATGGGTTTTCCTAATAGTCAATCCTTCAGATTAATGCAAGGACCCAAGTCGATTGAATTCAGCCTTTTTTAGTACTGGGACGCAAGGGTTAAGAGATTGGAGGATTGGGGTCTGCCTGGTTCTTGTCAGTGGAGGTATGCGGGCCCATTCACCCAAATGAAGCCCACATGTAGAAGATGTTAAATATAGCTAGGTTTTGGCTTCCACAGCCCCCTCCTCTCCCCTAGGCGTGTATTTGTGAGTGTCTGGGTGTCCGGTGTTGATCAGGCCTCGCTTTACAACAACACGAGCTCTCAGCAAAGCACTCGAGGAATCCGAGTTGTTAATTATCGTGCTGGTTGACATACGAGACAACCCGTGATTAGTTACCTGAGCAGACTGTGATTTTCGTTCCACAATCAGTGTTTAATTCTACTTTCAGAGTCGTTTTCATTAGATTGGGCCCTCAGTGTTGTCTTCTCGGTTAGAAATCCAGGAGATCCGATCTGTTTGCCGGTCACACTGCGAATTTGTATTGTGCGGCTAAGCCTTCAAAGCCTCGTCTTCGCGTCGGAGTAGAGCTGTTAAGCTCCGCTCTGTGAAATATTTGAGAAATAAGGCTTTGTTGGGCTTTACCGCAACAAGCTGTATTCTGTTATCCAGACTGTATGAATTCGGCTGAATCTAGCACTCGTGAAAATCCATTCGTTAACATTATCACATGCCAAGCAAACATGGCTTTACATTATGCGAATGAGAGCCGTGACAGGAAACCCTGGTGCTAAAACCCGGTCGTGACTGATTCAGGCGGTCGAGCTGGTTTTCGCAACATGGAGAGGGTTTTTTTTTTTTTTTTCTTTGAACTTTCTAGAATAGTTTAGTTTAGCTGGAAACCATTTATAGACCAGCATCACGTTAAAGTTATCATAAATTAGCGTTTTCAGTCCGATTTAGTTCCATTTCCAAGTGAAAATGATGTTCAGTGAAGAAAAGGGCAAGACAGAATTTCGTAAATCTTTTGTAATTATTATTTTATTTTTTTTTCCCACCAGAAACGAATTATATTGTGCAAAGAAGGCCTTAAGGTGATCTTGCATAGTGCATAATGATAAATCCGTTTAAAAAATTTAAGAAAAACTGTTTATGTAACCTGAAAAGAAGTGTTATTTTAGTATTATTTATATATGCTTTTTAGTTTTATTTTTCAATTAATTTGACCTTTTTATTATATTAAATTTTTTACTAGTTTTTTTTCCATTTAGGTTTAATTTTCAGTTTCAGTTTTAGTCGTATTAGTTATATAGTAATATTTAATAATATTTCTCCAAACATTTAGTCCAGATAAATGTGTTCAGGAGGGGAAAACTTTATTTATTTATTTATTTATTTTATTTATTTTTTTATCCACAAGGAATTGGTTGAGTTGTGAAAAGTAGGCACTGTACATCAAAGAGTCAAATTAGATCCAATATCATAGTTTGAAGAAAGGATAAAAATGTTCCTCCCAAGAATCCATAATTTTTTGGAGCTTCTGCTTTCTGGAAACCAAGTTGGCGGCTGAGAAATCTTCACATATTCCAAATCTAACCCTTTTCTTGTCTTCCTTTCAAGTCTTTCCTGCTGACTTTACATAACATAGTGATAAATCCATTCTGAAAACAAGACAAGTGTGTCCTGCTAGCATGACCGTAATCTTATTTTCCGTGCTGTAGCTAGCAGGTCTGGTCAGGTCTGGAACTGTTGGGGTCTCCATTGGTGTTGAGGTGTGTCAAATCAAATTAAGTGTGTCAAATACCCTCGACCAAAAGTCTGTCAGCCAGAGAACATATGTAAGAGGTTGGTTTGAAATTGCTTACATCTATAGTAGATTATGCTTGGTGCTATGGATGAGGAGTTTACCAGATCCAGAATGTCACACCACTTGGTCATCCAGGACGGAAATTCCTAGGTTGTGTTTTCAAGTCAAGTTTTCAAGTGGTGGATCTCCATTAGATTATTATTTTTTTATCCTGTCGAGGTGACTTTTGGGTGAATTGTATTTACAGGACCTCATCCTAGTACAGATCAGGACCATTTGTTTTGGTGGGGCCATTGATAAATCAGAGTGAGAATAGATGAACCCAGAGAGGTCACACCATTGGTTCAGCCAGTGTCGAGTTAAACAAACTAAGCACCGTTTCGGATGGCGTCACAGAGCCGCAATGTTTACAGTTTAAGGTGGAATCATTCTACAAATGGCATAATCAAAGTTGCTTGGCATATGATTCACAGGAATTGAATCCCTCTTCGTTCTGGTTTGGAAAGATTTGACCTTACAATGTACCAGTGATTGTGTTTAGTAATGATGAAGTTGGTAATGGCCCTCAGCCTCGGTTTTATTTTTCAAATTCAGATTAATCATATAAATTTTGAGCCATCTTAAAGAAAGAAAAAAAGATATGTAGGGGAATATTTTGTAAGACTGTGTTGTCAGTCTCTGTTTTTTCTCACACGACCTCAAATGGGCTGCAAGAAACAACTGATGGATGAGGCCTCGCTATTAATTCCAGCAGACTGATAATTTGGATGTTATTGCATCGAGTACAAGAAACACGAGGTCACTGACTTTAGCAGACAGCTTAGCATTTCTTTGAAAGAAGCACAGTGTGTTTCCAGAGCAAGCACGCTCTTATCAGCGTTTGGTTCCTAGAAGTCAATCAAAACCAGTTTCTTAGGTGAGTATTTGGCTGCTGGTTAACATTAATTATTTGAAATAAAGCAGTAATTTTTTTTTTATTATTTAAACATTATTCTTAATCTTATAGTTTAATATAGCCTTAATAATTTTTCAGTTTTAAATGCGCTTTTGTCATTTTTTTAGTTTTAGTTTTTTTATTGAAATATTTTGGGTCACAATTTAGATTTTAGAATTTAGATGAACTCTCATTATTAACTATGACTTTTGACTGTTAACTTTTAATTTGCTGCTTATTTAGAACTAGTTTTTAAATTAGGTATATGTGGTAGGATTAGTGATCTAAAATATAGCCACACAGAATTATAAAGACATTAATGTATGCTTTAGCATATTAGCAGTTTATTAGTACTGCACTGATAGTGATATGCATGCTAAGAAGCAACTAGTGAGAATTAGTGTTTTAATTAAACGTATTTATTTCTTTACATTTTAGGGTATTTTTAGTATACCATGTTAAACTATAATGAGAAATGTTGTCTTTAGGGGATCGCTGAAATGTGTTTTTTTTGGTTTATTATTATTATTATCTAATTTTCATTGAAATGAAATTGCTTAATGTAAAGCCTTTATGCATAGTATATTATAAATGGTTATTACAAGCTGTAATGCATATAATTATTCATTATGTGCATCGTAATACTGAATTTAAAAAGCATAGGATAACAAATTTATAATGAATTAACAGTGATTACAATTATTAATGAGATACATTGCAAGGCATAATCATGCATTAAAACTACATTTATTATGCAATGTGCATAAATGCCTTTTAATTAGTGTTACAGCAATTTTTAATTTATGAATATTTAGTGCATTGAAACACTACCCCTTTTTTTAACTTTTCATTGTGCATTTTATTAAAATAAAATATATATATTTTTCAATATATCATTTCAGTATTAAAGTGCAGCAATAATGCTACTTCTGTTATGTCACAACTTTTAAAGCTGTTGTTGTTGTGACCTTTTGATTTTCATGTGTTGGACTTTAAACCTGTTTTAGGAGGATTGTCCAGCAACGCGCAGGTCATAAAAAATCAAGTGTGTTTATACACTTGTGTGCTTTCTGGAGCGTGTGATGGAACTGCATGTACTCTTTCTCATTTCATTTCTCCTGTGCACCTCAAGAGCCAGACGAACTTGAATAAACAAAATGTGTTATGGCGCTCTCGCCAGGTGCTGTCCAACACCGTCTCTGCCTGCTGTTTTTGAGCCAGACTAAGATTAGGTTTGTTTGGTGCTTGTAGACTGCCGAGTCATACTCAGGGAAACTGTAGCACCGTGCCTAATAAGAGCCAGATGGCCTTTGAGCCGTAATGGCGGGTCGAGACTGAGAAAGCCCCCTGGAGATGACTCGCCTCAGACTGCTATGTTTCTAAAATTACACCCTTCCAAACTGTCATTTCCTCTCAAAAGACTTTTAATGGGTCAAATTAGCACTGATAGTTAACATATGAGGCCAGAAAGGGGGAACGGTACAGACTTAGGCCGTCATTAGATCAAAATATGTTTCTACTGATGTTTATGCATTTACTTAATTTACATTAAAGGAGTAGTTCACCGAATCTGTATGACTTTTCTTCCATGACAGGAAAAAAAAGAGAATATTTGAATTAGTCCTGTCAAATGATTAACCGCTATTAATTACATCCAAAAGTTTTTGTTTACATTATAAGTGTGTGTATACGGTGTGCATTTCTTATGTGTGTATTTCATATATATAAAATATATATATATATATAATATATATATATATATATATATATATATATATATATATATATATATATATATATATTATATATATATATATATATATATATATATATATATATATATATATAATATGTGATATAAAATAAAAGAATATTGCTGTGGAAGCACAAATGCTTACGTGATTTTTGGGAGAACTGTGTGAGGGAAAAGGTGAATGAAAAGGTTAGGCTGGTTTTGTGTGCGCCGTGTATTTGCTCTCTGAATCATGTGACTGGTCGCGCCTGTGGACTGTTGTCATGCTGTGACCGCTGTAGGCAACATGTATGCCATGTCGGTTAATGTGGACGTCTGTATGTTGGAGGAATTTAAACTCAGCAGGTGAAGGTTCACATGTCTTGCAGGCTGTTCTTGGTGTCCCCTGCTTGCTTTGTACTCCATTCTTCTCCAGTATTGTCTGTACAGCACATATACCCTTTTACTAACTAGTGCACTAAACTCCCCATTGGTTATGCCCATTTGTTTAATGTCATGACCTAATATTAAAGTGATAATTTAGCATGTCACTTAAAGGGATTTTTTTTACCCTGGTCATTTTCTTGTCATTCCAAATCTGCATGCATCCTTTTTTATAAATATGGATATGGGTATTATTTATTCCCAACATTCTTTAAAATATCTTTGTTTCACAGAAGAAAGAAAGTCATTTTAGGTTTGCAGTGAACTTTTGATTACCGAACTTCATTTCTGGGTGAACTTTCCTACTACTCCTGATGAGGTCATATGGCACAGGTGCTATGTCATTTTTATTAAACCTTAATATTAACCTAGCCCACAACTAACTGTTACTTGGCCCTTTGGCGGGACAGTGGGACACCGCTTTTTCCCACCATGGCTTAATTTGGTCACCATCACTTCATCGAATAAATGTTAATTATGTATTTGGTATTTATTTATTAATGTAGTTGTCAGAATTAGTTTTTAGATGGATACTTTGACATTTTAAGGTCTGCCAACAACCCAGATTCTCTTAGTTATTAAAAAGAAAACTGTCAGGTGTTATGTAGATGTCGTTTATAAAACGGTCATTATGTGAACATCTTTGTTATCTTAATTTGTTATCTTAAATTGAGCCTGTCCCATTACCCACTCTTGCAATCTTGGGGATAGTTCACCCAAAAAATTAAAAATCAGCTGACTTGTTGCTTCAGAACAGTAAAGTAGCTTTTTAGCTGAAGCCGTGGTCCTTGGCGATTCATAAAAAGGTAGGAGCTACAGGCACTTGAGAGTCTGAAAAAGCATATCCCCGACAACACAAAATGAATACCTGTGGCTCCTGATGATTTATTGAGGTCTTATGAAGCGAAACGATCTGTCTGCGCAAGAAACTGATTTATAATTCATCTTCAATCTCTTGATCTAGTTTTTTGAGACTAAACATATCCCATCATTCATCACGTTAAGGAACTCGCTTTCCCCAAACTCTGGTAATTTGAGGACAACATTCAGGTGTAAGTCAAGTTATTATATATAATTTGATCGTAAAACATAGCGTTGGCGTAGAAAGTGGCGCTTGACTCTTCAAGCTCCAATCCTAAACACAGACTACGTGAATGTTGTCAACAGAAGTGCGTGATATCCCATAGTCAATGTTGGACATCGTTTCTTTCCCAGGAACAGTAGTTACATGTAACTTAATCTTTAATTTGTTATGACATGGGTTTGATTCGCCTCTGCAGAAGTTGTTATTGTACAGATTAACATGCCCTCTTTACAATCCACATGACATTCATGGTTTGAGGTCAGCAGATCTCTGTTCTCTAGCTGCGGTTAGCTCTGGTAAATAATGCGTATGTTAACACAAACTCATACCTCCATGCTCGCTTCCATCTGCTGTCAGCAGATCACAATCAGAACTTTGCAAGCCCAGCTATGGTTTATTTTTTGTTTCTATCTGTTCATCTGTCGAGCTTCCACTCATTTATCTGCAAACTTGATGGTCGCATTGTTTTTCTTTTTTCCAATCCCCTTCTTTTTGATAGATGGATATTCCCTCTTTCGTGTCTCTGGAGCTTCTTAGGGGAGTTTCCAGAACTATGGAGAGGCTTCTTTTGATTTAGTGCTTGTAAAGCAGTCGTCTCAGTCATCAGGGGGCCGATCTGAAAATGAAATCACCAAGACTCCATCGCCGAACCTACTACTAGTCCAAAAGAGTTCAGTCGACCTTCCAGGAATCTATAAAATTATGCTTTACATAAAATATAAATATGTGTGCTTAAAATATAAAAGGCATTTGAACTGTTCTTTTAAACTCTCTATGCATCTTAAAATCCAAAAGAAATTTTTAACATATATCCACATAAATATTAAGCAGCTCAACTGTTTTTGACTTTGATAATAGTGAAATGTCTTGAGCAGTAATAAATTACATTTTAAAATATGTTGAAATATAAAGCTTTGGAAGCCTGATTCTAAATAAAAAATAAAATAGTTACTGACTTTTTATCTCATAATTACATTTTTTTTTGCTCCGTCGCGAGTATGTATCTCACGATTGTGTGTTATAAAGGCAGAATTGCAATCATGAGAAACTCGCAACTGCAAGAAATTGAGAATTTTCCAGATATACTCATAATTCTGACTATTTTCTCAGTCGTATAGTTCTGACTTAATAACTCACAGCTGTGTGTTACAAAGGCAGATTGTGGGATTTTGACTTTATAACCTGCAATTATTATTTTTTATATATATGGAAACAAACTTTCATATAAAAGTCATTTCATTAAAATTATCAAGAGTGCCTCTTGTAACACAATGGACTATTTTAAAATGCCCTAGGGTGTGCGAAGGAGAGAAGAAATGTTTTATAAAGTTGTTAGTAGTTTATTTTTCGCTGCTTTGCAAAATTAGTTGCGCCAATGATGTCACAATGGACTATTTTATCAATGCCCTTACTATATTTCTGGGGTCGGGAACGTTTCAGTTGCATTGCTGTCTATGCAGTGTCAGAAAGCTCTCCGATTTTTTTTCAAGGATTTGTGTTTTGAATGATGAATGAAGGTCTTACAGGTTTGCAACAAAATAAGGATAATTAATGACATAATTTTCATTTTCGGGTGAACCATCCCTTTAAAAGTATCTCAGTTGGTGTGCACAGCTATAATCTCAAGAAGCGAGTTTTATTTCAAATAGTCGAAAAGATCTTGAAGTGTCTGAAATGTAATTGTGAACTTGTTGTGTAGGTGTGGTCGTTCTGCGGTGTTCCGCACACGTGAAATGGCCGCGAGAGCCCTGGTTCCGTTCGTCCTGGTGACCCAAGTTCCCTCCACCATCCGGACTCTCCTGGAGGAGCTGCCTCAAGAACGAGGACCAGGACTCCAACAAAACCACATCCATGGAACACTGCTTCAGGTGTGTGAATCTCCTCTAGTCACACAATCTCTACTCTACATCCAAAATATCTAGAAATTCTTAAATAAAGAAGTAAAATTATTGTCTTGCTTTCAGAAATAAATGTCAAAATTAAGTGAAGTTAAACAAGAAAACAAGAAAAATAATCTGACGTTAGGGTGAAGTCTTGGTGATTTTGCCAAGACATGATCCTGGATCAACAAGACATATCCCAATCCCTTCCCCTAAACCTAACCCTAACCAAACTATATACCTTAAAATCGGCTGGAAATGCTAGCTGATTAACAAGGGTGTAGAAGCACCAACTCCGATCGATTTCCTGAAAGATTATCCCTCAAATCTAATTGGTTGATTGAAAGCTCACCATAATAATCTAATTTCAAACAGAAAACAGCATTATTTAGCTTACTCCATTGACAGATTACTTAATTTAGTAATAATAATTTAACAGTTTTTTACTTAATTTGACTTGTTTTTTCTAAATCCTTCTTGATGTAAGAAGTTTTTCAATATTTTGGAAATAACTAGAAGAACAACTAGAAGAAAACAAAGCCAGAAAAACATTTGGTGCAGTGTACAGCAAGCAGCGCGTACAACAGTCTAAAGCATTTGCAGAAACCTTTAAATATGTAACCCCATTGTGCTATTCTCTTAAAGATGCGTTTAGTAAAAAAAAAAAACATTGAGCGTGTTTAAATAGAAGTATCAGAGCAAATGATTGGGGCGAGCGGATGGAGCTGCATTAAGGTATGTGACGCACACACACATAATTGAACTCCAAAAGGGAAATTGGAGTGCTCAGCGAGCATCAATATAAAACCTAGAAGCTTAGATACATGCAGATAGCGACAGAGAGATGTTATAATTTTGAGACTGAAGCAGGTTTCTGGATATGAAAACTAGCGTGCGTGCGTGTGTGTGCGAGAGAGATGGATATAACTATAGTGTGCTGGGATGAAGATGTGCTCGGGTAAGGAAAGAGCTGGATTTGGTGTTCTTTCCTGTCATGGCAGTCGTATATCTGCTCAAAGCTCCTGCAGATGTGGAGGGAATTAGGCTGCGGTGGGGAATCGGCGAGATCCGCGTGAGGGATGTTGTGTGGGTGGCGCTCTGGTGACAGATAGCCGTCTCATGCAGCATTTTATTTAAAAACGAGAGAAGTTCTTCGAGTCTTTACGCGAAGTTCCCGCCACCTGACGCTTAAGTCTGCTATTAAGCTAGAAAGATCAATATTTTATTATTCCATGTGTTTATTTTTATTTATAAAATTAATTTTTTATATATTTTTTATACATGCATGCACGTTACCATTCATAAGTACCACCAAATCAGAAACATTTTTAAAGGTTCTTTTTACACCGATAACTAATGACTCCTGAGATTACAGCTTTGCATCACATGCGTATATAAAACATATTCACATAGAAATGCATGCATTTTAAAAATAAATAAATAAGAGAATTGCTACACGGCAACAAAAGAAAGGGAAATCGAGAATGAAAGGTCTGTTTATTTTCCTGTTTTCGATTCGCTGCGTCACAGTGGCTCTCTAGGCTCTTTGAATATGTAAATTGCGGATGTTTGTGTGTGCAACCAGATTAGAAACCGATAACGGACACATGATGCATAGTCGTGTGTGTGTGTGTGTTGAGCTGATGGTGTGAAGTATGTTGAGATCAGCCGAAGATAACGTCTCCATGCTTTCAGTGGAGAGCTGCCCTCATGCTGCTATCTGATGTGAATACCTGAGTCGCATGCAGGAGCGGTGTACGTGTGGATCGCAGCATCAGCTGAGAGACGGAGAAAGATGCCACGGCTTTGTTTTTACATCCGTGCTCCTCGATTCTTAAAGAGACAGTTCCACCCAAAAGGACAGTTCTGTCAATTACTGACCCTCACGTCTTTTACGAACCCATAAGCATTCATGCACGCTTTGATGGTTTTGATGTCATACAAAGTCTCCCGATTTCAAATTCGTACCATTTCATTACAACATTCATCCAATAAATGCTGTTTTATGCGGCGCGACAGGTTGCTGTGACGCTCAGCACGAAACCCTGTGGAAGCGATCTTTTTACTCCGCTGCTGGTTTCAGCACGAAGTAAACATCCAGAGGTAAAATCCAAAGGTATGTCGGCCCATGTTCTGTCTGGTGTAATCGCTCGATCTGTGCTTCAGTCACGCAAAGATGTCAGTTTAAACAATTGACACATTTACCTCCGAAACAAGCACATTTGGTCACCATGCACTCATTAGTCTGCTAGAAAAATGAACTCTAGGGCGGAGCCTTGTGCTAAAAATATGCACTGTATATTATTCATGATTTTTTTAATAAATCAGTTTTAATGACAATTAAACGTTTATATATATATATATATATATATATATATATATATATATATATATATATATATATATATAAATACAAAAGAAAGAAACGTTATGATGTAATTGAAGTTAATTGGGTGAAATGCGCGTGTTTGCATACAAATTAATTTTAACTTTCAGTATTATGATAATGTAGTACCAGCTGACTCCTAAGAAAATTTGGCATGCACTGTACCTGATAGATATCCAAAATAATCAAAATCGAATCGCCTGCTTGTGAATGAGAATCAAATTGAACCATGAAGTTTGTGTCCAAACCCAGCCCTACTAAATATGTCTAGATTGGTTTCGTCCACCCAAAAATGTTCAATCGCTTCGGAAAAGATCTCTGTAGCGCACGGTTCGTCGTTCTAACAATCCGTAAGCAAATGATAAGAGTGTGTTTTTGTTTAAACCGATATGGCAAGAGAAAACGAAAGACGAAAAACAAAAAGCGCGAGGGTGGAAGGAAAACGGGTTGCAGATGGCCTGAATTAAAGCCTTTTTGTTCTTTGTTTGAATCGGAAATGTATAAAAATAGCTTTGCTGTACGTACACCTTCCTTAACGCAGCACACACAACCCTCAATTTGCATGACGGGAGCTCTGATACCAGGATGAGGTGAAGTTTCGGAGCGCCATTTTGATTACAAAAGCAGCTTTGCCGAGTAAAACACTTGAACCCTGCTGAGTTCACCTGAAAATCCCTGTTGACACAACTCGCTGGTTCCCTTTAGGAGCCGACTAACGAGGGAAACAGATCGAGCAGCACTAACCTAACCTGACGCCTCGGCCCTGCTCCGAGCGCTCTGCTTACCCACAATGCAACAGCTTCTTTTTAAAAGTCCTGGGCAACATCCAGGTCCCACAGAGAAATTAATCCACTGTATGTTTTGAAAACAGTAAATCAGATCAGCAGACATACTCCGCTCGATGGGGGTCTCGCGCACACACACACACACACACACACACACACACACACACACACACACACACACGCGCACACACACACACACACTAGCACACGCACATCTTAGTAAAGTGGTTTGTCCTGCTTTAACTTATGACTGTGTGGATGTAATTTCCTCTTTTTTTTGTCTGTGTGTGTGTTTTATTTGATTTATTTATTTGTGTTCATTTAAGGAAAGATCTCTAAAGAGCAACTTTATTTTAGTTTTGTGGTTTTGTAAATGGAGATCAGAAATTATTTATTGTCTTCCTGTTTTTTTTTTTTTTCTGTCTGTTTTTTTTTTTTTGTTTGTTTTTTTCATTTTATAAATGGGGAACAGACTTTTTTTTTTTTTTTTTAAGGTACTTTTCTAATTACGTTATTATGTTTTTTGTTTGTCCCCCCCTTTGTTTATTTATGTAAAGATCTTTTAAGATAAACTTTATTTCAGGTGTGTGTGTGTGTGTGTGTGTGTGTGTGTGTTTGTGTTTGTTTTATTTTGTAAAAGTAGAATAGAGGTTTCTGACAAATTTTGCTTGTATATTGCCTGTCTTTGTGTATTTATTTTAAATTTATTTTAGTTTTATTTTGTAAATGGAGAACATATAACACCAAATGTCTACATATGTATGTTTTATATATATATATATATATATATATATATATGTGTGTATATATATATATGTGTGTATATATATGTATATGTATATATATATATATATATATATATATATATGTGTATATATATGTATGTGTGTATGTGTGTGTGTGTGTGTGTGTGTGTGTCTGTAGTATTGTAATTAATCACATAATTTACATAGTATGTCTACTGAGTGTATTATGTATATATAAATACAAACACATATGATATGAACACATTGCAAGGAACACAAGTCCCTCAAGATTATTGTTTTCAAGTAACTAGCAAAGTATCACATAACTTTTTAATTATAAAAAAAATGCATCATTACCGTTTTCCCTATTTATTTACTGACAACTCTGCTGTCCTTTTGGGAGAAATTGGAAGTACAGAGGCATTGTGTGTGCTGTGAACATGATACTACTGTAGTTCTAGACTAAACGTCGCTGCTGACCTTTTGATGATACTTTTTTTTTTTTTTTTTTTTTTTTTTTTTTACTCTTTCTTCAGCCTGAGGTTTATTCATTACATTTTTTGGTACAAAATGCCTTTTCTTTTGCTCAAAAAATAACTTGTATTAAAAAAAACCAACAATCAAGCCCTGCTCATATTTAAAAAGTAACGCAAAAGTAATATAACACATTACTTTCCATAGAAACTAATTCATTTAATTAAATACTTTTTTTGTAATGTATTAAAAGTTTTAAAAGTAACTTTCCCCAACACTGCATGTAAATACATTTAAATATTTTCAAAATATATGCACTGCATACGCTTTTATAATAATGCGTAATAAATATACGCAGTAGACTCCCATATATTATGTAAACAAAATATTAAATTTTGTATGCATATACATATTTTTTATATAAAATATTTTTAAATTTTTTTGTCAGTTCTGTAATTGCCAAGAGCCCTATTACAGGCATATAATATATAAAATAGCCATATTATAATATAGAATAGAATATAGACATAAGACAGGGTGTTTTAATGGTGTTTTTTTTTCTTGTATTACGGTCAAGACTCTTTTTCTCTGACAGTGGACGTATCTGCAAATTATTGTATTAATTTTTATAGCTTTTTTTGTGCTTGATAACTCCCTCCACGGTGAAATCTGATTGGTCTAAAATCCCACTCCCCACAACCGCATAGTAAACATTTTAAATATATACTCATTTGTATTACTTCTTGCCTGATTTTAGTTTTCAATATTAAGCAAGCTATTTCTCACAAGAAACTCGTCTCATCATTCGTTTATTTAATTCTTTTTTTTTTTTTTTGTGCCTTTCCTCTTTGTTGAGCCAAAGGGTTTTGGTTTAGTGACCGCTTCAATAGGCCTTGAAACACCCACTTGCACAAGCTTTGTTTCTGCTTTAAAGAAAAGAAAAAAAAATCTTACCGATGAGACAAATAAGCTTAATTAGATTCAGACTGTGTCCAGACTTTCCAAATCTACTCATAAAAGCGTCCGCCCACGACTTTTAAAACGTTTCCTCTCAGTCTTATTTAATGGCGACCCGACGCTCTTAGTGTGTCAAAGGTCAGCCCCTAGCGCCGCTCTCCAGCGTGCTGCTGTTTGTTTCTTTTCTAAATGTGTGCACGGCTCTCCGCGCACTGAATTACGGACCTCTACGGGCTGTTTATTTTTGCCTTTAGCCGCTGCCATTGGTTTGCGGTCGGTCACGAGTTGTGTAGTTCGTCACTATAAATACGCACGCTTTCCTCCGAGGGCGCAGTAGAGGCCGGCCGGCGTGGGCCTTCCCTGGCCTAGATGTGTGGGATACAGGGTGTGGGCCGCTAGTGTCGGGGGTGTCCGCAGCTGGAAGACCAGGCCTAGTATTTCATGGTCAAACTTGTTTTGCCCTGTGTCTCTTCTGCCTGGGGCATAATGAGTGGCTTCCACATTGCGGCTATAACCCAGTAAAGAGACTATTTCAGCCTGTTGTATACTCTTTAACCTTGCATAGAGTTGTCTCCTATCCGCTTACTCTATTTTCTTTCTCTCTGTAGACTGTTGTGCAAGGCACTGCTTTCTCTATCCCTGCGTCCCAGTGTGCATGCTGTCCAGCCTATCTGCCCTAAACAGTATGGAAAACGACTATTATCACATAGAGTTTAGGATGGATAGTATGCACATCTGATCTCTGATTTCTCTCATTTTTTGATTCTTAAGAAAGATGAAGTAATGAAGAATCTGCCCTCTTTTGTTATTTCTCCGTTTGGTGTCTTTCCGATCCCCCTTTGATTTATGTGTCTGATCGGATTTCTCTCTTTAATGTCTCTGATCCCTCTTCAGTGTGTATGTCCGATCTCTAATATGTCTTTGATATCAATCCGATGTCTCTGTCCAATCTCTCTCAGAGTCTGATCTTTGTGATTTATTTCTCTCTCTGGTCTGACTCTGATCTCTCTTCAATTCTCTTTTTGATCTTTGTCTGATCTCTTTCTCTGTTATCCATCTGATCTGATTTCTATCTTTTAATGTCTCTATCTGATCCCTCTCAACTTCATTTGTCCGATCTCTTATGCATCTGAAATCTCTCTTTCTCTTTTGTCTAATGTTGATGGTAGATTGATTTAGTATTATTAGAATTATGTGATTGCACTGATCTCTCTGTACACTTTTCGTGATGATCTCTCTATTTCTTTCTCCTCCGCTTCCTCTCATAGTAAAAGTGTGCCGTCCTCTTCACAGGTGCTGTCACTGTTAAGGTCCTACCTGGCGGACACACACAGACCCCAGTCTGGAAGTGAGCGGGCCTGTGACCTCTCCGGTGCCCTTTTTCCACGGCTGTGGCTCGCCTCAAGGTAGATATCATCATTCTGATGCGCTAACCATTAATGTCATTATTTGCATATATAGTGCGCATACCAGCATCGTTTTGGTTAGGCATTTGCAAATAATATAACTTTAATAAATAAGATGTTCACACACCAGCTCGCTGGTTAGTGGAGTGAGCTCTCTGCGTTCTGAGCTCTTGTTTCAAAGGCCGCTCTGTGCTCAGTGACCCAGCACACGAGTGATACGTCTGTGTGTCCTTTGATTACAGTCCCAGTCAGGGTTATTATGGATATCAAAAAATTAAATAATAATATAATAAAAATTAAATAATAATATATAATAAAAATAAAAATAAAATATATATTTTTAATTGAATTAAATATATACATGCATGTGTTTTTTAATATATATATATATATATATATATATATATATATATATATATATATATATATGTATATATATGTGTGTGTGTGTATGCATGCATGCATGCATGCATGCATGCACATGGTAAATATGCATATGTTTATTTTGATGTGACTAATCGCAATTAACACTAATATAAACATAGAAGGTAGCTAAATATGTTAAATGTAAAAAAAAAACACAACCAAATGTAAACTTTAGCTACAATTAAAGCGCCACCTTAATCAATATTATTTTGATATTTATAAAAAATCTCAGTCATAATCAAATAACACTGGCCTTACATAATTAACTGAATTTATTTTTTATTTTTTTATAACTTGGCAAATGTAAAGATGAACCAAGCATTCCATGCTCATAGGAAATTTTGCTGTACATAATGCATTTCTAATAGTGCTATTGTAGTAGTATGTTATTCCAAACATGAAGAGATTCAGGGAACATTCGAAAGATGGAAAGAAATCCAGAGGAGCGAGAGAGATTCTAAAGGTAAAGATGAAATGAGTTCCCAAACATCTGACCAAATTTCCCCATAATACTTAGCTGTGTAATTTGTTGAACTCTGAGTAATATTATGTGTTTAAAGAGCAACAGAGTGACACAAAAAGATGAAGCCAGACATTCAAAGAGAGGGAGAGCGTTTGTGTTATTAATATCTCAGTGATGAAATACTGACGTCAGCCCTGAACACTGGCCCTCTTGTTCTCGCCCATGTCCATGAGCGTTTGCCTCTTGTTCTCACACACACACACTCTCACACACACACATGTCCATGAGCGTTTGCCTCAGCGCTGTGGTCACACACACACACACACTCACACACACACACTCACACACACACACACTCTCACACACACACACACACACGCACACACACACACACACACTCCACACACACTCACTCACTCTCACACACACTCACACCTCACACACACACTCACACACACACACACACACACACACACACACACACACACACACACACACACACACACACACACTCTCACTCTCACACACACACACACACACACACACACACACACACACACACACACACACACACACACACACACACACACACACACACACACACACACACACACACACTCACACACACACACACACACACACACACACACACACACACACACACACACACACACACACACACACACACACACACACACACACACACACACACACACACACACACACACACACTCACACACACTCTCACTCACACACACACACTCACTCACACACTCACACACACACACACCACACACACACACTCACTTTTACACACACACACACACACACACACACTTTTTACATTCTTCCACATACCCACTCCTGTCTCTATCCACCCACATCCACCCTCTCCCACAAATGTAACCCCTTCAGTTGGTCTGAGATACAGGTCCCAGAATTCCCTTTGTGCCCGTGGGCAGCACATGTGATGCTTTACCCTCAGCATCAACAATCACTGTGGACTTTACTGCTCTCAACTGCAGGATAATTATCAGTTACTAGGCTGTAATACAGTGACCCAAAAAGGCGTTTTGACACAGAGACCAAGTAAATAAATGTTCTTTAATTTTGCAGAAATAAAAAAGGACCATGTTTTTGCAATTAGCAAATTGTGCATGCATTTGTGCATTTCTAATACATCTACATAAATTGCACTGCATTTCTACATTGTCTATTTCTTTCCATTTAAAAATTTCGTCCTCCCTCAGTTTTCTTCTCTCAAACTTTGTTTACCACACTTAAAAAAAATAAAAATCTGTGCTTTCTATACCACTTATTTGAGTAAATACAGTCCAATACCACGATGTATATAATTATCATTATCTTCTGCTAACAACATCTCCGTTTCTCTTTCTCTCTCTCAGGCAGAATCCATGTCTGGTAACACGTGGTGCGTTTCTAGACTTGCTGGGTTGTCTTTGTGGCTGCCTTCCTGTTCCTGTATCAGGTAAGAGCTCGACGCAAACACCAGTATTATGTGCTCGTTTCAGAATCTCTAATATCCAGTCTAGTTTTTATACCAAGGAAATATGGTTTCTGCTCTGACTGTGTGTTATTTTGTGAGTGCCGGAGACCCGTGGGTCTTTGATTATGAGAAAAACTGTCTCTGACAGATGGTACAATTGTGCCCGTGTGACCCAGTTAAAGGGGGCGGCCCCTGCGTGTTCGCGGGCCCCATGTGTCGCACACATGTGGGCATGGTGGCGGTGTTTATCACTTTAAAACAAGCATATTCTTACAGTCCCACCCGCCTGCAATCACTTACATAACAAACGGTGGGTGCGCACACACACACACACACACACACACACACACACTTGTGCTGTTCAGAGATTTATTTATACACCCTGCCCTGTACTCTCAGTCTTAACACCCTCTTAATCTCTGTCTACTTTTTCTTTCATTTCTCTTAACATAAATTTCCCTCAATCTGTCTCAATATTTCACACTCTGTCTGTTTTCCTCCCTCAGTTTAAGGAATCACCCATAATTAAAATAGTCAGAGTTGTCAAATGCTTATTTTGTGCAGGGTAACACAGAAAGACAATGTTCACACTTGTCAAAGGAGATGATAAAAAAGGAGGTTTTTTTTTTATTTTTTTATTGAAATGTAAAAATGATGAAACGATACAGTTTTATATTTCTATAGCGCAAGTTTACTCAAGTCATATGCCATATTACTCAAGGACTTTAGAAGACTTGAATGCAGCACGCTAGCATATGGACAGTTTTATGGTGCTTTTTTTTGTCCTTTTGCAGCGTGACTGACCCTGGTCAATGTTTGCTTTTATTGCATGGGAACATATTTCTATGAAACATCTCCTTTTGTGTTGCACAGAAGAATGTAAGTCATATGGTTTTTTTAGATAAAAAAAATACAAATAAAAGAAACCATATATATATATATATATATATATATATATATATATATATATATATATATATATATATAGTGTATATATCTCTGTAAGAGAATCACCATTGAAAATATTGGGAGGTACAAGAAAAGTTTTACTTTGACAAACAAATAAAAATAAAAATAAAATAAAATTTGACTAATGACAAAAGATATTTAAAAAATCTAATAAAATCTAATCTTTATTAAATTAATTAAATTAAATAAAAATAATAAAAACACATGATTTTAAAATCATCTTCATTTTCTTTAAGCAAAATATTTAGCTAATTTTTTATTTTTTTTTTTGTAATTTACAATACCCTTGTTTACATGTAATTGTGCATAATTTACTGTGGTTACATTTATACTAATAAGCAACCAGCCCTAAACAGAACTCAAATTCCCAAATGACCCAATTGTAAACAAAGTAA
Source organism: Puntigrus tetrazona (assembly GCF_018831695.1). Lineage (NCBI taxonomy): Eukaryota > Metazoa > Chordata > Actinopteri > Cypriniformes > Cyprinidae > Puntigrus > Puntigrus tetrazona. Next base: position 4,267,103 of record NC_056711.1, on the reverse strand, counting down.
ATTTTGTTAATTGATACCACTCTTATTTGTCTAATTACACACTAACTACAGAACCGTAAAATAAATTGCCCCCCCTGTTTTTATTATAGAATATATACGTGTGCTTCTCGCTTTCCTACTTTTTTTTTGTCTGTTTATACCATTCTCACTCAGCCAGTCACTCTCTCTTTCCTAAAGCACGCTCTTCACAGGTGTTAGTAACCTCAGTGAAGAAATGAACATTTTAATGTGTCACTAACACTTGAAGCTGGTCAGAAGGACCTTAACAATCTGCTTTTTCATTCGTCTTGGAACGATTAAGTAGGAGTTGAAATTTTCTGGGCAGTTCTTGCATGTATTCCTATTCTTGTGTGTGTGTGTGTGTGTGTGTGTGTGTGTGTCCGAGAGCTCTAAGTAGGTTGGCTCTGAGATTCAGAGCCGAGTTTGTGACTGTGTTTTTACTGGCGATGCTTTAGCTGGGCATGAGACGTAGGGGTTTACGAGCTTGTGCGGATCAAACACTGTACCGCCTGAGAAATGTTCCCTCAACATACACCACCACACAAATTCTCTCACTTTCTCTCTCTAACGGCCATTCAAACCATCGGTTTGGCACAAGCGGTACTGTATTCCCCATATTTCTCTCTCTCAGGTGAATAAATTGTGGCTCCCGCGCGCACACACCCGGCAGTAGGTGGTTGGCAGCGCAGGGGTCGCCCACTGTGGGAAAACGTTTGCATGCTCACATCTGCTCTGCACGTTCCTCCCTCGTCTGGGTTTTGTTTTTCACAGTTTGGGTAATGATGGCAGGGCATGATGTAAAATCCATGTGTGCGCGCACATTGCCGCATGTGTGTATCGGTGTGTGTTTACTACTGTAGTGAGCACAGACGGCCCACTGTTTCCCTGCACCATAAACTCTAGCTCAACACTTAGAAACAAAAAGATCGCACATGCACTTTAACTGCTAGCATGTCGTAAAGGTGCTCGGGCCGTAATACTGTATTTCACAGAATTATCGAGTGCTCCATTTTACATAAAGTGAGAAAGCGTTATGAATAACGCAACGGAGGCAAAATTTGATCATCGTTTATAGGCCAAAAATCAGTGCGTTGTTTTGAGTTAATCTACATATAGGGACTGTTTGTACCTGGTCGCTTCACGCCGTTTTTTTCCGAGCAGATTGATATCCGATCGGGAAATGGTCAGGTGTGAATGCCCTCCTTAACGCACTTCAGACAAAACTGAACTAATGTAAATGCGTCTGGTTGTTGAAACCACGCATGCAAATTTGACTTCTCCCAAAATGTTAAAATAATATACGTTAGTGAGCGTGTTTTAGGCTTCATGGCATGTTGTAGTCGGATATGGCCGCGCTAATGCAAAAGGCGCCTCCGCCGGCGATAGATGAGCATGACTTTAGTAAGCGGACGTGCAAACCACCACATGTTCAGTCGTCTTTATTAAAAGTTGTAAGACGTTTATTTTTCCAGTGCTGACGCCATGCGCTCTCCTATCGTGAAATGAGCTGATAATTAATAAAATGCGGCGCTTATCTTTTGATTTCATTGAGGTACACTCTGTTAAACTTAAATATAGCGCGGGAATTGAAGACTTTGCGACGACACATTTATGTGGCCAAGTGTAAATGGAAATGTTTTAACAAACCAGATGGATATCCGATCAGCGAAAATGCTTGAAATGACCCGGTGTAAACAGGCCCATATGGGTCCTTAAATGGCAAAATCAGACTTTTAGCCTATTCTATGGAGAAGCGTTGAAAACTCGTTTAAATTCAGTTTGAAAATTCTGTTCTATTTTCACCATTGTTGGGCTAACTATCTCTTTAATGTGTCGTTACAGACATTAAAGTGGCCTCGGTTTAAGTAGCAGCGATAATCTCTTCCTTTTTGTGCCATTTCCTCCATAAAATAAACCGAAATGAACATCAGAGGGTGTGTTGAAAGAAACCTTTGCAGCTTAGTCTGTTTTGACTGTGAGCGTGACAGCCGTTTGAAGCCGTACAATGTGTACTATTTCAGTGTATACTCAGAAAAGTGTTATGCAAATTAATTTGTACGATAAGCCGAAATTTCCACGAATATTCTTCCAAAACATCTAATTTAGTTCTAACGGGAAGGATGTTGAAAGTGTTTGGAACAGCGTGAGGTTGACCACCTTGTCTGTCTTTTTGCCGTTTTCATTTCTCCTTTTTATTTATGTATTTTTTTTTTTTTTTTTTTTTTTGCTGAGAGTTTCAAAAGAAAACTGCCTCTCCAGGTTGCGAGTGTTTTGCCAGTGTTTGATTTCACTGCCCTGGGCTTTATTTTCTATCGCCGGTGACTGTAATACTGCTATTTTTACGAGAGAGCAGAATTTGGTCATTGAGACTTGGTGGTCGTGGCGTTGATGAAACCACAGCTTTCTCTGAATCACGCTGGGACGACGGCTGTGTTTGTGCGTAACGCTCTGGACGTCTCGCCGGGCTGTTTAGGTTTTCATAAAGACTCCAGCACATCCCCAGAAGTGCTGTCTCCATACCCGCTCGCATATTGTCTGCCACGGTCTTGTCCTGCTGAGAAATGCCTTTCATTTCCGAGATTAATCGTTACCGTGCTCCTCAGTCTCTCCGGAGGGCCGGTGATATTAATACATGCCGTAGCGAATCGTTCTTTCTCTCCACCGCACTCCCTGTTTACTCTCATTTCCTCTTTCTTCCCCTCTTCTGTGTTTCTGTTGGAGGAAAGCAAAGATAGAGAGAGTTTAAAAGAGAAATAAATCTAGTTGTTAACCGAAGTCTGTCTCATGACTGACTAGTTCTCGTCTCCCTCCCTCTGTTAATGATGTTTTTCTCCCAGTGTGTTGTTTTGTGGTAATGAGCACTTGGCTTGAGTTTAAAGACTTGAGAATGGTTACCATCACTCCTCTTACGACCCACTACAGTTTCGTTTTTACTCCATTTCACTTTTCTCTCGCTCTGAGTAACTGCGGCATTCTTGGTTACTTCATTGGTTCCTGTTGGAGAGCTGTTCTTTCAAACTGCGTTCTACATTGCGTAGTGTAGAAAGTTTGTGTTAAAGTACTTTTCTTCTGCAATGATTTTAAACATCTAGCAGACATCTGTAATACATATTCTATTGTGAATTAGAAAAAATATACATGTGTGTGTGTGTGTGTAAATGATAATTTTTGCTATTTTAAATATATTTGTAATTAATCGTCTGTAATGAATATAATTAAGTTTTCAAAAGGCTATATATTCGCAACCATTAAAATGTTTAGTATCTGTATTTCTTATTTTGTATTTAAGGATGCAGTAAATTGATTTAAAAATATATATATTTTATATATATATATATTTTTTTAATACATTTAAATTACAGTAGTCCTGTCCATACGTTTGTGCATGTTTAATAGAAATATGTTTGTATAAATGTCAATGCATAATATAAACATATATATGTAAATGCAAAAAAAAAAAAAAAAAAATATATATATATATATAGTGTGTGTATCTATTTATAATATACACATCACGCACACACATTATGTAAACACTTATTTTGGATAAAAAGTATTACTTTCCACAAAGTATGTTTTTTTTCAAAATTAATAAAAAATGCTTCTTGAGCAGCACATCGGCATATTACACTGATTTCTGAAGGATCATGTGACACTAAAGTAATGATGCGAAAGACAAATATGTGTAAATAAGAAATTTGTATGGAGTGTTTAAGCAAGATGTTTGTGTTTGTGTCTGAGTGAAGCAAAAAAAAAACATGAACAAAAGCATGTGGAAGTGATCTGTATTTATGATAAATGGCTTCTTAAATAGCTCACTGCCAGTTTCTTAGGCTGACGTTGTTTTGTCGATGTCTGTGTCAGCAGGGTTCTGGTGAACAGGTATTTTCCACATTAGATATTCCATTTCTCATCGCTACAAAAGTTTGTCCACATCTCCACCCCGATTTAAAAAATGCCTTCCCATCAACCCTTTTCTTACAAATAACGGCCAGGGTCTGTGTGAACATGTCAACAATTAACATCATTGAAACAGGTGTTGAGCAATGTCCATGCCCTCAAGTGACATGCAAGTACGCACACATATAGAATCCCCTCACGCTTGGCTAAATTAGAGTGCGGCGTACGCTAGTTGCTTTAGGTCAATCTGAGCATGCTCAGAGAAGCGTACGAGAGCTCTTTTGATGCTCGGGTGTCAGGGTAACTGGGTCCGTCTCTTGGGGAATGCGGCATGACCCCGCCCTCCGGTCCACTCCTTGTGGAATCATGTGGAATGAGATGCATTGTGGGAGGTTGAATTGGGTCCTTGGTTGGCTTTATTCTAGCTTTTAGGAGAATATTGTCTTCATAATAATTCAATAAGGAAAAAGGAAGCTCTGGTAATTCCCAGGATGCTTTTTGGGATGTTATAGTGAAGCTGAATCAATATTTAACAACAATTTCAAAGCGTGATAATATACACCACTTAAAGTAGTCGTCTCATTGCTTTGTGCACTTTGTCAACTAATATCAATAGTGCTTTCATTTTAGAATTCTGTGCATTTGTTGTTTTCTGCTCTAGAGTCACAGCTGAAGAAACTGCGCGAGGAAACCCTGCAGATTCTTATGGCCTCTGAACTTGTGGCCTCTCAGGGGCCCGATGACATGAACCTCTCAGTCCCTGGAGCCACGCAGTACCTGCAGAGTCTGGCTCACATAGCCGTCAGTGTCTCTGTGGAATCACCTCACCTGTGGGATTGTCCAGAGTCTGTCAGGTTTCAGAGAGAGCTTCTGGAGCGACTGTTGCGGTGTCCGCATTACGAGGTTCGGCTGTTTGCTCTGGATCGGCTCCTCAAGAGACTCCAGAAGACGGAGGAAGAGTCTGAGCGACCCTTGCCCTTTGACCTTAGTGTTTCCAGCCTAACCTCCCTGGCCCTTCATGAGACTTACCCTGGGTGTCAAGCCAAGGTGAGGAAAACACACTGTTGCTTCAGATGACTGTGCACAGCTTTATAAAATACCAAAACATTGAGATGACTTCACAAAATGCAGTAAAAAAACGGTACAAAATTTTACTTTGAAAAATTCTACAAAAATCAACACAACATATCATTTAACAAAACTTTAAAAATGCGAATTTACAAAGCTTTAAACAAATAAAACAAAATCACTCTACAAAAACTTAAAAGGATGTTTAAAAGTTTACAAAATGTTAAACTTGACAAAAATGCTTCACAAAATCTCAGAAGTCTTACAAAATTATGTAAAATACAAAAAAAAAAAAAGTTTTTAAAATTGACTCTTCAAAACTTTAAACGCTATAGAAACCCAAAAACACTTTAAACACTGTAGAAGATCAGAAAAATTACAAAAGTTTCAGAAAGGTCGACGCAACTTTAAAATGCAGTGCAAAACTTCACAGATGTTGTTTGTTGTTTGTAATTAAAAAAAAAACAAGAACTATTTAAACAAAACTTCAAGCTAAATTGCAATTTTACAAAATTAAATGCTCTACAAAAACAAAAAACATCCCAAAAAGATTTAATTTCAAGTTTAAGAAAACACAAAAACAATCACTTGGAAAACATCACACATTGTGTCAAACTTATCAAAATATCAAACACTGAAACACTACAATCCCTCACTCACCAAATCTTACAAACACTACAGAACAAAATAGGATAAAAGAAAACTTGACACAACGATAATAATTAAAATTGACTACAAAAACGGGAACATGAAGCAATGCGGTCACGTTGGACTATGAGTAGGCTACGAGGAGAAATGATCTTTGCAGGTCTTGCGATTTTTGAGAATGGAACTTAATGCAGGTTAGCCGTCAGAATCCTTGGATCTCACCAGGTTTAAATTCACCGTAACCCTGATCACAGATCCGGACCTGAGATTAGTCAATTCAGCCGTCTAAATGACACATGCCTTCATATGGGGAAGCTCTCTGATTAGCTGAATAAACAGCTACACTGTAAAAACCTGCTGGACAAGAGCTACTCACAGCTGTGTCTCTGAATGAAACCGGCTGAATGTCATTTAATTTCCATTCATAGACTCAATACACACAAACGCAGTTTCAGCTCAGAGCTTAAGCCCTGCAAAGTGAAATGGCAGGCGATTTCCTGTTTAGAAAAAGGGGTCGAGTTTCAATTCCTCATAAACACTCAACCAACCATCAATTACCCTCCTGTTTTGCCGTTTCTATCATTAAGCAACGTTCAAGCTGACGGGAATCTGCTTTTCTGGAAGGACGTGTGTGTGTGTGTGTCTGGTGTTTTTCTGTGTCTGTTGCTGTGATTTTGGCTGACTGGGAGTGTGTGTGTTCTTAAAAGCTGTTTTATTGGCCAACTGTTAATGTTTAAAGTGCTGCTGTTAGGCTCGAGACTCTCGATATGGCCTGGTTTCCATGGCAAGCCTACTGTTCCACCAAAAGCATTCTGGGAAGTGATGAGGAAAGTTAGGTTAATTTCCTCTGTGGGCTCAAATGGCAACGCTAATAAGAAAATACGCATCGAACTGCAATTGCGCCAAAGCCTAGTGCCTAAATCCATTTTGAAAATACTCATTTTAGTCTTAAAACTGAATCCACATCGGTTTCGTCATCCGCTTAAACGTAATATAATGCACTGCAGTACAAAAGACTGAAACGGCCGTTAAAAAGATGGCTTAATTTAAGGCTCTTGTGCGCTCCAAGAAATAACAATCAACCAAACAAGCCTAAATAATATCAACAAACCACTGTAAGGTACCCGGCCTGTCGCAGGAAAGGAAAGACGGCGGGGGTCTGAGGAGAAGAAAAACAAGTCTTCCGTTAACTCCCTCACTTTGCTGAGGGGAAACCCGAGGGCCAGAGCTGAACCAGATGTGTTTTATGTGCAGGGGGATGGAGGGATAGATGGATGGATAGGGAGGGAGGAATGTTACTGACAGACGGGAGGGTGGAATAAGGGAATGTTCATGCGGATGAAAGGAATATGGCTTGAGAGGTGTGGCTGGCAAATGAAAGCATTGAAAATATTCACAAAACATCCTGGACAGACTTCAGCACATTTTCTGTCTCATGCTCCTTGTGTATGATCAGTCAGGGTAGATGCCATGTTTATTTAGACGTGAATGGAAACGAGGCTGTGTAGGATAGATGTACAGTCTGTTGTCCTGTTGGAGACCCTTCGAACGCTCGCACGATGCAAATGTGACTGTTTTATGACAATACGGCATCCATTTCTTTTGGCGTTTCCCAGGTTTTGCAGGTTCTCGCTGTCCTCCCGCTTTCTTCGCTGCTGCCCTGGAGAGACGGGATGACGTCTTTGAGCTGTCTGGAGGTTCTTGAGCATCTCCTCACACTGCTGGAAACCTCTACACGCAGGTGAGCCATACAGATCAAATTATATTATTTTTTCCATGGACTGTTAATCTTCACGAATGAACGCACCCTGTGAATTTTGAAGAATGAATACAATCGGCAAGAGTAAAAAGCTATACACTATAAACAAACTACACCACGGTTGCATGAATCACCGCAAAAACACATTGCATTACACCAAATACAAAAAATAATGTTCGTTTTAGCAACATCATATGACCCCTTTAGAATATTAGCGTCGCATACTAGACTAATAAATAAAAGTGATTGAGTATCCTGACCAAGAGTAATTGCCAGACTTTTAAAAGTCCTTTTAAAAAAAACTAAAGATGAAAAAAAAAAATCACCCAATATGTGACCCTGGACCTCAACCAAGTCATATGAGTAATTTATAAAAAAAAATTTAATTGAGATTTATAAATCATCTACAGTTTTCCACGATGTTAGCTGTAGTCCCTTGTGTAATCCTATAGTCCCAAGACACTTGATGAATAAAGCACGGAAAAAACTTGAGCTTGTGTTGACCAAAAACCCATTAAGAAAAAAATTAACTTTGCAAAGTCGAAACCAAAAGTGGAAGAACGATCATAAGTTACGCGATAGTTCTACGGATAGTGAAATCTAAACCAAATCTCAAATAATATTTTAGATGTACAGTTTACCATATTATGTCTGTAGAATGTATATCTCATTTACTGTTATTAAATTGTGTTATATGGCCTATATATTAGCGTTGCGTTATCATTCCTGCTAGTTACGTATCTACAACATTGGACGTAACCTGCGACCAATTTTGGTGATATTTCACAGGCCACAAAAAGATACAGTGTCTATTGTCTATAGTGTGTTTATAGTGTTTGACAAAGTGGCGAATCTGTGGCGAAGCTTTAATCCGTTGTAAATTCTGCACGGTTTCACTTTTCACAATAGCTTAATTTTCACATTGAAACGACTAGATTTTGCACATGAAAATCGCTAAATAACAATAAACATGTTGAACTTTATCTGTCTAAGGCAGAAGTATTATTCTCTCTGTAGTGTTGCTGCCAGCGCCATGTTCCGGAGACGCTGTGTTTCTTTGTGAAAGGGAAAGTACTTTGTTTGTACTTCCTAAAGAGGATAGGTTAAGTGGTTAAGTTATATTCCCAACACTGTTCCTGAACAGTTCAACACAAATATCAGAGTGTAAATGTTCAGTACATTTACAGAGGACTGATTCCTAAAACCTGCAGAGCAGTCTATGCTGGCTGTGCACAGAGTGAGGCAAAACCAGCTCTTCTGGTGCCTCTGATTCACAACCTTCTGCTGACTATTCAAACGTGAGTTTTGAGCAGTGAGTATTGCTTGTTAATTGGCGTTACTCTGATCACAAATGCAGACATGGTCGTGACGCAATGCATAAAAAGACATGATAATCAGTCATTATGTCTCTACTGGATGCAACAAGTGCCTCGTTTGTATTGTTTTATTGTTTTGGTGTCATATCGCTGGGACGCGGCATCATGTTGTAGTAAGGAGTGTAACATTGTAACAACTTGCTGGATAGCTGGCCAATCAGAGCACACCTCGCTTTTTTAGAGCGGTGAGCTTTTTACTCGACCCGCAAAAACACGTTGCATTGCACCAAATGCGCAAAATAATGTTATCATTAGCAACGTCGTATGGCCCCTTTAAAATATTAATATTGCGGACTAGATACCCTAAAAACATAGCATGCTCTCGGCAGCTGTGGACCCCAACAAACCTCCTCATTGTTGAGACAGGCGATTCCTCCGGGGAGGCGAGAGGTACTCTGTCGAGCGGCTAGCGCTGTTAGCAGGAAGCTTAATGGCTTCAGATGTGGGCTCCGACTACAAAAGAAACCGCACATACCTGCGGTCGCCAGCCGGCCCGTGTACATCAATCACCCTTTCATACCTACGGCAGAGCGGGAGAGAGATTGATTTACACATTAAAGGGTCACAGCTACCTGTGCTTTCAATCGAGAGAGTGTCCGTATACCTTTACATGGGGTTATTCCCTATAATTTGTGGGTACGAGCATGCTAGGAGGTTGTGTGCACGTCTTAATGTGCGTTTATGTGGCAGCAGGTGCAGCCGGACTGTTGTTTTTGGCTCCTAGGTGCCTGTAGGGGCCTCGGAATAACAGACACCTTCACATCCCAGCACGCGGTGAACCGTCGGTGTTACATTACAAAGACTCCCGCTCCCTGCGACGCTCATACGCTTTCGGTCTCTCCTCTTGAGTTCAGTGTTGTGAAATGCTCCGCGGCATATTGCTGTTTGCGCAGGGTGACATGATACGTGTCTTTTGTAGCAGTCGCCCTGTGATTAAGCAACACCGTAGTACTTACGGTTGGCCGTGTGTGTGATTGTGTAATGGCACATTTGCTGAGTGTATTTTGGTAGCTGTGTTCTGTTGGACAACACATGCTGAATTACACCTGTTCTGAGATCGGGTTAGTAAAACAGCCCCTCTGGACTCACGGAGGGGGTCGCTTTCAAGTGTTTGTCAGTGTGTCGTCTGAAATCTGGAAACTCTCATTTACAGAATCTGCGGTGAACGTTCTGAAGAGATTGAAATAATAATTATAGTAATACAGTTCTGGACATTTCAAGAGTGAATTAGATTTTTGTGAATAATTAGTTGCTTTAAAATGCTACTGAAGCACAAATACGTTTCAGTTCGTTGAAAAGAAATGGCAAATGGCATTTAATTAAATAATTTAAAAACAAACCAAAAAAAAGGAAGAAAGAGATTTGTATTTTGTTGTAAAACTTTTTGTAATAATTTTAATGATTTTTAGTGTAGAGGAAATAACAATCAGTAAAATTGCTTAAATATATTAATATAAAAGATATTATTGTATTATTTTTTTTTTTTTATTTTTATCCATTTTGTCTAGGTGGGTTTTGTCATTCGTGTCATAACCGTAGATATTTTGTGTTAACACTAACAGTGTTTTGTTTTTTTCCATTTGCAAAAACTAAAAAGTTTGGGATCAGTAGTATTATTTTTTTTTTTTTTTTTTATAGAAGTCTCTTCTGCTTATCAAGTCTGTATTTATTTGATTAAAAATCAATAAAAAAACAAAACATAATAATTGTAAAAATAAATATTGCAATTTAAAAAATATATATATTAATATACTCTAAAATGTGATTTATTCTGTGTTAAAAATTTTGGAATCTTTTTTTTTTTTTTTTTCTTAATTGTGTTAATGAATAAAAAGTTAAAAATAACAGCATTTATCTGAAACTGAAATATTTTTTTAACAATTGAGCTTTACTATCCCTTTATATCAACTGAAGATTTCCTTGCTGAATAAAAATATTGATTAAATATTAATTAAAAAAAAAAAAGACTGACCACAAACTTTTGAACAGTGTATATTACAAAACAATTTAGCAAGAAAATGTGGTGTTAGCCGGTCAGTTACGTTTTATACAACCCTGTTGTCAAAAACTAAATAAATATCTAAATAAGAAAGAAAAGAAAAAATGGTCATCGTCATCCTGTCTTCTGTTGAAGCACTTTGGGGAAAAAATCAGTTCACGTGGAAAAGGTGCCTCGAGCCATCAACATGACTTATATGTGTGACAATATGTGATGTGTTTTTGTTGCGTCGCCCTCACTTTCCCGGTTTTTGGTGACGAACTGAATCATGCAGATGTTCTCGTGTGTGTTTCAGCGTGGAGCTCTACTGTGCCGCTCTCTCTCTAGCATCTCAGCTGGTGCTGCACCTGGCCGAGTCGACGCCGCAGGTAAAGAAACAGGAGACCGAGGAAAGGAAAGACTGAAGCATTGTGTTGGAAGTTTCCAGACAGACTTAAACTGGACACTCTATCACTCTCTATATAGACTGGAGCAGATTACAGATACTTAACCTTATAACGGCTTAACATTCCGCCTCATCTCACTACAAATATGAAAATCCCTGGAAAAAAAAAAAAAAGAAAGAGCATATGTGCTTTGGCTTAACCGCAGGCTCCGGAAAGATTAACCTGTTTGATTTCACGCGCGTTTTTAAGAGCTGTTAACATTGTTTGTAGTTCACTGAAATGTTTGTGAATGGTCGTTGTTCGCAGGGGGAGGTGGGACTGAGCTCTGTCTTAGTTCACAATGACATTTCAGTGACTACAGGTCCAACTAAACAAATAAAAGAAATAGCATCTCCTCAGTAAAATGCGGTTCATGTTCGAAATGCGGTAACATTTAGATAATACTGTGAGCTAAATGATTTGATTCAAAGAGAAAGAGTTTTTTGTTTCAGTTTTCTACTTGCTTACATTACTTGAACAACAAATCAATTGATTATGCCGTAATGGGAAAAAAACCCTTTTCAATATTAAAAAATGGATTGTGCCAGATATGTTAAAGTATCTAATAGTCGCAATATGTAATATAATGCAATGTAATCTAATACAAACACTGTGGTAAATAGCAACTTTCCAAGGCATTACTGTCTTTTTTTTTTTTTTTTTCCTTGAGGGACTGGTGTTCTTTCAGTAACGTGTGTGTGTGTGTGTGTGTTACAGCAGGCTGCAGTGGACTCCCTGAGTAGATGGGTGGCGCTGGTCGAGCAGGGCTGTGCTGAGGATCAACCCGCAGAAGTCAAGCTCACGTCAGCAGAGGTGCTGGTGAAGGCCGTCCCCACCTTACTGACGGCTCCAGCCCTGCCTCTGGGTCAGTGGACAGATCTGGACAAGAATGCGTATGCAGGAATCTCAACTAGAGCTTACTGTGTGTGTGTGTGTGTGTGTGTGTGTGTGTGTGTGTGTTTTCCAGGTATCACACACACTGTTGCATTATGGAAGAGCCTGTTTACATTATTACAGGATGAAGACCAGGACGTCAGAGACGGAGCAGCTGACTTCACCTGCTACATACCAGCCCATTTACACAACACAGGTACACACACACACACACACACACACACACTAAAAGAACACTCTGGGTTCAGTGCAAGTCAAGCTCTGTTGACAGCCTGGTGCCATAATGTTAAATAGCACAGACTAGGGATTCCTCGTTTCGTTTTTTTATTTTATTTTTTTTGTCAGCCAAACCCATTAGACCCAAAGTATTCACATGAAGTAGTATATTTAGCAAGTTAAAAAAAAAATTTTATTTGACAAAACATTTGCTTGTTTTTTTTTTTTTATTGTTGTCTGGTGTTGGCCACAGGCCCCGCAGATAAACAAATAAAATAAAACATTAATATTATAATATAAACTTTTTCTAGTATTTCGTGAATTTATTTTTGGTGTTTAATAATTGATTTATTTACAAACGGACAAACTTTTTTTGCGTGTTAGGCTGAATTGAGTAAACTTAAACCACTTGCAGACCTGGTGTGTGCAAAGTAACATTTAATATTACATTGTTGTGTTTTTATTATTATTTATTTCATCGATATTAGCTTTTCATCTTTTTCATCAACTTATGAAACCCAGTTTGGAAAATCCTACAGTGACTGTGTGTGTTGCATAAAAAAAGGTTTCGTTTGCAATATATATGTGTGTATACTGTGTATATTTATTTTCTACATATATATATATATATATATTAGTAACAACTATACACAGTATGCATGTAAACAAAATCTTTTATTTCAGCACAAAACGTAAACTTTGTAAAAGTTAGCATGAAACTCATGTAAAGTCACTTGCTAACCTGATCTAATATTTCAGTGTCATTTAAAAGAATACTAGAAAGGGACAGTTTACATAAGCACAAGCACTTATTTACAGCACTGACGTCTGTAACACATACCAAAAATTCCTCAAAGTAGTTTCACCACTTAAAGATTCGGTCACCTTTTACAGCTCAAGCAAAACAGATTTTGCACCTTCGAGACAATGCGAGTACTTCAAAGAAAATGGAAGCTGCATATTTCGAAACACTTTCATTCTGAATGCGTTACCGTACTGTTTTGTTTTGTTTTTTAAAGGGAAAAGTTGTAGGTTTGATTTAAATGAACGGACATGGCCTACACGGGACAGGGCTCACTCAGGAGATCAGATGAGGGGTGGGGGAGGTCAGCTCGGTGTTGTTTACGAGCGACAGAGGAGAGGTGTGGAGGAGAGGCGGTGAACGGCAGCCCCGCTCCTTTGATATGGAGGTGTGTGGGTCAGCGATGCAGAGAGGAGCAGCACCTCTGTGCCATAAATCAGTCACATCAAAACCACATCATTACTACATTCTCTGACACGCTGATATCCTGCTTCACACGGGCAAGAAAAACAAGAGCGGGGTGGGGGAAGAGTCTGAGAGAGCCTGTGCCTTGTCCCCAGCCCACAATATGTTACCGGTTCTGGGTAACTGATGTGAAGATTCAAGCATTGACAGCTGCTGCGATGGATCTAAAAGAGATGCTTTTATGACCTCATATACATGGCTGGCTGGAATACTTGACTCTGATTGGTCATTGAAAATGTTTTGCAGTATAATTTTAAACTGTATAGTTAAATTATTTGGAAATCATTATCGTAACATTGACAGTCATCACAAAATATTGGTGTTTATTTTGCGTTTGGTGACTGGCTAGCTGCAATTTATTTTTTGTATAATTTTATGTATTATGTTTAGGCCTTTTGATTTAACATGATAACTTTGTAAAAAAACTAATTACATTTATTCAATAATTATATTATATTATAAAACACTACTGTTCAAAGCATTTGTATATTAATATATTTTAAAAAAGCTTTTATGGCACTTTAAAGTGACCATATAAACATTGTTGCTGAAGTTTTCCAAAAATTAAAAAAACAAAAAAAGATGCATCAAAGTTTCCACAAAACTACTAAGCAGAACAACTTTTAATATTGATAATTTGACCATATCTCTTTAAATATTGATTGTAATAGGAAATGTTTGCAAATATAATCACAAAATAAGAATGATTTTTGTCATGTGATGCTAAAAATTCAGCTGTGCATCTCAGGAATGAATTAGATTTTAAAATATTTCCAACTAAAAATAATAATAAAAAAATAAAAATAGTAATTTAAACTTTGTTCAAATTTTTAATTAAAATCTTTCCAGCCCCAAACTTTGAACTGTAATGTATATTTAAATTCTGTCTTAAAATTTCAAAACACTGTCTCAAAACACTTCTAGTTTTTAAGTTTTAGAAGGAAATCTGACTCTTGAGAAACAAGAAGCAGTTCAGATATATATGAAGTTACTCTAACATGATCTCCCATGCACTGTAATCACATTTCTGGCTTTGTACTCGGCCCTCTTTCTTTTCGCCGTCACAGTGAAGTCTTTGTGCAGTACACGAAACCGAATTCAATTAGACACTTTTATTCCTCGGCTATCTCAATACAAATTAGGTTGGAAATCAGAACCCCTGGCATCACTTGACAAGGCTTTTAGGAAGGGTGAGAGGTACATCTGATAACAGCGTTAGGACGGAATAGGACCGTATTCTCACGGGGGGAACTCCGGAGTGTTCAAGCATCTCAAACGAAATGCTCAGCGCTTTTCACTTGTGTTTGCCAGTTTTTTTGGGGGACCGGTTGGCCTCGGTTACAGAGACGTAGCCTTGAACAAGTGTAAATATTTAGCGACGAGTAGTTGCTAAGGTGTCGCTTACTGGCACAAGTCAGACAAGCTCTGTAATACGAAGGTCTGCGGCATTACTAAAGCACTCTTTTTGCTCGTTTTTTCTTCTGCCGGGCAAAAATCACATTCCGATCGCTTAGAAATAACCTCTAGTCAACAAAACGCGTGATTTGAGGCATTACTCATGTCAGAAGTTCAAACGATGTGGGATGCGTAGTTTATTGCTCGGGGTTAAAGGTTTGTTCGAATCCCTAAACCAAGAACCATTCATTATGTTGCCTCGGTGTATTATTGTTGTCGTCATAATGTGAATCACCATAATAATGCTCCTTCTTGTTCCACTACCGAATCGTGTTTTTACTTGCCATATTTAAATATAAAGCATTATTACTGTTATTACATGTAAATTGCGAAGCTTTTTCCCCCTACGTTATGTCCAAGTACAACATCAATTCAACCCTTTTGAAAAACCTTAAACATTTGTTGCTCGCATTACTCCGGTTGGTATTGTTCTTGGCGGCGCCTGGTTTCGTTTTGAGGATGTTCTCACCAGTAAGCTAATGTCCAACTCCAGCGTTGTGCATGTAATGTCTTTAGCAGTAGATGCCCCGTAGTCGTTCATGTAATGGATTACAAGACGAGGTCTGAACTGATCCGTGGATCATCCATCCGTTAAACCCCGTAGCGTAGCTCAAAGGTGCTCAATCATCAAAGCAGGGCTCTTTGGCACTAATAGTTTAGGCATATTGGCCCTGTCGAGAGCTTAACAAACACGCTCTGGACCCCATTTATTTTATTTTTTTACCCCATAAATGAATTATATAAATCATAGAAACTTTCCATGAACTCTGAGATTAACTAATTAAATTTCTGTACGTAATCTGTATAAGGTACATGGAAATTGGTCTTTTCTGAGATTTGATTGTTTTTAAGATTCATGTTCAATACTTTAGAATAAGTTTTCCCTCAATAAATGAATTGCTGCTAATAGTTAGTAAGGTAGTTGTTAAGTTTAGGTATTGTCGGGTTAAAGGATATAGAATAAGCCATTAATGCATGCCAAGTAAGTATTATTAAAGAGCCAATTTGTTAGTAATATGCGTGCTAAAAATCAACTAGTTAAAAGTGAAAATTGGACCTTAAATAAAGTGTTACCAAGTTTTTGGCCTTTCCTGAATTATATAAATCCCAAGGAAGCAAGTGAACAGGATAAATGCTTCCTCTGGCCTCTGAAAAAATGGGCAGCCACTGTCTGTTGACACAGGAAGAATTCTAAGGATTCTGAGGTACCACATACGTTACAGAGACTTTTTCCCATCAGTCTTAGAGTCATGTGACCGTGTGCCAGGCCTTTTAACCAGCAGACACCTGGGTGATACTGTAACACTCCCGTTAGACAGGTTAGGCTGATGTAAGGGACACTAAAGAACTCTAGCAGACGTCTTAGTTTTGGCATAAATGTGTCAGATGATATCCGTCTCCAGCGCTTCACCTGATTCCTCTGGTCTGCTGAACCTCCAGAGCCGTGGTGATGAAAGTAAGCTGCAGTGAAAGTCAAATGTAGGTTTAAGGTATGCAGTTTATGGTTTCTTGTTCTTCTTATAGGAGCTGACAGATGTAAGATTTTTTTTTGTCAACTAATAACAGTTCTGATAGCTTCTGTTAGTGTAATTCTGATCACAAAAATTCCATAAATATAATGGCACTAATATAATGGTATAAATACAAGGAAGGAAATATATTTTTTTACATTTATCACATTGTCTGTCTAGTTTGTGCTTGTGAGAATGGTCGCTGGTGTATGTGTGTTTGAGCCTCTTCTAGATCTTTGGTTCTCATAGATCTCTGAAGGAAGTTAGAGCTGTAAAAGTGTGTGTGTTTTTGCACCTTGACACCACTCTCGCTTATAAACATGTCACTTCCTGCCCGCTGACTTCTTGCACCTTGTTCTGGGTTTGTGTCCTGCAAATATGCATGCATGTATGTGAGAGAGCGTGCAACGATGCACATGTGGTCATTCCCGTATGCACTGAAATCCGTAGCTCTGCGCCTTCGATTTAACATTGGATTTAGCTTGAAAAGTAGTGCTGCGTGTGTGTGCAGAATTTTTTCCTGCATGAGTATCTTACCAAACCTCTATGACTTTCTTCTGTGGAACACAAGAGGTCATGATAGGGCTTCTGAAGACTTTTTGCTAGGCAGCACCCATCCCCGTATAGTCATTATAGTCGAGATGTTCTTCAGAAAGCGTCCCGCTGAAGAAAGTATGTCACGCAGGTTTGGAACCTGTATGAAATGATGACGTAATTTCTAATTTTAGGTCTGTTCAGTCTAGTTTATTGGGATGAAGTGACTGAACCCACTATGAGACCCCTGTTGCATCATAGGTAGGCTTGATGCATGAGGATTTGGTCTCATTCATCCAGCCCCCCCTCTCTCCTTCACGCCCGACACCCGACACTCGCCCAGCTGCGCTCGCTCACATCCCAGATTTGCCACACACTAAAGCTCTTCTTGCTCTCATTATTCAGAAAGTTTTTTAATTAGTTCCAGTCCCACGACTCCCACAGATCGATTACGGGAATGAAACTGCCCTCCTCTTCCTTCTGGAATCTCTGCACTAGAGGCAAACCGGCTGGGCGAAGTGCCCCGAAACACCTCACAAACATTTCTGCTGTCACATCTACAGCCAAGATATAGATACAGCTTCTTCACTTTAACCTAAAGGAATAGTTCAGCCAAAATTCTGTTACGGTATATTTCTTCCAAACCTGTGTGACTTTTTGTTCTTCTGCGGGTTATAAAAGTAGACATTTTGAGTAGCTGTGTTTCCATCGATCTGTTTTTACGCGCGTAAGAAACGTGTGATGCAAATGCCAAAATTCGAATACAAATCCTTTTTTTACGCTTCCTTGCGGTGGTTTTTGACTTGTGTGAAAAAGGGTTAATGCGAATAATGGGAAATGGAAACTTCTTGGTGAATAAATTCCTCCATGCGCATCAAAAAAAGATAATGTGACTAATCTTAATTCCAAAACGTCTGAAATGTCATCAGAGTATTTCTGTATAACTACCTCTAAGGCCTCTCTCACACGTCGGCGTTCCCAAAAAGCAATGACGCCATTTATTGTTTTGTCTGCTCGCAAGTAATTTATTATACTACATATCCAAATAATATTTAGTGGCTTTTCCTACTTTTCTTTGTGATATATAGTGCTAGTTTATCAGGAAGGGACTAGTTGGATGGAAACGGTGTTTATTCGCAAATGTTTTATGCAATATTCCAACTTTGCGCACAACTTTGGATGGAAACCAAGCTAGTGTTTGTTTAGCCATATAACAGAAGGCACTGCAGCTTTTAAATATCCACAGACCAAAAAAAAACAGGTTTTAAGAAAATGAGGATGACTCATTGGTAACAGAATTGTAATTTTTTAGTAAACTATCCCTATAAGAGAAGAAGGCCTTGAACACACCATTAGAAACATTATGAATATACAGAAGTAAAAGGACAACCTTATCTACCAATAAAATGTGCATAATATTTACCCTCAAGGTGCTACTATGATTGTTTTAGGCAAGAAAATGTACAAAGTTGTCCTTTTAAGGGTACTGTACAAGTGTTTTTTTTTTTTTAATGGGAACGTGCATTTTCAGCCCTTAAATTTTTTATTTCTACAGATGCAATATGTTGTACTAACACATCAAAGGTTCTCCTTAAAAATAACACAGAAAACAGTCCCTCTCGCAGATGCAAACAGAACATCCTGTTGAGTAAGCACCGAAGAGATTGAGAAATCCTGTTATTGAAGTGCTAAACCACAGAAAAGGGAATGGAAAGAGCTTGAGTTTCCTATTATTTCTTAATGTCTGGGTGCCGGTTATTTGTTCGGCCTTGGATAGCGTCCAGCAGCAAAGCCCACGGGGATGAAAAGCACCTCTGACATCAGACTCCGGTAAAGCAAGAGATGGGGCGTCCCAACATATCACACAGAGAAAGGAACATGTCACTATCTACAGTGACCTACACAATCGACATCGTCCCACGTTCTTGTGGCCTTCTGCTTAACTTTGTAGAGGTTGCTTTCCCAGAGTTCCTTTTGGGGGCGGGCAGTCTTTAAGGTGTTGCTTTGCTCTCCTTCTCTCTCTTTTGGTTTTGACTGGCAAGTCCTGGTGACTTTTGAAGTCGCCTCAGTAATTTGCATGTCAGATTCTGGTTAGGAAGGAGGGAACGGAGGGAAACCGGAGTTCAAAACAAACTGCATCTGATCTCTCACGTTACTGCTTTGATGCTTGAACAACTGGGGTCGTTAAAGCCAAAGGGTGGTCGACGGCCGTCCTGGAATGGGCGTCAATGTTGTTGTGTCTTCTTATGCGTACTTAGATCTTTTCTCACTTCCCTTATCTCGCGTCTAAATCTATTCTTAGACCCAACTTCCCGACCGTTCAGTCAAAAAGGACTCGTCTCGAATGCCTGCACGCGTGCATATGGCACGTTGTGGTTTCCATTGTGCGCGTTTCGCTTCTGAGTTATAGTTTTGTTTCTCTCAAATGGGTTCCATGCCAGGCGAAGATGGAAACACGCTGTCTAGAGAACAAAAAGAGAGCGAGGCATCAATCTCAGGCTGTTGCTTTACATCCAACGCTCTGGCAAGTCTCAGATTGGGAGCAGATTGCATTGTGGCAAAGCACCACCTCCATTGCCTGAACCCAGCAATGCCTTGGAGACGAAAGAAACCAAACTAAGATTGACGTGGCTCATTAAATTGATCTATTTAAACTTTCCATACGTGTGTTCCAGAATCATCCATTTCACTGAATTCTGTTACATCAGGGAATATTTGATTTGATCAGATTTGTCGGTGTTCTGCTGCATTTCTAGGCGTTTCCACTGGTGCCGTCTCTCCTCCGGTTGCCCTGGAGATGGGGGTGGGTCTTTTGTGCCAGCTGTTCCAGGTGTGGGGCCAGGTGGCTGCTGGGATGGTCGACCTGATACAGTGGCTCCTGGGAGATCAACAATCGGAAACAAGGTGTGAAGAGTCACTGGACTTGGTAAGGAGCAATTTTGCCTTTTTTTAAATGCATCACTGATTTTGCTCATGTTTGGAAGCTTTTTTGGCACTAAATTCATCCCTGGTTTGTTCTACAGCCACAAATGACATCACAAAAAATTGGACGACTTATTGTGGGGAGGTGTGCTTTTAGTTTTCTAAACTGTGAAAGGTTTAAAATTTCACACAGTGGGTGATTAAAGTTTAAATAAATTTAAAAAATATACTAACATTGATAGACCTATATTTTTTAACGGCCTTGATTCTGTAAATATTTTACCCATTCATTGCCCCCCCCAAAAAAGTCTATGAACCAAACCAACCAGTTACAAAGTGATTAACAAATCATTATAAACTTTATTGAAGCTAAAAATATGTATTTAAAACCTGGATTCAGTGAGGAAAGGACTACAATCCCATAAAGCACTCAGAATGGCATAATAGAAACAATATATTTTATTGCAGACTATTTTAATAAATATATTTTGGTAGTTAGAGCGCATATGGAGACTAAAGTGGCATAATGGATGCTAAAGTATTCTTCTCTGAATGTTTTTTTTTTTTCTGCAGAATCATGGGTAATATAGTTTTTCCACCGGGAGTTCCTCTATTCAATATGATTGTTTTAAAAATAAGTTGACGTAAGGGTCTGACAGCTTGAACAAAAAGCATATACCATTGATTGACAACCTCACTGCAAGTGATCGAGTCTTTAAAAGTTCCAATTTAAAATCTATAAATTGGATTTTTAATTACAGAACCCAACCGTTGCACTTTATATGACCCGTCTATTGAAATGGGCCGATAAACGTTCACCTTTAACACCCTAGAAATCACCCAGAACACCCTACTGCGTATCAAAGAACTAAAAAAAAAAAAAAACTTCATAGCAATTCCCTGGAAGCACCCGTTATCTCCACTCTCAATGCCCTGTTCACCTCTAGTTCTTCTTCTCTTTCCAGGACGAGGAGTTCCTCTTTGAGAAGGGAGATCTCAACCTGTGGGCGGAGCCTTTGTCGTGGGCACGGATGTTGCACGGACACCTCTCTGTCCTCGTAAGAGCGACCCGTTCACCCGATGCAAGCTCTGCAGAACTGGACAGACTATCAGCCGTCGCGAAGAGCAACGCCCTGGCGGCTCAGCGTTCGATGTCAGCCCTCCCTGCGCTGCCCCAGTTTGCAGCCACCGTCGAGTACGCCAAGATATCGCTGCTGAAAGAGAGAACGTCGCTCGCCCAGAACCTTCTAGATGCACGCAGACCTGCTTAGAAGACCGTGAAAGCTTTCGAAGCGCTTTTCCTCTTTTAAGAGCTGAACTGCACGCAGGCATGACCACGTTTTTTTTTTTTTTTTTTATTCAAATAAAGTTTATTACATTCATTTAACTGCGGGGTAACGTTTGTGTAGTGATGAGTGTTTGCAGTTCCGAGAATGCGAGAGGTTTTATTCTCCTCGGCTTGTGTTTTCAGCATCACACCTTGCGGTATTCGCGCAAGCCGTGGAACCTTTAATGCATAGCTTAACTGTTTGTAGTTCAAGAAATTGTTTGGTTGCTCCTCCTGTGTATGTTATGCAATCTGAGAAAAACAGTCTGGTGTCCGTTTGCTAAGTAGACAGCTGGGCTGCCTTCAGGGGCTGTAGTAGCAATGTTCCCCTTTTACTGTAAAATGATGTAATGTTTTGGAATGTCAGCAGTCTATTACACACACACACACACACACACACACACAGGGTGGGTAAAATAATACATACCGTTCTTCTCACCAGGATCAGGAGGATTTTTTCTATTTTTGTATAAATGTGCTTCACTGAAACCATAAAAAACGGAATTGTAATACAAGAGCACTGCTGAGATATGCAGCGGGAACTGAAGGAGGGGGGAAAAGTGATCTGAAGTGAAATATATTTTCGGCCTGTTATAGTTTTTGCCTGTAGGTGGCGCCCAAGCCCTTTTTTCTGCGACAGGCATCGATACCGTTAGGGGGCAGTATTGCATCGTTTTTATTAGCGTTTAGTTTCTTGAAAGATTAGATTTTTAGTTGCAGCTTGTTGAAACCTTGAGGTCTCACATGCCTGTATTAAATCAATGCTACATTAATGCTTCTTTTTCGAACGCGTTTCTGGGCTGAAATGAGCTTTATTTACACGGGCAAAAGATAAGCAGAGGAAAGCGTCACATGCAGATAAATGTCATAGTTTCACACTCCGTATCAGATCTGGCACGACTTCAAAGTTTAGCCTCTCGTTCTCGATTATGCAATCGCGCTCACCCACTAAACATTTCCTGATATCGGAGCGACCAGCCTCGAGGCGCACGGATCTCGTGCGCGTGATAGAAACGCGTTATTACATACGATTGACTTGGTGCATGTGCGTTCGTGCGCGTGTGTGTTGGTACTTACATTTTATTCTGAAGTATGTATTGGCTTGGGTACATTGTTTTACAACTGTAGGTTGGCTGCGCTGAGTTCATCTTGTAAGTTGGTCAGCGTTGGAGAGGCGCTGTGAGCGAGCGCGCGCGCGCGCCGCAGGAGGGGTGCAGAAAGCGACCAATCAGATTCGCAGTCCCGGCGACACTTGAAAAGCGGGGCGTAACTTTGAGGCAACTTCAGCAGTAAGTTCCTCCTCCTCTTTACGCGCTGTCCCCAAGCTTATATGTGCGGGAGGGTAACGCGGACTCTTTACTGTTCTGGCTCGGCACCGCGCGGTGGGAGAAGACTGACAACACAAGCGCGCAACGAGGAACTCAGCCTTCCTTCTCTGAGTTTCAGAGCACGTCTGAGAATAGCCTTTTCTGTTCCGCATCTTTTGCACTCTACACTCCCAAGCCAGTGGCAAACTTAAGCGCCTTCGCATCCAAAGGCTCCAGGTCGGTCCTCAAATGAGAGATCATCTGCGACTGTCTTCTTCTGAAGAAACAGAAATGTCTGCGACCATCCTGTCCGCTTTCTACGACATCGAGATGCTGTACAAGGTACTTGATTTAACGTGCTTCTTGCCCTTTGCCGGAGCTTTGCGCATGAGACGAGCGCGTAAATGGTTTTGCGTTGATTGTAACTTTTTGTTTCCGTGCGCAACAGGAGAAGAGCCTCAACATGAACGCCATTCACATCAACAGCATGCTGGATAAGAAAGCAGTCGGGGCCCCGGTGACAACCTCC
Source organism: Puntigrus tetrazona (assembly GCF_018831695.1). Classification (NCBI taxonomy): domain Eukaryota; kingdom Metazoa; phylum Chordata; class Actinopteri; order Cypriniformes; family Cyprinidae; genus Puntigrus; species Puntigrus tetrazona. The sequence continues at coordinate 4,243,966 of NC_056711.1, read as the reverse complement.
AGCGGCAGCGGCACCAACAACTGCAACTCGTACGCGTCGGGATTCTTCCGTCGAAACTCTACCAGCAACATGGAGTCCGTGACAAACGGCAACAAGTACCCCGCCAGCCCCTACAGCAGCAGCAGCAGCAGCATGAAGGAGAACGCCATCATGAACAAGGAGAACAAGTTCCGCGACCGCGCCTACAGCGAGAGCGCCCAGCAGCTGCAGCAGAAGCCGGGCTCGCAGATCAACTCCACCCGCTACAAGACGGAGCTCTGCAGGCCCTTCGAGGAAAACGGCGCTTGCAAATACGGCGAGAAGTGCCAGTTTGCGCACGGCTACCACGAGCTGAGAAGCCTGTCTCGCCACCCCAAGTACAAAACCGAGCCCTGTCGCACTTTCCACACCATCGGCTTCTGCCCGTACGGCCCGCGGTGCCATTTCATCCACAACGCCGACGAGCGCAGACCGGCGCCGAGCAACGCCAACAGCGTGCAGGGGGAGTCCGCCAAGCCCGCTCGGTGCGAGTCGGTGAGCGGCTACGGACAGCAACAGCAGCAGCAGCAGCAGCACCGACCGAAACTCCACCACAGCCTCAGCTTCTCCGGTTTCTCCAGCCACCACCACCACCACGGACTCGACTCGCCCCTTCTCGAGAGCCCCACGTCGCGCACCCCGCCTCCCTCCAGCGCCGCGAGCTTCTACGAAGACGCCCGGTGCCTCGGAAACAGTGCCTTCTCCTTCACCGGCCAAGACCTCAAAGCCCTGCTCGCGCCGCTGGCCGTGCACACGCAGAACGGTTATTACGCAAACCTTCAGGTCAACATGGGCGACGGCCTCGGCCACACGCAGTCCCTCCAGCGCCTGTCAGAGTCGCCGGTGTTCGACTCGCCCCCCAGCCCGCCCGACAGCATCTCCGACCGGGACAGCTACGCCAGCGGCTCGCGCAGCTCCACCGGAAGTCTCAGCGGCTCCGAGTCTCCCAGCCTGGACGGCGGGAGGCGTTTGCCGATCTTCAGCAGGCTGTCGATTTCCGACGATTGAGCGGAACTTTTCTCGTTGTAGTGGACTCGGTAGCGGAGGAGTCTCCCGTTAGATATGTAGTCGAGCAATAGACTTTTTTTTTTTTTTGAATATCGAGGGAGATGGATTTGTTTTTGTCAGACGCTCGACATGGCATTAGTCTGTTTGAAGGCATTCCACCGGTGCAGTTTGGTGCATTCTCTTGGTCTTTTTGGACCACCTACTTTCCAGATTTTTTTTTTGTACAAAAGACTCGTGAACGCGAAAGACAGAGCGGTTTCAGATTTTCCTTCATCCTTGCCAAGAATATGCCTTGACGAAAAGTATACTAGTTTTCAAAGTATGCGCATCCATTCCAAAAGTTTGATCCAGTCTCGCGACGCCACCCAGTGGTTTCGATTGGTTCGTGCAGTTTGAAGCTCTCTCTCTCTCTCTCTCTCTCTCTCTCTCTCTCTCTCTCTCCTCTCTCTCTCTCTCTCTCTCTCTCGTTTGGCTCGTCGGGGAAATCACTGCTGATGGTTGAATATATCTATTTTTTTTATAGTCGATACGAGTGATTTACATAGCGGTGCTTAACCGGCTATGAACTATTTAACTTATTTATTTTTATCTTGTGAAAAGTATAGGCTACATTGTTAATTGTGTCCATACTGTATTTATCGAGTATGATGAAGCAATAGATCTATATTCTTTTATTATGTTTAAATTATGATCGCCATTATTAATCTACATTAAAGTGGAGTGTATGTTCTTTTCACAGTAATATATATATTTTTTTTCCTCGTTTGGTCTCTTTTTTTTTTTTTTTTTTTTTGTAACTTCACTTTATTTTATTGTAAATGAGTTAAAAAAAAATCTTAATTTAAGAGATTGTATGTGATATTTATTTCATTAATTTTGTTTCCTTGTTTACGTTCATTAAAAACAGTTTGTGTGATTTGCTGTTTGTTGGGATGTTACTTTTCAGAAGGTGTGTTTTTTTTTTTGGTTTTTTTCGTGTTTTTTTTTCATTCTTTTAATCGTCAGACGCGTCCCTTTAGGTTTGTCTGTAGAATGTATAAACTGTGGTTGGCAGAGGACCGTCCGAACACATGTACTAGCCTTAAAACGTCACGGAAATCAGACTTCAAAGATCCCAAGTAAATCGATTAACCAAAAAGTATTTTATTATTATTTTTTTTATGCGTATATATCTATACGATGCACGGCAGCCACGTGCGTGAGAATGTAGCAGACCAGAGCCCCAGTATTACTGCCTAGTGCCTGTGTGGGGATTCACCATTTTTTTTACATTGCCTTATGATTAACCAAATAAAGTATTTTCGTACATGTTATTGTTTTACAACAAGAGGAAATGAATGTAGTTTGTAATTTAAACTTCTTGGAAGGTTGTTACCACTTATCAAAGGAGAGAAATAGAGGCTTAGAGCAACGATCCCAGTTGTTGTTGTTTTATTACTCCCTATTCCTTGCATTGTTTTGCCTTTTTGGTTTGTTCTCTTGCTTTTTCCTATGATATGGTAATGGTCTGAATCTTCCAGACTTGCTGGACGGGGACAGAGTTTGAACACGTTTAGTTTGTACATAGCAGGTACAGGGGGTTCGCACTATGTACCTTTTTTTTGACTACTTTATCAGAAGTAAAGCTTTTTGAATGTAATAAAAAAAAAAAAGACAAAAAGAACGGGATTTGTAACATATGTTTTTTTTTTCGGGGAGTCGGTTCACTACAAGTTTGCGTGTGAGACTGTTAACTTTGTACTGTACATTTTTTTTTTTGTAGTTCTCCCAATAAAATAATTTTGGAAAAAAAAAAAAAAAAAAAAAAAACGACGTTGGAATGTAGTCCGTGTGGTTTTCATTGATAAAAAACCAAAAAAAGCAATGAGCTGTTTTGCAATAGGCTTATGCATTAGCTCTTAAAGTCACACACACACACGCCACCTTTTCTATTCTTGTAGTTTTTCCCCTGAAAACAATCTCTCTCTCAAATCGCGTGAACCCTGACTGCTTCTGCGCGCTGAGGTTGAGTTTAACCGCAGTGGTCTGCATTCTGTCTGCATGCTTCGCTGCCTGTGAAGGCATTATGGGGGTTGCCCCGACCGGTAGTTCAGCTAGTTCTATGGCTAAGACTCATCTCAATGCGGTGTTAAAACTTGCTCCGAGCGCGTTTCAAATAATACGTGATTCACGGCATGATAGTTTGGTTATTTGATGGCGCTTGCGTAACACGGCCTTCCCTAAAATAAACAGAAGAAAACGAGCGCTCGCTCAAGAAAGGATGAGGACGTTGCTGCCGTTCTCGTATTGCTCAGCGTTCATAAACGGCCGTGATTCACGTGTGGCTCAGACTTGCGCCTGTCATGCACACAATAGCAACCTTGACTCGGTTTAGTCATTCGAAACGCTTTGTTTTTGCCAGCGCTTTAAAGCGCTGCGTGATTCCTCGATAAAAGCTATCACCTCTGTTGAAGTCATGCATAAAATAAGGAAGGACAGTAAAAGCGGGCAAATATTTATATAGCCCCACTCTATTTATGATAAAGTATTTATCAAGACCCACGGCGAGCCGCTCTGGGCCAAATGGGCCGTGATGTGTTTATTTTGTGAGGCAACATTTGTCCGTCAGGAATCTGTACGCCGTGTCTTATATGTGTGAATGCGAACGCTTGAGAGTGTGTGTGTGTGTGTGTGTGTGTGTGTGTGTGTGTGTGTGTGTGGTAAATGACCCTCTAGCTCCTACAATGACAGGAAATGCTCTTACTTCTGATTATGGCAGGAAAGACCCGGTTCCTCGCCACCTCCCACTTCCAGCCCGTCTCCTGCTGGTTTTGTCATCTTTATTGGTATCGTCAGTCAGGCCTTCTGAAAGTTTCTATTTGTGCCGCACTGTGTTTAACAGGAATTGCTGGAGAAGGAGGGGGTCTCAGATTCACCAAACACTGCTGTCATGTTCAGTAAATAAAGACGCTTACTGATATTCTATTTAAAGTTTTAGTGTTTTCATCTAACTATCTGTCAGCCTATCTATTCATCTGTCTATCCATCTATCTATCCATCCATCACCTACCTATCTGTCTGTCCATCTATCCATCCATCCTTCCATCACCTACCTATCCATCCATTTATCTATCCATCCATCTACCTATCCATCCATTTATATCCATCTATCTGTCTGTCCATTCTATCCATCCATCCTTCCATCACCTACCTATCTATCCATCCATCCATCCACCTATCTATCCATCCACCTATCTGTCCATTCTATCCATCCATCCATTCATCTGTCTGTCCATCTATCCATCCATCCATCCATCCATCCACCTATCCATCCATTCGTCCGTCCGTCTGGTTAATAAGTTCTAACACTTTATTTTGATGGGTCTTCATCATACAACAAACTGAATATCAGAAACAAGCATGTGTCTTATTCTGTAAGTACATGAACTTATTCTACTAAACCTACACCTACCCTAGCCGTCTACTCTGAGTGTTAGTAGACATGTAGTTACAAATTAATGAGAATTAGTTAACACGTAGTTAACGCATAGTTACACAGTTACTTACAGTTAGTACGTCTAAAGTGGACTTCCAAAAAAAAAAGTGTAACTAATATAAATATATGTGCACGGTGTAGATTAGTCCATTACTGACTCCAAATGACATTACAGAAATTACAGTCAGTAACAGAATCCATTACATTATTCATTGCAGGTAATGTAATTGACTACTTTTGATTACTAACCAATATATCATTATTTAATTAGAACAATATTTTACTGTTAGATAGATATGAAGAAAAAGAAACCCTTCTGTCTCTGTGTGAGAGATGCAGCTAGGCCCTGACTCGTGACTATTCCACTAAACTGCAAATATTTACTCCTGATGTGCGGGAGCTCACCGTTTACAGGCGACAACAACATCCATAAAGAGCAGGATACGTCCAGTAGAGTGTGTTTCCCTGCTCGAGTCAGTCTCTGCTCAGTCACATATTATAATACTCCTGATATCATTATAAGAGAACTTGGTAAACAGGTTGATCTGCACATGTGAGTTGTGTTTACACGCTTACTGTTGCTAATAATGAGTGTGTGTGTGTGATTCAGGTATACTGTACATTATGGGCGCAAAATGTCCTCACAAAGATGGAAATGTGCAAAACCTTATCATTTGGGAGACATTTTTGGTTCTCATGAGCTTATAAATCATACAGAATGATTTTTTTTTGAGGGGTAGGTAGGTTTAGGGCAGGGTTACCGTGAATAGAAAAAAAAAAACGTTTGTACAGAATAATAACCTTTATGTAGTGTGTGTGTGTACTTGCCTGCTCCTAGATAATTATTGAGATTGCTCCCTGAGCTGTGATTAAATGATGGGTGTAGTTTTATCAGTTATGTTGCTCACTCGAAGAATGGACTGATCTAAATAAACCTGAGCTCAACAGAGAAATAAGAACCAGGTTATTTATTTCAACAGTGTATAGAAAACTCATATAGAGAGGCATTTAAGTGTGTCTGGATCCTGAAGACACACTAAAAACATGTTGGTAAAGAAAAGGTATTTAAAATGCGTTTGAAAGTAGTCTAATTTGTTCACCAAAGCAGTATTTAACCTGTTGTTGCAAAATATTACTACAATTTCATAATTTAAAACTTAACTGACGATTCCTGTGATAAAAGCTGATAATATATGACAATATTGCAGTTTTACCTATTTTTGATTAGATTAATGAATGAATGAATGAATGAATGAATGTAAAATAAAACGTGTAAAATACAGACAAAATCAGGTGATGGTTAATGCAGTTTTCTACATCTGAAGAGAAGTGACTTCCGCCAAAAATCATCATCAAAACACCATTTGTTTGCTCTTGCCACTTGCTTTAATATTTCATTCAGGGGCATTTACTGAATTTATTTACAGTACTGAATCAACAAATGCTTTCAGGGACACTCTTTCTAAAGCATTTTGGCGATTTAAAATACAAAAAACCATCCACTTGAGCTTGAGCCAGTAATTCCCCTCTAAAGCGGATATCTCCCTTGTTGTTTGGCCAGGCTTCCCCGTGACTCCTCATTGTCTTGAGTTTACATTTGCGGGTCAAGATGTTCCTGCTGAGGTCAAGACAAACAGACCCTGGACAAATGGAGCTCGAAAATAGACCAAATACGCAGTTCTGCTCTTTTTTTTTTTTTTGTTGTTGTTTTGTTTTTGTTTTGGGCCATGCTCCTTGGCATCCACGACTACAAGAAAGTCTGATGTACGGTAAGAAAGATATGAGCGTATAGTTCGCTTGTAGCACTTTATTTTCACACAGAGAAACTAATATTTTGGGCCGGCTTGGCCCGCGCGCGGTGGCTGTGAAGTATTACAATGCACGTATTGTATAGTTTTTTTTTTTTTAGACTGGGTGGAGCTCAGCTTTGCGATAAGGAAGTACTCAAGCTGTAATAAAAGATGTGACGAACGTGTGTTGAGATCCTGAGAACCGTGTACTGTACAGCATCGCATTCATGGATGAATCACAGGCCGTATGAATCACAGCGTATGTTGTTACAATTTCATTATTAATGCGTTGCGCTAACTTGGCAGGCAGAAATTGGAACGCTCGTCATGCAAGTTTTCCCATTTCCCTGGTAAAGCTGCTTATTAAATATCAAGAATCGCAGTAATGCGCCGAGTCATATCGAATGCACACTTGTAGTATATTTCAAATCTGAGAAGTACATAAAAACTTAGTAGTGCTTAGCATAAATGCTTGTCGGTGCATTTAATGTTCAAAGTCAGTGGAAGGAATTATGAAATTAGATTTAGATAAGAGCTACTTAAGCCCTTTAACGATAATACATTTTAATTTAATTGCAATTAAAGTGTATATTTTTAGTAGCGCTGTCAAACGATTAATTGTGATTAACCGCATCCAATATAAATGTTTTTGTTTACATAAATATATACAGGCATGTGTACGAATATTAAGAAAAATTTAAATTTAAAATTCTACATGGAAATACATGTCAATATTTTCTAAACATACGCTGTACGTGCCCATATATGCATAATAAATATACACAGTACATATTACGTAAATGGATGCAGTATTTTTTCTTTAGTATATTATTTCTGGAATGTGTACTTTTTCAAAGTATGCTAGTGCACTTTTGACCCAAAACGATTCTGTATGGGTGATCGGTTCGAATCTGAACGGAGCAGCGTTCACTCCTGTAAACCATTAACAATCTCAAAACATAAATCCGATGGCCAGAAATGTGGAAAACATGCTTCAGTGTGGTGGTCTAATAGTTTGCAAGTAAACACACGCTCCCCACTCTTTGCTCTGTACATACACAGATTCAGTGGATCGTAAAAAAAAAATCGAGCAGCTCACGCCCGTAAGTGGAAGCCTTATTTGAAGACATTTAATTGGCACACACACTCCGGCAATTTCTTGGCAGCGTGACGTGGATAACTGTACTCATTTGCGTTATTACTGAGTAAACATTTTGTTCGGCTCCCCGACAGAAACCCTTGAGATCTGTTGGTTTATGACGGAGGAGCGTCTGTGTGTGTGTGTGTGTGTATGAAAATGTGTTTATGGACCACAAAGTAATTGCACGTAATCATCCAAAATGTTTATACGGTAGAGATACTGTAGCTATGCTGAAAGCGTGAGAGCTTGGTCATTGTCTGCTGTGTGACATTGGTTTGCAGCTGGCAGGAGCGTCACTCGGGAACGTTTGTGAGAAAGAAGGACAAGGTCTTCAGGTTTCAGTGTGTACATGTGGGAAGTTAAAGAGGTCAGAGGTGAGCTCTTTACGGATATTAGGTGAAGTTGAGTGTGAGGGGAAAGTAGGGTGGAGGACGCCGAAGAGGAAGGTGCTGTGGAGGTGGTTCGCTTGCTCATGTTGAGATTTCATATCGACCCCTTTTCAGACAAAGGCCGCGTTGATAAGGTCTCTGAGGGAAATGAGTGCTGGAAATGAGTGTTTGTGCAGGTCAGGATGTTTATTATCCCTCTCTTTTTCCTTTTTCTCGCTTTCTTTCCCCACACTGCTTCTTCAAAGTCTTTGAATATCTAATTTGTTTTTTGAGACTGATGCTTAGAAATATAGGCCATGCTATATTTTAATGCCCTATTCTCACTATTAATTATGCCCTTTGCCTTACTGCTTAGTAATAGTAAGGTAGTTGTCAGTTGGTAGAACATATATTATTCTGCACAATTAGTACTATAAGTAATAATAAGCAACAAGTAGAGTGAGAACTGATCCCTGTGCTGAAGTGTGACCAACTAATTTTCTGGTCACACTTTAGATTAGGTGGCCTTAACTTCTATGTAATTACATCAGTAAATAAGTACAGTGCACATATTGAATTGCAAAACACTTTTGCTGCTATTGAGGTGGATACGGGTGAGTGTGTTGCACCAAATTACAGCTATTCATTTAAAATGTAGTTGCATAATAGTTAAGAGAACTTAATATAAAGTGGGAGCCATTTTTTTTTTTACCTTTATGCTGTTCCAACCTGCATGAAGGAGAACTTTTGAATACTATGCTGGTTGCTCTTTTCCATTCTAAAAGGAATATAGAAATAACGTTAAAGTAGTGTTCATGACTTGTGCAGTTTGTGTGATGAACACACCGAAATAGAAGTACTTATATTTTTATACTGCTGACTCAACCCTTACATCTTAACCTGGCACACCACCAGACCTGTTCCTAAGCTCACCAGTATCCCATCTCAAAAGCAGCAAAAGTGTTTTGCAATGCAATATGAACACAATACGTATATAGTGCTTGTTTTTGGTGCAAGTAGTTAAGGCCACTAAATATAAAGTGGGACACTCTATTAACTGTTAACAAGTTATTAAGTCATTAAGCTCATTGGCTGTGTATTAGTGCATGACCATATTTTAGATCCCTTAACCCCTAAGATAACTGCTACAACAGCTATCTTAGGAACTATCAATAAGCAGCACATATTGTATTACCAGTATTTTCAATAAAACAGTTAATCCAGCTCACAAAACAGGTCTAGATTGTTGACTCAGTGATCCAGTCATAGCAGTTAATAGGTCATTTTAGAAAGACGATCATAAGTGAGTAAACTTATTTTCATGCTGCTCCTCACAAAAAGCCATCATATGACTTGAGCGACCTTTAAATATTGTGCACGATAATTATGATTGTGTTGTCTTTTCGTTTTAAAGCTTCGGGTCTCAGAGCCAAAACTGTACGGAAACAGTAACTGGTGGTTTATTCAGAAGCAAGATGGTTCCTTGATGGTTCGTGTGCATGCTGTACATCTACAAGTTGTTGTTCAATGACAAAAAATGCTTTTGAAAGGGGGGTTGGGACGCTGCCCTCTGCCCGATTTTGCCCTTGAGAGCCAAGATCGCACCCTTAAACAGACCCTGAGCCGAAGAGAGTTACACCACGAAAGGGATCCCATTGGAAGAATGTCTTTAAATAAACCGTGTCCTATCTTCATGCTCACTACACGCTCATGCTCACGCCCACTCAAACACGCCACAAATAAACTTCTATCTGCCAGTCCGCGCACAGAATCAGCCCGTAACTAATCCGTCTATCCTACACAAGCCCTCGGACACACGTGGAAAGCACAAACAGTCACTATCAGCCTCATGTCAGTGCTATTTAGATTTGTTAAACACGCAGCCATAGCATAACAGGTTTATATCCTGATGCGACATGAACAGAAAACAGCGATTTCATACTGTAAACTGTATGCATTCCTCACTGCGTTTAAAAATAGCTGAAGTAAACATGTACAGATATGTACTAACAAGTATGTTTCGGCTGTACGCAGTCGGTTAATTGCATTCAGTCACTGAGGTTAAAGCCCAGTTTACATCAACGCAAATGCTTGGCGCTACAATTTGTTCCAGTTTGGGTAAAAAAGATTCACTTTCTGGTAGTTTTTTTGTATTTGTGATGGTTTTATCAAATAACAAGAGAGATGGCAATGCCTTTCAATTTACTTTAGGACTGTTCAAAATCTTCTATATGAATTGAATGCACGTTCTGCAAATAAAATCCAGCCAATCTGGCTCATTGGCCTTGTGGTGTGACTGTTGCCATTCAGAGATCCTCTCCTGTGGCCTCATGATGTAGAAAAGCCTCCATTGGATGCGAACAAACAACCTTTAGCCTACTGTTTAATACATGCTGTCAATGTGGGACTCTTTTCACTCACAGATTTCACGTAGTATATGACAGGGGCAAGGCATATTTGAATATAGAAATGTGACAGCAACTGGTTAGAACAAAAAAATCCTTCACACTCAGTGCAAGAAAATGTTTGTTTGTCTGAAGAGGTTCATTAACCTCCATTCAACTAAACTTAAACGGTTTTCAAATTTTCGTCTTGGTGTGAACAGGCCTCAACCATCAAAAGGCTTTAAGAGAGGACCCAAAGTAAGAGTAACAACATGGAAGCCAGTTTCCACCACTGAATAAAAAATAACACAAGGTTATTTTTATCTCAAAATTGACTTTTGTTCTAAGAATTGTGAGATATAAGAGGTGCACTTGTGAGTTATAAAGTCAGATTGTGAGACAAAGTCACAACTGTGAGAAAAAAAACAAAAAACTCTGAACTTTAAGTTATAAAGTTGCAGTTGCAAGTTCTAAAGTCAGAACTTGACTTTTTTAGAATTGTGAGATATAAACTCATTAAATTCAGGTTTGAGGACAAAAAGTCTGATATTTCTGACTTAATGTCACGGTGTGGCTTGTGAGAGAGAGCGCTCAACGAGGAAAAAGCAACTTGAACAGTTTTCTTCTACTTTTCTTCTATGAACAAAATAAGATCTTTACAGGCTGGTAGGCAGACAGACAGACAGGACAAAAACCACACACATTAAAGACGAAACAGAATCAAACTGGAACTTAAATACACACAGGAATTGACTAAACTAACAAGACACAGCTGACGACGAATTAGACAATTAACAGAAAGTAGGTCACAGGGAACACATGGCACAGGACAAAACAACAACAAAAGGGTCCACGTGTGACACTTCATATCTCGCAAATTGAGTTCATTTCTCAGAATTGCGAGTTTATATCTCTAAGTTCTTCATTTGCGAGTTTATATCAATTCTGAGAAAAAAAAGTCAGAATTCTGAGATGAAAAGTCACAGTTCCTTATTTTTAATGCAGTGTTGGAAACTGGCTCCCATAGTAACAAACACACTAGTTAGTCTCTATAAATGCCGTCAAGAGTGTTATATATGAATTGTTTTATGCATATCTTGTTATGGTAAACATTATTGAGAAAGACTTGAACTCTATATATGTTGATTAGACTTTGAGATGTGGACGTTTCAAATTCAATTGAGATACGAAACATAAACGCTAATGAGATATTAGCGTACCCGATTCTATACTGTCACATGTACGGATGAGTCTCGATTCTGATTGATATCTATCAGATAACGGGACATTTCCTGCATGCTGTTCCACGAAATGCCTTACAACGCCTTTAGGAAAGCATACGCAGGCAGGGATGTGGGTCACCTAAAAATTGACAGCGTGGGTGTGCGCAGAGCTATGCTATGCTAACTATGTCTAGTGTTGATTTATCACTGTTATGTGCGGCGTAGCGTCCAAGTAACCCACTTTTAAATAGCGGTGGCTGTTCGTTTCCCTCCCTGGTTTCCCCCCCGGTACTGTAGCTCGTGCCATTGAGCGGAGCTCTATCCCGTAGCACTGTCATCAATGACTCCTTCACGGGTCACGTGACCCGGCAGGCCAGGCGATCTGTCTCATAGATCGTCTTTATGCGGAGACTGAGGCAGGTCATTCATGCAGCGGGACCGAGGGAGCTCTCTGCCATGTGTGTGTGTTTGTAAGCATCCTCCTCACTCCTCAGGCCGAGCAAAGAGATCCTTCTACGTCTGCCAACAGTGCACACACACTAAAACACACAAACGTCTGTTTCTCTCGCTCACTTACTAGCAAGTAAATAAGTAAACACTGATTATACATATCTGTGCCCAATCGCGTTTTTAAAAGGGCTCGTGATAGAGTCCAAATAACGTGCGGTAGACGGAAAAGTGGATCGAAACACTCGCCTGACCTTGACGGGCCTTTTTAGAAAGCAGCTCCTTTGTTTGACCAATAAACTCCACACAAAACCAGAAAATAAAGTTTAATCGTTAACTAGAATTAGTCACTTACACAACAAGCGTTTAAGCAACATGACTGCCGCACTTGTTCCGTGTCTATTTTCAATTGCGAGGTTAGGAAGCCCGCTGACCTGAGTCCACAGATCTGGAAGTCATGCAAATATCACGGTCAGTTAGGTTTTAACCTAATAAGGGAACTTGCGTAAGGTCCTAAATCCTTTTCAGATAACCTAATTAAAAAGCCTCCAGCCCTTAATGAGGCAAAATGTCGCAACAAGCTGTTGCATGCCAGTGTGTTTGGTTTTAGGGGGGATCTGTAATCGCTCTGCTTTATGCTTTTAGAGCTGGTTAAAGTCTCCTCGAGAGCAGATACTGAGATTGGGCTGTTTGTTCGTGGCTGTAAAACTGAGACAGGTGATAAGGGAAGTTCACCTGGAGAGTCTTAAATATGTAAAAAGAAAAAAAATGTATGAATTTAAAAAAAAAAAAAAACTAAAAATGCATCTTCCTAGAGACAGTCCACTCAAAAAAAGTGATATGAATCTTAAATGTGTTTTAAAAAATTGGTACTGCTTTATTTTAAGGTTACCCCTACTACTAATTATTGTCCATATTGCTAGAAAATTTGCACATATTTATGCCTTATTCTACATTAACTTAAATATTTCCCTTAAATATATGCATGCATTTGTTTGTATGTATATATATATATATATATATATATATATATATATATATATATATATATATATATATATATATATATATATTTACACACTTACATTGAATTTGGAACAGATATTTTTACTGTTGTTCCAAATTCAATGTAACACAGAAGCAGAAGTTTCGAAGAATGTTCATGTTGTGTAATGATTTTGAAGGTCTGGTTAATTTATAGTTGTAATTTTTATTGTAATTGTAATTTATTGTATTGTAATTTTTATTGTAAAATTCTAAACTTTACAAATAAAAATTTCAAATTGTGCTCATCCACAGATGGCTGTATCACTGTTTCTAATATTTCTGTGCAATAACTGAGGGGATCAGCCATTTATTACATTTCGATCTCTTTCTCACACAAAGCTATCGTATGTCTTCAGAAGCTTAGAATTATATCACCTGAGTCTAATAAACCAGTTTTATGGTGCTTCAGCAGGATTCGTATTGATAACTAAAACCGTAACTATGAAAACTTTGGTAACACTTTAGTGTTCAATTTTCACCAATAACCAGTTGCTTATTAGCATGCATTTTATTAGTATATTGTTAATGCTTAAAAAGCACTTATTAATATCTTAATCTGCAAGACCATACAACAACTAACTTACTAACGATTAGTAAATTAAGAGTTTATTGAGGTAAAAGACATAGATAAAAGTTAATAGTGATAACTGGTCCCCAAACTAAAGTGTGACCAAAATGTTAATTAACTGAAAAATAGTGACTGAAATAAAATGTGATATTAAGATTAGATGAAAAATGTGAACATAAAGGATAATTAAACATGCCTTAGCAAATAAATGAAGCAGAAATGTTGAAGTTGAAGTAAAACCCACTAAACTAATAGAAAAAGCACAAACTGAAGTTAATGTAAAAATACTCAAAACACCGCCAAACATAAAAAAAATGAAACAAAAAGCAATAACGAGATTTAAATACTGCTTCAATAATGCTGTACTTCAGCTGTGCTTTTGGCTTTTTTTAGAGACGGACAGCTCAGCTGTAATGAGGTCCTACAGGTTTGGAGCGCGAGTAACACAATTGAAATATTGTGTAATTGCGTATCTATAGCACTGTGTGAAGTAATAATACTTCAAACCCCCCTCACCTAAAGCCTCTGTTCTCCTGCAGTGGTTTAGTTCAGAGTGAAACCAGAGCGCTGAGCGGAAATGAAACGTGGAGATTTGTCCCCCCGTACAGACCCCTTCAGCCTGCCGATAACTGTTTTCATAACTGTTTATTACTCGGTGACCCTGGGCCAAGCTCAGCGCTGCTGCTGTCTCTCAGATCACTTCCATTTTAAGGCTTTACCTTCTCGTTCCTGCCCGATTTTCTCGCAGATGTGGCGTTCACGAGTGAGGCGCTGGATAAACTGTTTATGAAAATGCCTCCGGTTTCATTTGTGGGAAAAATATACGGGGTATTTCACGACTGGCAGAGTGTTTTTGGCGAGACTCTCCGGACTTGAATTCCCTGTCACATAACAGAGATAGAAAGTCATATTCATGAGGCGCGAATCTGAGGCACCATGGGAAAAAATGAAAAGTTTTACTGGCGTAGCTCTGCTCAGCAGAAGAGTAATGTCAGAAAGGTCGCATTTGGGAGCCGAACGCTGTCGTGTTGTAATTATGAGTGGGAAACTCAAAAGTGTGGGTTTCCGAGGGTTTTCCAACAATACCTGTTGTGTGAGTCGTTGCTCGCCCACCTCCTTCAACCTATTTTCTGTCATTTCCTCCTGTCAATATTTGTGTCAGTGGAGCTGTCATCACACGCTGACCTACATTTAATGAAGTGGACAGCTGGGGGGGAAGAAACATGTTTCTAGGCTACTTACATTAACAGCAAGAATAACACATATTGCACAATAAGCATAAATTGTATGTATAAAATATATGTATATATATGCATGTGTGTGTGTGTGTGTGTATATATATATATATATATATATATATATATATATATATATATATATATATATATATAATATATATATATATATATATAAATATATATATATATATATATATATATATATATATATATATATATATATATATATATATATAAATAATCAGCTTAAGTCTAGCTTATCTTGAAAAGCCTACCTGTCATAAAAGTGTTTCAGTAGAATAATATAATATAATATACCATTCAAAAGGGGTCAGTGATTTTTTTAAGTAGTTAATGTTTAAGAGAAACAGTAAATACATTTATAATGTAAAAAAAAAATTAAACTTAATCTACATTTATTGACAAGGAAGACAATGCATCACGATTTCCATTATGAATGAAATAAATTGAACCGCAAAACTGTTGTCAACACTGATAATAAACAAAAATATTTCTTGAGTGGCAAATCATCATATTAGAATGATATCTGAAGGATCCTTTTTTTTACAATCTTATTGCTTTTACTGTAATTTGATCAAATAAATGCAGCTTGTTGAGCGTAAGAGACTCCACCGAGGCCAGCCTTTTGAACGGTAGTGTATTTTGCATTGTAGCAATATTATTATTTTTAAAGCAAGCCACGACTGGGAAATATTCGTAATGTTCTGAGAGATTCACCGTGATGAAGTGTGAGTTGAGACTGAGGTACACAGGAATGCTAGCGAGGCTGCTTTTGTTCTGTGTGAAATCGATGGATGAGCCCATTAACCAGACCGTGTTTGTACACATCCTGACGGTGGAGCCAGCATTTGACTTACCAAATAGTGTACATTCCTCACTATGATAAACACAGCCTCTCAATATGCACAGGCTGGACTTGGACATGCATTCCAGCACACGCTGTTCTGAATGATAAGTCTCATTTTTTCTAGAAACCAGAAGAGTTTTATAAGGTGTTGAAATGCTATATTCTGTTATTCCTGTGATAAGAATAATTCTACTATTAATATACACACACAGTCAGTTCAGAGACCAGCTTTCTAGAGGCTGGCAACCTGCCTACCAATCTGATAAAAGTCATTCAGACACCGTTATAGCCTCTCACCGTCTAGATTGACCTATTTCTTTGTTGTTTACATCCTTCAGCTCACCCCATTCCTTAACAGTGGATTGAAAATGAATACCGCTTATTATATTACAGGACATTAATCTTTAAAAGGCCATAGGTTTGACAGTTTTACAGGCTTATTCTAACATTATTAGCCTTGGCCTTGTAAACACAGTAGATGTTTCTTAGAGAACTTGATCATTTATAAAATATTTTAATAATACATAATGCCCACGTAAATCTAAAACCACATCATTGCTCAACACTGTGGGGACAATACTTTTTTCTTTTTACGTTTTTTAAATAGGTCTCTTAGGGTCACCAAGGCTGTATTTATTTCATCAATATAGTAAAATGATTATTATTATTAAATATTATTCTATTTCCTTTCTGTTTTAAAATATTTTACATTTTTCTATTGCGGTAATGGAAAAACTGAATGTATACACGCATCCAGTATATATCTTACATACATTTACATATGTATAATCTTATATTTTATATTTTATACAGGGTTTAAATTTGGCTCATAGACTCCAGGGCTCACACATATGTGTGTGTATATATATATATATATATATATATATATATATACACTGTATATATATATATATATATATATATATATATATATATATATATATATATATATATATATATATATATATATATATTCTCCTCTATTATTTTTCATCAATGTGTCCTAGTTTTAATTATTATTGGTAATACTATCTTTGAACAGCAGCATATTTACTCTCAAGCATGATCTTTTCTATCCACTTTTTTCCTGGCGTAAAAAAGGGTAATGACATTCCGTAAATTTCTATATATGTTTAGCTGTATAGTTTTGCTGCTTGATATTGAAACTCGGTGTGTCTTATCATGTTATTTTAATGTGTTATCTGAATTACGAACACACTGGTTTGTAGTGCATACAGTTTAACCATTTACTGTACATTGTTATTCTCCTCGTTATTAGCCTCACCTGTAAGCTTACTTCTGCGTTGAGGAAAAAGGTGGTTATAATCAAATAACTTCAAAATATGCATATTTACTAAAAGAAAACTGAGCTGGGGGAGACGACAACCTTCATGATAAACAATGAAGATATTAAATAGAAATAATGATGTTTTTGTTGATTCAAAGCTTTAATCTGATTAAATCCTCATTTTCCATGTTGTCTTAGAAAGCAAGGGGTTAAAACGAGCACCATTGTCCTGCAGAGGACGTTGCGAGACATGGACAATCTGAATCCCGCTGTTCTGTTCCTGAGCACTGGAGAACCTCATTGCACAATGTTCAATGGAGGGATGTAAACAACAGCTGAACTCGAACCTGCTGCTGGAGTGTGTCGTCACACATGTTGAGGCTTCCCAGTGCTGATGGGAGACCTTCCCCGAACACACGTGTCCAGATCCCGACGCTGCGTGGCAAATCAGACCCTTCTCTTCACTCAGGCACCAACCGGGGCCAGCAATTGTTCTCAGGTCTTATTTTGGTTGCTGCGAGCTCCGTGCAGGAAGTATGTAGTATAAGGCCAGAATGAAGATGCAGACCTTGGCTCTAGTCCTGCGTGGATTCATCCTGTTTATGTACAAAGACAAGTCTTGCTGGCTCCATTTCAACATCTAGCAGGCTGCCTTGCATCTGGACTCAGATAGACCCTTATAAGTGAACAGTTTCCCAGGTAAAACATTTAGGCAAACTAAACATAAATAAACTACGTTTTATTAAAACACAAAAATGTCCAGTTTACTTGCTGGGATTATAGCATTCTTACAGCACTATACTAATTTTCACCCAATATATGACAATATTTAAATAGCAATTTTAGTAACACTTTAGAATAAGTAACATTTGTTAAGTTTCCCTATTTTCCTCCTTATTAAAAGTTAAGTTTAGGTATTGGGGATTTAGGTATAGAGATGTAGAATAAGGTCGTGTAGAATAAAGCGTTAATGTGTGCTGTTATTTTTAATATTATAGTAACATTAAAAGTTTCTTGTCAGGATTAGAACATTTAAAGCTTAATATTTTTTTAAAAAATGTATTCAATCTTGTTCAAACAGTTGTGTGTTTGGATGGATCTTTAAGCTTCATGGGATTTTCTTCCATGCAAAGAATGTTGCCTTAAAATTGTCCAAAAAATAACATCTTAAACGATGCTTCCTGCTTTCTGGAATAGTCTTAACATCTCGAATGCACCTATGATACCTATGTAGGTAGCTCGATCAGATTTTCTTCACTCTTTCTCTCCACATCTTTTGTTCTCCCCATTGCTTTTCATCCTTCACTCATGTATTCCTCAATAGCGTTTGGTCTTACTGAGTTATTTTCCTTGTTTGTTTCTTCATTGTGAGTGTTTAGGTGTTTTGGCTCACGTTTCCTCTACTGGTTTCCCCCTTTAAGATCTGGAACGGACTGTTCCTAACATCTGACACCTCCGTATGCGGGAACAGACCTTTTACAATTATCTAGTGTCTGTATACACATGCTGAACCAACACCCCTTGCCTATAACGCACTAAGGATATTGGACATTAGGAAGGACTTGGAACGTTCCCAGGTCATGTGCCTTGTATCTCAGAAGGTCTTTTATTGTCCTATTTAGTGGCATGATAGTATAAGAGACTATAAAAGTCTTTACCTCATTGGGAATCGTGAATCATTTAGGACAGAGGTCGGCCTTAATTGACTTATTTGTCTGGGCATTACCCTTGGAAATGCCCTTGGATGAGACGCGCGCACACACACACACACACATCCTGTCTCGAAATGCTGGTAAATGTTTTGCCTTGGCAAATATCACAGCACCAGAATCAAATGCCGCATTATTCCTTAAATTAAGTTGCATTTTGAATGTGAATGTAAACACTGGAAGGGAAAGGACACGGGCTGTAATGAATGTAAAAAAAAAAAAAGAGGGAAAAGTTTAGTCATTGGGACGATTGTCTTGCGTCAGACAGCATGTGTTGATCTGATGTATGGAGCTCATCATAGATCGAGGCTTGTTCTCAGCTGTTGTCAGTTAATCATTAGAGCCCAGAATTATTGTATGTCTGTGAGCTGTAATAAACTATCCCACACATATTCCAGTAAAATGCTAAATCACCCTTACAGACTCAATGGCACAGTTACTGCGGGGTTCAGTGTGGAGGAAATTATTTTCAATCACAGTTTTATAACACACCTACTCGTTCTTTATTTAACATTTGTCGGCTGCCTTTCCTTTACAAACTTATCTAATAAAAAATGAGTGCTGAGGTGATGTTGTATTTTTTGTAGGCCTCCATAGGATTTTTCCACAGCAGAAAAGTTTGCCCGTCGAGATCCTAACGCATAAACATAACTTTTATGAATCTAATAGCCTGATTGGAGTTGGGAGTAATAAAAAGCTAAACAGAGCTCATAAACAAACCGCACCACAACTGCATGACATCAATGTCTTTAACATTAATAACTCTTGATCACACTTCAGTTTAGAGAACGATTTTAACTACGCGTTTTCCTCTTAATAAACTCTTAATTTGCTTCTTATTAATAGTTAGTAATGTAGTCGTTATAGTTAGGTATGGTGTAGGGTGTTCATGCAGAATAAGGCGTTAATACGTGCTTTATAAGTGCTAATAAACATGCTATTAACCCCCTTAACATTTTCCCTTAAATATAATAATTTGGCTTAAATATCATAATCAAAGCTAAAAAAAAAAGTAAATGTGCTGTAAGTGTAAATTCACTAATCCTTTCCATGCTAGTAATTATCTTCAGTCATCACTCCACCACCCCAACTCCACCTTCATATGGAGGAATAATCAGGTCTGGGCTGTCGGGACTGTGGTGTAGTGGTTAATGCATGTGTTCTGACGCACCGGGAGCTCACACGGGTGGCTCAGGTCCCTCCTTCAATTTAACTGCATGGAATCGTCATTGTTTTTTTCATTTAGAAGGTAATAATCACCCGTCTGAACGCCCGGGAAAGTTATATCATCATGGCTGAATGATCACAGGCCTAAAAACTAGAAAGTCATGTGTTAAAAAAAACAAAAAACAATATTGTGCTGATAAACTATGCTTTTGCTGTGTGATTATCACAAGCATGCAATTCAAAGAAAGAAAAAGGGCAAAAAAAACAGTGTATCAGATGCATCATCCTCCGGTCACAGGAATTTGATAATGATTAAAGTACTGCTGCTCATCAGAAATGAAAAGTTCATTGTGAGAGAGGTTTCATTCTGTTATCTCTTGAAGTTTTATGCAGGCTGTCAAGTATAGCCAAATGACTTGATTATCTTTGTGAGGTTAGTTTTCATGTGCGT
This sequence comes from Puntigrus tetrazona, assembly GCF_018831695.1. NCBI lineage: Eukaryota > Metazoa > Chordata > Actinopteri > Cypriniformes > Cyprinidae > Puntigrus > Puntigrus tetrazona. The sequence continues at coordinate 4,223,776 of NC_056711.1, read as the reverse complement.
GTGTGTGTGTTTGTGTGGAGGCAGTTTGTTTCGTCCTTGTTCCTTGAAATTCTTCATAAATCGATTAGCGTAGATACACACACGCACACCGCACCTTGGCATACACACAGTAAGCTCCATCTTCTGCGACTGTGGAGGACTCAGACACAAACAGCATGAGACAACAAACTCTGCGGAGCACAAACAGTGAGAGAGGCCTGTCTTAAGTGATTTGTAGCTGACTGTAGAGGCGTGTTTATTGCTGTTTTACGTCTAATTGGGGGCAAGTCCCTTCTCTTGTTTGTGCCTTTTTTTTTTTGTCGTCACAAGTCAAGTGACTCACTCAAGTGACAGATGTCCATATGTTCCAAGTTTATGATTAGTATTACATATTGTTGTTATTACATCCTATCTATCTATCTATCTATCTATCTATCTATCTATCTATCTATCTATCTATCTATCTATCTATCTATCTATCTTCTATGATTGTAAGCATTTAAGCAGCAGAAAATACAGAAAATAAAAAGAGTGATAATACACAGGGAAATCAAAGGCAAATATATGGCAACCATAAAATATTATTATAAAATGTGACAGTTTGAAGTAAAATACAACAGGAATGTCTAACTGTGTTCCTCAAAACTAAACAGCCCAGAGGTGAGCTAAGCTCCAGAGATGCCAAGCAATTTAGTGTATAAGTTAAGGCTGTTTTGGGTCACCATTGACTTATTTTTTTTTTTCTACTATGGAAGTAAGTGGTGACCCACAACAGCATGGTTACAAACAGTTTTTGTTCAGCAGATCAAAGAAATTCATACAAATGAGGGTAAGTGAATGACGACAGAATTTTAATTTCAATCCCTGATTTTACCTCATGGCATAAATGAACCTGGGTGCACTTTTTAGTGAGATTCAAAATATGTGCCAACAAGTACATATCACTGCAGTTTCCGAAATAAATGAACACTAGAGGCAGTAAAAGTCTAAAAATGTTTTTGAAGAATATCATGTTATGACTTCAAAACAATATTAATATGCTGCCAGTCCGAATCCTGTGTAACTATGGTTCAACGAAACAGTATAAATCTGTGTAAAATAAAGTTAAAATGGCATGGTATGATCAACCAGTGCCTTTATATCAGTTTTGCATTTGTTTACACTATCAGGTAAGTTTATCAGGGTTGGACTTGGTGTAGGGCATATTTCCAACATGATAGAGTATTAAATGATTAAATGATGATGATGCTAGGGTTTATGTACTGACTGTACTTTATGTACTTTTAACCTGTCAAAGACACTTTTCTTGGAACGGTGGGAAAAACATGATGTAAGGTATGTAAAAATGATGATGCACAAAAATTGCACAGAGGTACATATTTTTATGAGACCAGGTTGGATTTACCCATTCATGTTTCAAAGGATACCACTGTCCTTTTATGCTTTCATGCATTACTGTTGTAAGTTCACTAATTGACTCATCATTCTTAAAATAGCAAATATTTCTTTGCCATTCCTAGCTGATATTAAAATAGTATACAGGCCTAAAAATTATATATAGACTAAACTGTCAGATATATTTGCTGTATATGTATATATATGTATATGTATATATAAGTATATACACACACACACACCACACACCACACACACTATATATATACTGGTATGATACTTAAATCTCATTGAAAGCAATTGTGCAATAGCAGAGCTTCAGTGTAGCAGACACAAGCAAAACATGAAAATGAAAATGACTATGCATGTCAACAGGATGATGTAAAAGTGGAACACGTAACACTTTCTGTAAGACTGCTTAACCCATCAGCTTCCTGTATGTTGGGTGTGGTTGCATATGTGTGAGAGCTTTATTCTCAGGTGCATTAGAGTCAATTTGTTTTGCAGCACTGCAGAGTCACAAGACAGCGGCCCATCTCAGCAACACACACCCTTGCAAACACACACACAGAGTGACGGTAAATCAAACAAGCATGACTAACCCCAGCAGAGATACTGCACTATTTGCTGATTCTGTTCCTTTGTGTCTGTGACCGGGGCAGGGGGCTTGCATGTCAGTAGGATGTGGTTGCGTGCGATACGGGCTGAGCTTGTCATTAAAAACTATGCAGCTCATGTCCTTGAAACTTTGGACATGGTCTCAGTCACAGACCAGCACCTTTGAAGTCTCTAATCGCTTTTATTATGGGCTGACTGGCCAGAGGTATGAGTAAGAGTCTGTGAAAGTGTGAGACACTTTCTAGAGCAAGTGGCTAACACACTACCAAATGTAGTCTGGGTCATTTTTGAGTTTACCTTTCTTAGGTTTAGTCATGGTTTCACGCATTAGCGTGGGCCTAATTTGGTCTGTTGTAGACTCTCTCATGTTTATCTGACACGATCTGTTCTCACAAAAAGACATTAGCTGAGAAAAATCCCAGAATTGGATATGACGCCTATGTAAGGTCTACAGAATGTCATGAATTTGCCTTGAACTATATAATTGTATCTACAATGTTTAGTTGAAATGGAGTTACAGCTCCAGGCAGCTGCTTATAAAGGATATTGGTGTTCAATTCTGTTAGACAACACCAAGGTTTATGATTGATAAACAGAAGAAATGCTGTTTTCTTCAGGCTGTGTGATTATGTTAATGCGGTTGTTTGAATAACCTTTATTCTAATTCCCAGCCTCCTGTTTACATATATTTGTAATGTGGGTGTTTAATCTGTTATGAAAAAAAAAGACCAAAGCGACCAAACGTTGGTGCTGTCACATTTACAGCGTCAGTGCTGAGTCAAAACTGTCCTGCGTTCTTTATGTCTGAATCTCAGAGAAATACCCCTGCATACACACTAAACCACGACTAAACGCTGCTTGTTCACCATTGTGTAAACATTCAGTTATTCCTTTATTTACTTTGTGTGCAAGACCATGAGATCATCAATACATCATGAGTGCATCAGTACATTTTCCAAATCACATGAGTAACAAGGTCTGAACTATATGTCTAACATGCTGTATTTATAGCTTATTGCAACTTTTTTTTTCAACCGTTAATGTCTTGTTTGGCTTGCAATAATTTTTTCCATCTTTACCTGCAGATTTCACTTCAAAATAAAAGAGATATCACTTTTATTTACATAGCCCTTTCAACAATACATAGTGTTAAGTGTCCCCAACTAAAAGCAAGCCAGAAGCGACAGCGGCAAGGAACCAAAACCCCATCCGTGACAGAACGTTAAAAAAAAAAAAAAAAAAAAGAAAAAGGAGCAGGAGAGGGAAATATGGAGGAGGTCCAAGAGGTGGCCGGATGATGACAGACAGTGTCCAGGGTGGTGATGATGGAGTGAGGAGCCAGGAGGGACTTGGAGCAGGAGGAGACTATTAGGACCCATAGCACAGCTATGATGATTGCCCATGGTGAAGCCGACAGAGGAATACCACGGAGGAGGGATGGCTTGCGGATGTCGATGACAGACCAAGCTGAAGGGATGATGGACTGACGTGTCGACGGGCTGAGGAGTCCAGGACTCAGAGGCTGGAGACAGAGATGAGGGATCCTCCAACGCCAAATGGAGACTGGCAGACCAAAGGAGAATCCAGCAACCAGATGGCTGGTGGAGGGTGAGCATAGGGGCTGCCAGGACACATCGGTGTAGACCGGAAAAGGTCGGAGGACATAGGTGTCTCCACTTGATGTAAGCAGCAATGCTTTTTTTGAGGACCATCCCTGGACAGTTGCGCTTATGTGGAAGATATTTAGTCCATTGAGGTAAAGCGAGCACAGACAGCTGTCCGGCTATTGCACACAGTTGATGAGGTACACAAAATAGTCCATGTGGTCCTCTAGAGGGCAAAATTGGGGTAAGACATCCGTGGTAAATAAAAATAAAAACCGATTAACCGAAAAACCATGGAAAGTGCAGGGAAAATGCGCCACTCACAAACCATGATGGTCCAGTCTTCTGTAACGATACGGTGTTGCAGAACACTTGAGAAGAAGGAGTTCAACAAAAGTCTTTTAATGAATCTAAACGTGGAAATACCTACACTGAATATAGACTGAAGAATCAAACATACATCACATCAGTGAGGGACAAAGTAGACCAGACAATTAGACACTGAACAAACTGGAACTTATATTGGGGAGATAATGAGATTAATTTACATAACACAGCTGAACACTATGACACAATCAAAGGGAGACAGAACTAGGTCACACAGAGCACATGGTGAGTGAAAACACAAACAAAACGGGGCCATGAAACCAGGCTCAGTTGGGGGCAAGTTTTCCAGCTCTTAATTTTCAGTTCAATTTTAAACACATGCTATGTCAGATTGTGTAAAGGACTTATTGTGAGTGTGTCTGGTTAAGGTGATCTGTCCACGGGGCTCATCTAGGTGTTTTGGTCTCAGATGAAAGTCTTGATGTTGCCCCTCCAACTGATCTGGATTCAAACTAAGAAACAGAATAAGAAAGAATAAGACGAATATTATTATAAATGCCATACTTTTTACGATGTATCGAGTGTTACGGGGAGCCTTCCCGGTTCCGGCTGATCTAATTAATGCAGCCTAACAATCCTTTAACGGATTTGAATAATAGAAGTGCATTAGTGTGTTATGTGTAAAAAGAGATGGGTCCTTAATCTAGATTTAAACTGACAGTGTGTGTCTGCTTTCCAAACAGTGTTAGGGAGATTGTTCCAGGATCTGCCACCCACAGTCGAAAGCCTGCCCTCTAAGAAGTACTGAGAATATTGGTATAAATTGAAGCAACACCTCCCCCTTTACCTTTTGGACTTGGCTCATTTTTGTAGCAGTAGTCTTGGGGGGTAGACTCATTTAAAGTAATGTACTTGTCTGGTTTTAGCCAGTTTTCTGTCAAACAAAGCAAATCTAGGTTATGATCTAGGCTAAGTGTTTTCTTAGAAAAGGACCTGATATTCAGTAACACAAGTTTTATCATTTGCTTCTCTGTTTTATAAACATTTTTTATTTGTTGAACATCAATTAAATTGTTGCTCCTAATTTGGTACATTTTCTGTATTTCTAGTTCAGGAAACAGACACAGCCTCTATAGTTTAATATCTACGTGAAAGAATCTCTATGTGCTCAGAAAAGACAGTTGGGTTTAGCCAGTCTGTCTGTTTCCTGACCAGGACCCCGGTTAATCAAATAGAAGTGTATATTCAGTGTATTCAATGTATATTCAGTGTAGGGTTTTCCATGTTTTCTATAAGACTATGTGTCATATTTCTCTGCCAGCCTAGCTATTTCCATGCATTTATCACATGTGAATCCCTGATCACAGACAGAGAGAGATAAACTACACTCGTGGCAAGCGGTGCGGGTGACAATGCAAGGAAAAGCCATTTACTCACTGGGAGAGACAGATGATTTACTTAACACTTGATGAGCTTGAAAAAATAAAAAATAAACCGTGCAGAAAAAAAAAGAAAACACCAATAGCAGGAAATAGAAATGGTTTTGTGATCCATGTTCACAATTCTCGCTATTAAATTAGTTTCTTATTAGCATGTAGCCTATTTTATAAACGTACTTGCTCTTTATTAGTATTTGTAAAGAACATATTCTGCATGACCATATTCTATATCCCTAATCTTACCCAATCTCTAAATTTGACAACTATCTTACTAACTGGTAATAAGATGCAAATTAGGAGTTTATTTAAGCAGAAGTCATAGTTAATAGTTTGTTAAGGCTGAGAATTGGACCATAAATAAAATGTTACCAAAAGGCCTACAGTTTTCATCGTCATGGTTAGTAATTGTGTAAACATATATTAAAAACATAATAAATTGTGTTCCGAAGATCAACAAAGCTTTTATTGGTTTGGAATGACATGGGGGTAAGTGATTAATGACATAATTTTAATTTTGGAGTGGAGTAAGCCTTTATTAGAAGTCTAAGTCACACTTTAGTTTACAGACCAATTTTCACTATTGGGTATTAACTACAACTTTTACCTTAATAAACTCACAAATTATTGGTATAAACAAACAATTAACCGCAACTTTTGCCACAAACCGATAACTGGCTAGGTATTAGAGATGTAGAATATGTGCTTTACTAATGAACATCCAATATATTAATAACTTTGACCTACAAACAATGAGTGAGAACTGGTCCCCATACTAAAGTATTACTAAACGTGCTTAATAAATACTAATAACTGGCCAGAATGCTAGCTAATAAGCAACTAATTAATAGTAAGAATTTGTTTTTAATATAAAGTATTACTGAAATTTAAATGAAGGAATGTTAACACAATATGACTATTGTAGAAATCTGTAGGGAGTGTGACAGTTTATATGACACAGAGAATAACAAAACACCTCAAAATGACAATTCCTGGTAAGGACAATACGAGCACAGTGGGGGGCAATTACGTCAATTTGACATCATTTTAATGCCTCGTAGACTAGTTTCCCACCACCAGACTTGACAGTCACCGGCCAATAAGTAGCCTATGCTTTTCGTGACAAAACATTTAACCCTCTCACGTCTGACTCATAGTGCCTCAGGATGCACCCACGAACAGTGCAAGAACTCTCAATTTCAGTCACTCACATGTCCCTACTAATGCTGCGATACCCTTCTCAGAAAAGTTTTGAATATGCTGTCGCTGCATCAAACACAAGGACACCATGGAGGTGTTTTTGAGGAGACACCAGACTACTGTTTCACCCACATACCATGTCAAATCACAACCGCTGATGGAAATGTGAAAAATATTTTAACCAAAAAGTCCTACATTTAAAGTAAATGCCTCCTCTTCTTTCTAAATAACACCCTGTCAAGAAATAAATCCCATTAGTTTGTATTAATGGGGAATTCTGTGTTAGCCTTGTCACGCTGATCTAATCCTTTTAAGCTATGTTTCACACTTGAACTAGGTTAGCGCCACTGCTAACTTTTGCTAATAAAGCTCTAATTCACAACAGGTTTATCATCCCAGGTAACAAACTAAGGTTATAACGTTGTGGGAACAGAAATCCCTGCTCAAAAAAAAACAGCACATGCTGGTTAGGTATGTTTTGAAGCTGGGATGCAGCATAAACCATTTTAAACCGGCATCCCAGCTTCAAAACATATCAGTACATGTTGTTTTTTTTAGCAGGGGCGTTTCTATTAGAACGTTACTTAAATGTCACAAAACTGTAGCTTAGAATGTTCAAGTAGCCTACAAATAACATTATAAAGATGTTTTAAGAATGTTGAGAACATTTTCTCATGTTTATGTTAATTTTCATGTTGCTTGAAGAACGTTTTGATCACTTTTCTAGAACGTTAATTAAAAGTTGTGAGACATGCCCTATTAGCTAGGATAGCTTTTTGCTAGTTCACAGCAAGAAACTAGAATACTTCATACTCCCTGTGTTGTGTCTGATTAGTTATTACTTATTAAAGTAAACATAAGAAATATATTCAGTGAGTTTTCCGTGCAAATTATACCTAGCCATAGGCATTAAAACGCATGTGCATGTAGCTCATATATCTCTAAAGTTTGATGGCTTCATTATCATTTATTTAACCTCTTGTCTGTTAGATGTTATGATGTCTGCAACTCTGCATTTTTGTTGACCCCAATGTACGAGTGTGTCGGCCCACATCTTAATGTGACAGAAACACACACATGTTTCAGTCAGTCACTGCCCCTGAGAGCTTCCCAGAAGCTGTCTGTGACAATGAGGAAGCTTTGAAGATTTTGTGGTCACAGCAGACAGACAAGAGCATATGAAAACAAAGCCAAGTACATCTTTAGCCAAGGGCTAGAATGCACTGACTGCACACACTTTTATCTGCTCCTCCAACCATGAAGAAGAGACTCAGATCAGATACAAACACAAACAAACAGCAGTCATTTTCCTGTGAGCTCATAACTCACTCTGAGTCAGTCCTTTGAGAGATGGAACCGTTTCTATACATGGAAAATTCTCAGGTCATGCAAAACAGGAAATAATGGTACAGTAAATAGACATATTTTCCCCTATATTATTCACACTTAATTTCCATTATTGTGATTTGTTGAACCGATAAAGTTCTGGTAAACTTCTGTCACTCCGACTTTACGGGAGCATTGTTTTAAAATGTTAAAATGTCTAGTTTTCTTGTCATTTAAAGATCATTCAAAACTTTTCTTACAGCATTGCAGCTTTATTTCCACCCAAAATGTAACATTATTCAAACATATATTTTTAATATTCTAAAAATGCTTGAATGTCTGGTGTTCTCGCACATTAGAACATTATTTAAAGCACAATTTATTATGAAAGTTTCATATTTTGGTTTTGGGAGTTGCCAGCAACAGGCTGACATGCATTCATGTCAAAAAATACTTTTATTGTCTAATAATGTGCATTTCATAATGCCTGTAGTGCCTGATTAAAAAGCATTGGCGGGAAATATGGCAATGTTTTATGTTGGCAATGTTTCACCGCATGAAAGGTCATTTTCAAAACGTTTCTTACAGTATTATATCCAATAACATTTTCTTTCAGTGTTATGTGAACGTTCATAAATTAATAATGATGTTCTAAGAATGTTTCATAAACATACATACACATATCAACTAAATACTCTTTAATATCTAACTAATGCAAACGTGGTCGTAGCGTGATTAGAGCCATTCTTACGCGTTTGAGGGTGTTGTGCATGAGCACGTATCTTTTTTTTTTTTTACTGCGGCCACAAAAGCAACAGGAGATTGTTCATAATGGTCCAGTTGTGGATCACACCCACTTTCCCATTCATGAATGTAAGAATTCACACATCCACTGCCCTCTTAGACTAAATTAAGCTCTCTTTAATATTCTCTGGGTTGTATAGTTTGCATGTTGACAATGTGAGACATTACAGGAGATGTACGCAAGACATTACAGGAAACGTTTGCAAGATGGTTTTAATGAGATTTGAATCATAATGTTCAAAGAAATCACGTGTCAAAAAAATGCATAAACAGCGTAAATTACGAATTATCAGTATTTCACTAAAGACACACGCTAGTGGAAGATTCATGAGTAATAGCCCAGCACACAAACACACGCGCACTGCAACTAAAGGCACTGCAACTTCAGGCTTTTCGCAAATAACCACCACAGTCACGTGAGTAACTGGACATGATCAAAGCTCCAATAAAACGTGCTGTCTATCACACCCCACATCATTCCGAGTCGGTTTAGGCGGTTAGAGTTTGACTCCTTATTTATTTTTAGGTTTTTATTTGTTGACACTGTCTTTTTGTCAGCAGATGTGTTCTGAGTTTGCCGTTGACTCATCTGGTCATGTGACGGCAATATTTTTGTGTGGCATTTTCCTGTGCACGATGAAAACGAGAGCGAGGCTTCCCTGTGCCTACAGTGCTAAGGTGATGCAGGGATGGTTGCCAGGGTGTCGACGTGTGGTTGCTAAGGTACAGAGAGCCGTTTTAACCACGTCGCTGCGTTCTAATTCTTATTTGTCTAAATCACGTCGGGTTTGAGGAACAATCCGATCTGGATGTCACAAAAAAGGTGATGAGTTCAAACAAGAGTCAGAACCAGAAAGTGCTGCATTTACAGAACGTGACTTTTACAGATAAACAGAGATGAGCAACGCGCTCTCACCACCACCCTGGCCCAAAGTGAGACAGGAAATGACACTGGGGAGACTTCTGTCCGTGCGGTCTGGTGGCCAGGGCCCAGGCCACAGCAGGCAGACGTGGGAAACAGGAGACAGGGTGATTGACAAGCACAAAAGGCCATAACATAACAGGTTTGGATTTTAAACTGCGTGTGTGAGTGTGTGAAAGAGAGGAAAGGGTGAGGGAAAAAGCGCTTGTTGTGTCTGTCCTTGATTATGCATGGTTGTATAACCACTTATGCCGGTATGTGCATGTGGGGGGTGTCGAGTGGGTTTTTTGCTGCACGTCTCTATGTGTTTTAGTATGTGTGTGGATGAAGCGTGTGTGTGTGTGTGTGTGTGTGTGTGTGTGTGTGTGTGTGTGTGTGTGTGCGTTATTGCTGACAGCAGTGCTCTGCTCTGATTGCTGGATGACTGCTAGGTGCTGACAGGTATCTGTTATATCATGACCCCATGGCGAACGAGCATGATAGAACGGGTTGTGTGTGTTTTGTGGGTCTGTACGTGTGTGGTTATGAGCTAGAGAATCAGGATGTTGGGTGAATATCTGCATTTGGGACGGGCTGGCAAGTCGGCGCAGTTCGGGAAAAGCGCTTCATTCACTAACACCATCCCATTAACGGAAAATTCCATTCAGAACTTGGCTAAACTGCGGGATAGCACAAAGGATATCCTGTGCGACTGTGAATCTTGCCCATTGTTTTGGCGGTAGCATATCATTTTGTGGTACAACATTTCAGTCATTTAAGTGTCCCTATTATGCCATTTCCAATATTGCCTTTTATGAAGTGTGTAACATTGTTGTGTGTGAAGGTAAACAATCAGCGAAGTTGTAAATCATAAAGCGCACGATAAAGTTATCGATTAAATAATCGATTCTATTCAGGTTAAACGAATTGTTAGTCATTTGTAACACATTTGCATAATCCCCGCCTACGTTCTATGTTGGCCAGGTGTGAACAACTTGTCCCCGCCCACAAACATGTCTTTTTACTGATGACTGCTTCTCTAACGTCAGGGAGTTCATTAAAACGGAAAATGAGTTGATATTAAACGCATATTTGATTTTTTACACCTTGCATGCATGTAAACGTATTATCATATTAGGAGACTTGATAATAGGGGCACTGTAAATTTAACACAACTTCAATTGCTCAAGCTGCACCAAATGAAATTGCTAAAACAGTAAAATATGCACGCTTTTTGGAGAATTTTTGTTGTACTTGCATTCTTCATGTTATTCTTAAAAGCTAAACTGGGAGTGTTGCCACCTACTGGAGACACAATTAATTACGAAAAACTAACAGTCACATTCTGAAAGTAATATCCTGTTTTTTTTTTTTATTACAGCAGTAAAATCCCTTTTGAGAAAGTAGCCTTCTGAAGTCCTTCAGAGTCAACACTGTGTTTCAAATCGCACCCTACACCTTCAGTCACTATTCCCTAAATGAGCTTACTAATATAGCCCACCTGACAGAGAGAATAAACACTAATGAGTGAATTCAGCCAACAATGAACAGCTGCGGTTAACAAGCAGATTCACTGAAGAAAATTCACTGCTTTAGTTGGGACTTTTGACCCTTGAGTTTTTAATGCTAGATTTTTTTCTGTGTTTGTTAATTAAAAACATTAAAAAATGTCTAGCACAGTACAGAACTCAACCAAGACTCCCAGCATGCATTGCAACTTGAACAAATGATGCCACTGCCATTATGCCAGATTTTCTTTTCATGTTGAGCTATATTACTATGTATTGCGATGTTCAGCTGTTTATTTATTTTGGTTCATTGTCACCTTTGTTGAGATTTATACGCTGATTCTTGAGGAGTGTGTTTCAGAGGTTTTTTTTTTCTTTTCGGTGATGTTTGTAACAACCTTGCATTACAGCCTGCTTATTCTGCTCTAGTGTGTTATTACAACATCGCTTTGGTAAGAAAAGAGACAAAAAACTATGAATGTGGCGTTCAGTGATGGTTATGTCATTATCAAAGTATAATTAACAACATTACAGATTTTGAATTAGTTCTTTTGGCCACGACACGCGTTTAAAAACACGTTTTAAGCAGTCAAAGGCAAAAAAAACCTGTTAAAAAGTCAAGGTTCGAGATCCCAACTAAAGCTAACACTGATGAAACAAGAAGAATAACAATAAGCACTCTCAATAAGCGCTTCTGTAGTCGTCCAACAGAAACAGCGTCAGTCTGGTTATAATGTGTGAAGCTGATAATGCTGATTTAGGAGTTGTTTAATCAGATCATGAGAGATTTAATGTCTTCTATACTTCAGTTAGTTTCATCTAAAGCTGTGGCTGAAGTCAGTTGTAGTTTTTGTGTTTCTGCAGCTGTTCATCACTAATGCTCAGAATTAACAGAATTAACTGCAACACCATTTTAGTGGTGTTACAAAGTGTTACTTTAACACTCTGTAGTGTGCACACATTACAAGTGTTATTTTAAAACCGAGGTTTTTGTTGTCGGGTTTAAAGAGTTAAAGATCTAAGATGAAAACTGTATAAAATGTAATTTAACAGCAATAAACTGCAATTAATTTACGGCAACAACCTGTAGATAAACAGTCAATTACTGGCAACCATGCCAAGAAAAAACAGCAATTTAACGTAAAATGTAACAGATTTACCAAACAAAAATTTAATTTTTACTGAAATATTATTGAAGGCCCACAAAAAACAGTTATGCAGAGTCATGAACTGATAAGGAGAGTAAATATTTAACTGAACTATATTAATGTTTTTGCACAAGAGACACACACACACACACACACAGACACGCAAACAAATGCTTTACAGAAGAGTGAAGGCTGCTCTCCACACCAGTGTCTCCGCCACCCTTGCAGATTTGGCCTCTCATGATAAGCGATAGTCCCTAAATATAGAGCGCTATCAAGGCCAGCGGCTATTTTTTTCTACAAAGTTAGGGTGCAGAATGGAGGCCGAATTTAAAAATGTTCTATCAGCAAACAGATACTCTGCATTTCAGGATAAAATCAACAGATAATGCGGATATCTGAAGTTTTATCAAGCACAGTTGAAACCGTAAGAACAAAAACTAACAGCATGTGTTTGTTTAGTTTGGTTAGTATAGATTATGTCTAATCCTGTTCCTGTTACCGCACATTTTCACCAGCCTATAGTTAGGTTGAATATTAAATATCATATAGTAATTAACTGTATATTTTTTGACTGTTTTGACTGTTATTTAACTGTTTAAAGAGTACCTTCTCTGACAAATCTTCTCCGATTGATTTCTTCGATTCGGTTGGTTGAGGTCAAACGTGAGTAAAAACATAAACACACTGGAGCGTTACTTCATTGTAGAACCTCAAGTAAAATAGTTTCAAAGTTGTAATTGGATATGGAAGAGAAACTGACATTATTTTTTAAAAATGTAATACTTTTTTGTAATGCTTTTCAATACATAAATACATAACAAATGATCTGTAATAAAAGACAAAGCAATAGTGACCATCTAATAAAAGCAGTCACTCAAACTTCCAATACAGTCTGCACTCGGCACAGCATCATCTATTCGTGCGTCGAAATCCTGCGTCAAACTCTACATTATTTTCAAACAAGTATGTGGTAAAATAAAGTGCACAAGGGTGAACGAGTTCTTGCTTGACTCGGTGGATGGGGCTAAACAGGCAGCGATGTAGAAGCAGGCGTTGATCATCTTTGGCCGTTTAGCCGTAAAGTGTCAAAAGATAATTTCTGAGTTCATGTGACTTGCCTGGAGTGTCAAATTTCAGAGCTGGTGCAAACAGTTTTCTCAATGCTGTCATTTTTGTTGTGTGTTTGTTATGAGAGGGAAAGTGTCCAGCTCATATTCGCCTGTTTACATCTCTCAGCAGCGTGGGTGGCGTTAAAAAGTTACCACTACTCAGGTATGTACTTACGACTTCTTTACTCCTAAGCGAAGAACCAAAAAGAGCTTTGCCGTGAGTAAACAGGGGCCTTAAAAACACCTCCTTCTGCTGTAAAATCTCTACAATGTGAAGCCTCTTTTGGCTTATGCCTCTGAATATGTTTGGGTATCACCTCAATATGGCCTGTTGGAGAGCCTGTGTAGACAGCTTGTCCGATAACCCCTGAACCTACAAACCTTAAAGCAGTATTCCCATTCTTCATCCAGCCTTCACAGTCTGCTACAGACGAGACGACACATGCCTTCTCCTCAAAGCAACATCTGCTTGTCGAGAAACGACACACTGCCATGTCTTTATTATTTGCGAATGATGTCCAGGCCGTTAAAAAATGAAGGTGCTTACGTGTGTGTGTAAACGAACGCTCTTGGCTCCCTGAGCGTTGCGCACACCCTTTTGAGGTTTGGATAAGTTTATCCATCATCACTCTCCAAGCTAAATCAACAAAGTTTTCTGAAGGAACAGGGTGGGGCAAAGCTTCAGCAGAAATATGACGAGGAATGAAAGAGAAAGCAAGGAATAGACATACTAAACTAAGACGAAGACCTACACGACCAACAATGTGACCACAATGAGATGGCTAGAAAAAAAAAGAGAGCGAGTAGTAAATTGGATTGAAAGATGCAAGACAGTTACTGTTTCAGGAATGCAAACATGCACTGGGGGTTTCACAGACTCCCCTCGCACTGCACACTTTCAGGTCAGGAGTGTTGGCGTCGGGTCAGAGTCCTCCATCACGTAACACTGCCCTCCAAGACACTAAGATCTGTGTGAAGAAAAAAAATGGCCATCCCTTGGGCCTGAAACAGATGAATCTGCTTTTTCAAATGTTAAATGTAGCAACCATGGTTAGTAAATGACGTTTTTTTTTTTTTTTTATTGTGGCGTCAACCAAGGTGATGACAAAAGTTTATAGAGATTATTCATTAATCTACTATACAATAAACTAAAAACCAGGCAGATTAGTCATGCACATAAATAGACTGTACATGATGGAATTCTCTGGAGTTCTTTGGAGCCTTAATTGAGTTATGCTTCATTTAAGCATCTCAGATTGCTTTCCCCTCAAATTCCGTAGGACAAATAAAAATAGACACCAATTAAACAATCCTGACAAACATCATAGTGCTTTAAATGAAAGTGGATAGACTTATATTATATTTATAGTATGCTTAGAGGAATATTTCAGTCATCAGACACACAGGAGATTACTAGAGGACTTTTCTCAAGATAGTAGGGGTCTTTTAGAGATCTCATCTATTTACCACAATATATACAGTATTTGAACACTTATATATGTAAAATATCAATTACTGTGGATTAGATAGAGGATAAAAATCTAGTGGCATTTGCAAATAACTGCTAGAACCTTCTTAGAACTAACCTCATTTATAAGTCTTTTTATGGATGTATGGTGTCAGTTCTCCTGCACTGTAAAAAAAAATGGTGCTTTGTTGACATCCATACTTTCATCCATTTTACTAGCATATTGGCTGTTTACTTGGCACATATTGATGTATTATTCTGCCTAACCATGTTCTAGATCCCTTAACTCCACCCAATACCTAAACTTAACAACTACTTTACTAACTACAAATAATCAGGAGTTTATTGATTGAAAACTCTTAATAGTGAATATGTGTTCCTTAATCTAAACATGGTTAAAAGGCACTGCTTCAGAAACATTTTGCAACCCTTATTTTGAAAAGTGTGGCAAAATAACTGGTACAATAAACATTTTCCAGAGTTTGTTTTGGATTGTAGACTCGGAAGTAAATGCCATGATTGGCTAAGAGTTATGTATGTTTGACATCATTCATTTCTCATAGATGGACTCTGCTGTGATATAGGTTAAATGCACATAAATAAAACTCAATACATATCAGGCAATCTGTATAAAGAAACAAAGCAATAGTGACCACATAAGAAAAACAGTTACTCGTGCTTGTGTGTTGTGACATTACTGTCAGATCAGATAGAGCCAGCGCAGCATTGTCTTTTACTTTCTGTCTTTTAAAAACATCCCACATTGAACTGTGCCTTGTTCGTAAAAAAATCTGTGATAAACTTTTTAGTGAGCAAAGGACCAAGTTACTCTTCCCTAAGTTGGTAAACTAATTTGGTTTTTTGGTAAACTAGCACATTCGTGAATCGGTGGGCGGGGCTAAACAGGCAGTGATGTAGAAGCAGGCATTGATCATCTTCTGCAGAGGCGGTGCTTATCCACACTAATACATCATAGAGTAGTTTTTCAGTTCATGACCTCTTTAATATAATTTTCTTTATATATATATATATATATATATATATATATATATATATATATATATATATATATATATATATATATAATAGCTTTATAATTTGATAGCTGTGTCCAAATACTTGTTTGGGGCAACTATATATAATATACAAGCATAACTCTTTATTAGCGTGCACTTTCTGCACACACAGAATGTTAAGATGCACAAATGATTGATTTGAAAAGCCAATTTGACGTAGAATCCAGTCATTAGCCAACACTTTTTTTGTTATCCAATACAGCGTGTTACAAGAACAGGACATGTATGAGTGTTCTCATGATCTTGAAGTCAGTCTTAGTATGTGTTAATATTTAAAAGCGGAGACCGACGTGTCAGTTGTTTTCATCTCTCCATCTGCAGTCATCCATCAGCGGGATTGTCACTCGGAGCGGCTGGGATGGCCAGAGGATGTGAGTAATCCTCTAAAGTGACTCCACAGAACGACTTGGCTGAACTTTCATACAGCAGTCACCCTGAACCCTGCGCAAGCTGCCAATACCACAGCCAGGCTGCCATTATTGGTTAGGCTCTACCTGACTGAGTGGAAGGAAATAGGACGAGGAAAAAAGGTTTTCGACTCGATGGCAGTGAGGAGGGCCAGGTGCATTCTGGGAACTGCGGTGCCCTAAGGGGGCCCCTGAAGGAGAACTGAAGGGCGTGGCCCCTCCTGCTGTGGTTTACAGCTCACTTGTCATTTCTGCAGACACGTTGGCAGGGCAACCGGCACTTTCCCTCGGGGCTGGTGTTCGCACAGAACATAATCCTGGCGGAGGCTGTCATTTCGGCAACCTCCATCTTTTTTAAGCACTTTTTTAAGTTGTCATTTGGGCTGTTTGTGTGACTTTATGCGTGCCTGTTCAGTTTCAAGGGCAGCCCAAAAACCATAGCGTCTTTTTTTAGCCCGTAGCGTTTGTGTGTGTGCGTGTGTGTGCGTGTGCGCGCGAGCGTTTGTACGTTTGTTCAACTATACCCACACTATACCCTCTGGTGTGTCCTTGGGAGTCTGAAAAGTCTTTGGTCTGGCCTGATTGGCTCTCTCTGCCAGAGGCCTATAATGAATTAGTCGGAAAGAGGATTCCACAGTGTTTTTCTCCAGCTCGGATAAACACATGTTTTTTCCATTCACCCTCTCAAGGCAGCACCGAGCTTGTGAGTAACTTGACCTGCATTTCAAAGACACTGTTCATCATATTGTAGTTGGCTGTCAGTCGGCTCGGAAAGTATGGCTCAACTTCCTCGGGCAACCTCAGAGCTATTGAAGAGATAACAAGAGGGAAGAGTGTTTGGAGCAATAAATCCTGACACGATAATAAATGGTAATCAAGTGAGCAACTTTTTAGAATCTCTTGTGCCAACAACCACAGATGTTTGTTGATGTCTGTCTCGATGCTTTCATCAGAGTTACATGAGGACATGGCTTTGTGAACATGAATTGTGCCCGACGTTCTCAGTGCCGATGGCTATTAAGTTATGTAATGTGTGCATGCCAAAATGATCTGATTCATGTTCTGCAGTGCTGTAGTCTGTGTTAAATATTTTACAGTTATCTTCAAGAATGGCCTATATATGTATTGGTGTGTTATATTGTAATTAGTTCTGTCAAACGATTAATCACATATTAATGTATATATAAATACACACACATACAGTATATGTTTTGAAAATATTTACACGGAGACACATTTATATTCTTATATTTTATATTTATATTAAATATAAAAACTAAACTTTTCATATTTATACATGTGTTTAAATTCTAATATATATACATACATATATATATAATATGAATTTAATATTAAATTATTTAGGTATACAAAGCTTCACAAAAATATTAAAGTCATTAAAAAGGTTTATTTTTACCTATTATATGTATATAGTTCATTTTTACCACTGTTCCATGCAAACAAAATTAAAAACATAAATGCTTAAGAAATGACAGAAGTTTAATTCATTTTATAATTTTAAAGTTTTGCCGTGGGAAGTTTTTTAAACGAGTTGAATAGAACATCAAATCAAATCAAATTAAGTAAATGTGTTAAATATGATGTGACTAAAACTATTGTTATTGATTACATATATTAAAATCAACCAACTAATTCAACCCAGTGAATTTTACCATTATGAGATTTAGTCTATGGCAAAGTAAGGGAAGGCTCATGTTCAATATTCAATTTTTTTTTCTCTCTAAAGTTGCATTGTTAATAATGCACCTTTCTGTGCCTATGCAGAAACGTATATGTTCTAGAACCACAATGTACACGTGAATACCTAAGATTGCTACTGCGATCATGCTAGCGGTCCACTTGCTCACAGCATCTATGAGTCATTTGTTCACGGCCCACATTACTTTGGAAAAGATGTATTTTTGTTCTGGTTTGATCATATGTGTCAGAGGGTTAATTTGGACTTTCTGCCGCTTCTTTGTAATCTGTTGGTAACATCATTTACTTTTTATTTTCAGCTCATGTTCATCACCATTTCCTGTTATCATTATTCCACTCTACCTCTTTGTCTTTCTGATTTGTCTTTCTACCTCTTTCCTTCTTTCTGATTCCCCCCTCTTTCTTTAAGACATTCTCCCTGCTGTTCTATTTGTCACCAATTTTCGTTCAAGGAAAAAGGAGCATCTGTCAATCAAATCACATAACCCTTCCTGTCTGGGGAAACTCCCTCCTCCAAACCCTGGCCATCAAAGTTAGAATTGTTGCCTTGCAGTTACTAAAATGAAAAGATAATAAAACACTTTGGTAAGAATACAGGAGACTTATTCACTATTAACTACAACGTTTCCCTCTATGAATTCATAATTTGCTGATTAGAGATGTAGAATAAGGCATTAATATGTTCTTAATTTCAACTGATAATTTGCTAATATTGTAGTAATTTGCATGATGATAACTGATAATTAGGAGACCCTAGAATAAAGTGTTACCAACATTTCTTCCTATTATTTTGAATTTCAGGACAGTCTGTTTGACACATTTTTAAAGATTTTAAAGATTTTAAATATTATACTATATTAAATAATATTAATAATAATAATAATAATAATAATAATAATAATAATAATAATAATAATAATAATTTGTTTACATTTAGAAATACTGAAATAGGTTACCAAAATTACTAAAATATAAAAAGAAATTCTAAACAGTAATTATAATTTTTTTAAATAAATAAAAAGCTAATTTCTTAAACTAAATATCAAATTAAAATATAAATAGTAAAGCTAAATCAAAACTCAAATAAACACTGTAATAATATATATAATACTACAATAATTAGAAAAGGAAGTTAAAAATAAATCAGAAATTGAATAAACGCCACAATAGTAAATAAATAATACTAAAATAACATTGAACTGGTAATGTTATATAAATTGCACTGTTGTTATTTCTTGGACATCATAGAAATTTAAATGTGATGAAACTTATAGAGATGAATATGGATGCATGACAAATTTTGTGCAAAGTACACAAAGTAGCAGTGCAACTGCATAGCCTTTTCATTTATTATGCATTTTCTTGTATTTTTATAACTCATTTAAACCTAAAGGAGAAGCCCATTGTTGCATTGGCCAGAGAGAAAAAGAAAAACATGTATTATTGTAAATATATTACTAATATATTAGGTGATTAGGTGAATAATGGACCGTTCACTCTCACTCATAGACTCAACATTAGAAGTACAACTTGATGCAATTCCCTGTACATCACGGCCTGCACTCTGAGCTTCCTCATTATGTGAAGTAAATCAGTTCCTCCCTGGTGGAGAGGAGACAGTAGGGAGTTTCTGTTGATTCAAGGTTTGTTTGCTCTGGCTGAAGTTATGAGCGTCTAAGCGCTTCGTGCCATTCAGAGTGGATGCCAGTGCACTCATGTAGAGAGCTACCTTCAGATTCCTGCAGGCTTTCCGAATCACAGCACCGTCTTGATTAATGCTCGCTCTCTGACTAATGGGACGGTCTACACATTAGTCATAGGTAGAAACACCGCAGTCGAGAGCTCCCGTTACCTCCGGTCATGGACCAGATACCTCCAGAAGAGCTCTTTGGACTGATGCTGAGACTTTGATGGATTAGAAGCTAATTCCAACACACCGCTTTCTCTTGAATGCTGTGTAATATTTCTGTCTCTCTCTTGAAAGCATGCAAGCCACAAACATAAACACACCGATCATTGTTCCTGCTCAGTGTTCCAAGCCAGTGGGGACAATAGAGGACATTTGGAGCCAAATGAAAGCCCACTTCTGCTGTTGATGACATAAGCAGGTGCAGCAGTGAGCTATCAGGTTTCCTTAGTAATCATTAACCACCTAAAGCTGCCTCATGCCAGCGACCGACTCGACCAGACAACTCTCTCCTCCTGGGCTTGAGCTAATCGGCCGATAGTCACACCTTACATAACACACAGGCTTCTTTTGTTGGCTTTGAGTAATGATTCTGTCATAGCTGACAGCTATGTTGCACACCTATGAACAGTGATGTCACTCTGCAGGTGTCTGGAGAG
Organism: Puntigrus tetrazona; assembly: GCF_018831695.1. Taxonomy (NCBI): domain Eukaryota; kingdom Metazoa; phylum Chordata; class Actinopteri; order Cypriniformes; family Cyprinidae; genus Puntigrus; species Puntigrus tetrazona. The sequence continues at coordinate 4,203,402 of NC_056711.1, read as the reverse complement.
TGTGTGTGTGTGCGTGCGTGTGTGTGTGTGCGCCTGGTATTCATTACGTTATAAAGACCAAATATCAAATAATACAAGTCAATTTTGACTTTGTGGTTGCGTTTTTGCTCCCCGTAAGGAAAACCAGCTTATAAATCATACAGGATGAAGTGTTTTGAAAATCTGGAATAGTGAAAAGTGTTGTGTGATGGGTAGGTTTCGGTGTTGAGTGGGGTAGAAAATATAGCTTGTGCGGTAAGAAAACAATTATGTCTATGGGTGTCCACACACAAATGGAAACCAGTATGTGCTGCACAAAATCAAGTCATTTATTTTATGGTCTAGTTCTCGTTATTAACCAATTTTTGGTAACGCATTGGTAACTATGACTTCTAACTCAAAACATTCCTAATTAATATGTTGTACATATTATAAGGTTGTTGTTTAGGTATTGGGTAGGATTAGGAATGTAGAGTAAAGTCATGCATTAATGCATTAATTAAAGTCAAGGCATTAATATGTCCTTTTTTTAATATAATAAATGGCTACTATTCTAATAATATGCATGTTAATGAGCAAGTAATAGGTGTAACCGTAAAGTGTTACTGGAACTTTTGCCTCAATAACGTGCTGCTTATTAATAGTTAGTATGGTAGTAAAGATAAGGCATAATTCGGTCATGCTCTAATATATAAGATCCATAAAAGCAGCTCTATAGAAGAGTCTAACTTAGAACATAAATACATGGCAATTTTTAAACTTGCTTCCTGTATTTTAAAGGTGTTTTGAGTTTGTTTTTTTTTTTTTTTTTCAAATGTGTTCTCCAATCTCAGCTTAATGTGTAAAGACAAGTAAGCCATTCATGAGTTGATTCCCTTGAAAAGCGTGAACACGTCAGTATGTTTACAAGTGAAGGTATAATCAAGCTGCGGTGTTTTTGCACCTAGTATGCAAAATGTCAATTGTAAAATGCGCTTTATTAAAACTGAAATCTTAGCAAAAACATATTGTTTTAATCAATCTGTTGAAGTGAATGTAAACTGTAGTGATGTACAGTGTTGGGGAAAGTTACTTTTAAAAGTAATGCGTTAAAATGTTGCCTTACTCACTAAAAAGGTAACTCATTACGTTTTTTAGTTACTTTTTATAGAAAACTTTTGAGAAAATCTGGGCAGGACTTGCTTGCTTCTTTTACAGATATGAAAGCCCTTTACCAAAAGTGAAAAAAGTGACTTAAGCTAAAGGAAATTAACATCTGTACATTTTCACTTACTAGTATGGATGAAGAAGATCACTTGAAGGACAGTGGCAAAGACATTGGCTAATAAAATGAGATTAAATGCATAAATTATCATTTTCATATTTAACATTAAATTATTACACATTTGTATAATATTCAGATTTTTACTGTTTTGTTGAGGAACAAAATCCAGTCAGTCAATGCGTGAGACATTTCCTTCTAAATTAAAAAAGCAATGCGTTACTTTACTTGTTACTTGGAAAAGCAATCTGATTACATGACTTACGTTACTTGTACCCCAACACTGGTAATGCAGCACTAACACGACACATCGACCGGTGGTATAAGTTTGGATGTAGGCCAATTTTTCCAACCAAAGTAAAAAAGGGGATGTTTTGGAAACCTATGTGATCATTTATAGTTTTTGTAATATGTTTTGTGCAACACAGTCTCATGACCAATGTGTACACATTTTACAACTTGGTTCATTTGTGCTAATTCATACAACCTCGCTTGCACTATTTGGTACGATTTGGCGAAACCCCAGTCACGTGTAGGTTTAGGGGCGGAGTTAGGCGTAGGTGGCTTTGTGTCACAAAAAATGAATTAGCATGGGAACTGGTTTATGATTTTTTTGTGTAACTACGTAACTGAAATAATGTTTCGTGAAAACTTGGTTTAAGGGGTAGTTTCCCTGCATATCTTCAGGGCAAACATTGAAACAAGGTTTTTAGTATTCCCTAACAGCATCCAGGGCACTTTAGCTTAATGCACTGAGAGTGAGTCAATAAGGAAGGGCTCTTACTTACTCTTCCCCTGCCACTTAGCCTTTTACTAAACCAGCTTTAAGCTGCCAAAACATTCCTATCAAATTGAACAAAACGGGTAATTACCTGTGACAAGTACCTTCCCACATCTCTCTCCCTTTCTTTATCTCCCCTCATTCCACCCTTTGATGGATGCTTGGCCTCCTCTGGAGGGTTATGTAAGAGAGAGAACCAGAGAACAAGCAGCTTGTGCAAACAGGCATGTACGCCGCAGCAGATAGGACCTGCAGTCTGACCACAGCCAAACCATACTTCACTTGAACTCAGCAGGATGGGGGAACTGACCTGGAGTCTGCCCTAAAATGCTTGTGTCATGTTTGAGGTCCAACCTCGTGATTGATGACCAACCTTGCACTCCAGAGAACGTCACAGAGAGATAAGGAGGTGGTTTGAGCGGTAAAGAAAGAGAAGTTACAGAGTAATGAAAGACTTCTTAGTTTTATCAAGATTTCGCAAGATGAACGGATCTTTGATTATTCTAATCCATTTACAACAATTATTCACCTGGAATGGAGACTTAATAAAGTTGTTATTAAATCCTTATCTTAAACCAGCATGAAGATAAAGTATAAATACTTGGATTGCAAAGTATCATTCTAAAATATGTACGTAAGCATTTTTTACGGTTCTGAGATTCCCCTGTAATTCCCTGTAAGGGGGGTGTTGGATAATAAACAAAACAAAAAAACTGTGAATGTATTTAAACCAGATAAAATGAGATAAACAAAACTGATTGGTAATCATTAATTAGTCAAAATGTTTAAGAAATAAACATGAGGGGTACAAGTAAAGATGCTTTGAAATGTATAAACAATATATGTAATGTATATATATACACACACACACACACACATATATATATATATATATATATATATATATATATATATATATATATATATATATATATATATATATATATATATATATAGCATTTTCGAATATATTATTCTCCATAGATTACAGTCCAAGAAAGTACATTTACATATGTTGCATTTAAAAAAATATTTAGCTTTAAATTTCATATACCAACATATATTTCAAAATGTATTTCAGGGAAAAGAAAATATATTTTCAGTCTACATTTAAGGTCACTGCACGCTGAGTTCGAAACTTTAGTGCAAAATTTTCACGTTGCAACATAAATAAATAAATAAATAAATAAATAAATAAATAAATAAATAAATAAATAACAGAACATGTTAAACAAGAAATACCTTATGTTGTTTATTTATTTATGTTACATGCAAAAGTTTATGCAAATGTGAGGCTTGCATATTTTATAGAAACCAAAATCCATTTTTTTTTAAAGTGACATATTTACCTTTAATTAAGCTTTTCTGTTCACAACATATAATTAGCATGTATTTCATACTTATCATATATATATATATATATATATATATATATATATATATATATATATATATATATATATATATATATATATATATATTATTATTATTAAGTTTTTTTAGATGAGGCTGTGACTTATGTAACTTTACATACTCTTTTTTTTTTTAAATCAGAAGTTGTAAAAATCTGCTTTTTACTCAGCTAGCAACAATACAGACTTTTGTACACACTGTACTTCTATCCCTCATATGCTAATTTTCTTTCTTGTCAACGATGAAACATGACAGTATAAATCTGACTAAATCTATTCTGTGCAAACCTTCTGGACTGCCTGCTGTTCTATGCTGGGCCATTCATCACGTGATCTATTCCCATTTTGCTTATTCAACTATCCACAGTAGCTCTTCAGATTTTTAGAAAGGGGCCCTCAGCAGCTTGACCGTTGAGATGTAATGCACACATCGCTCCTGAATACCCAAACCCCCTCCGCTCACTGTACAGGCACCATGTGCCCATCAGCGTATCCACAGTGACACACTGCTGAACACTAAGCACTCCGAAGCAATAACATCAATCACATTTACAGGTCTACCTTGCATGGCAGGACGGCTATTTGCTCTCGCAACTCTCGCGCTCAGACACGCTTCCCCCGCATTCATATGGCTTGTGTGACCAAAATTTTTTTATAATCGTCTACTGATTGCATTGTATATTCCATTCTCAGTTTGTTTCTAGACACGAGTGTAAAAAACACAATGGCAGGAGTAGTGTGATAATAATGGATGCGTCACACCATCACCAGATACTATCCATGCCCTGTGTGAACATGCAAATGTGAAGAAGATGTGAATAATATATTTTTAGGTCTGATAAATGTCTGGGGAATCCCAAAGTTTATATATAATCATAATGAATTCAAATTTTTAACCAGCAACTGATTCAGTTTTCACTTTTGTCTTTGAAACTTCTCTTTCAGTCTGTGGTGTAAGTGTGTGTTTTTCACCGTTCAGCTGAGCTGTTAGTGCTTATTGGGAAAGGATGACTCAGAAGGCTGGTGTTTCACACTCCAGACCACAGCAAGACCTCAGAACATCATCACCAAACTATAGACTGACTCATTGACCCTTCATTGTTATTCAGCCGTCTTCGTCTCTAACCCTCACCTTTGCTCTGTTTTCTCTTCATGACTCAAAATGGGAGTCTCCGAGAAGATCTTAAGGAGTCCTAAGAGAGGTTGTCCACTTTTATCTTTGTGTCTGCTGTTTCCTGTGCTGACCTTTGAGGCACAATAGGAGGAACCACAGTCAGAAGCTGTCCAAAACAACCGCTGACCTGCTCTCTGGAACGGGTCGAGGAGGCCAGCGGACAGCAGGAAGAGTAGGTTCCTGTTCAGACTGGCTTCTACATGCAGACCCTTGAAATCAGAGAGAAAAAAGTAGCTTTTGTGTTTCCTTCAGACACCGGCTGTTTTTGGAAGCAGTCTGTTCCCAGTCATAGTGACTTTGCAAGTTTGATGGCTCTCTGACTGCGAGATGGCATTCATTATGGTGAGAAAAAGGGGGTTTCTGTCATGGTGAAGCGTAGATGTCAACAGACCTTTCGTGGGGAGTTTGACTGACAGCCGAACTGACCAGTCATAATGCCAAATCTTACTTTTTGTCACAAACAAAACTGGGGAGTAGACTGATGCCAGTGAACTTGACCTTGAAAAATAATGTGCATTGACTTATTTCCGCAGCTAAAACAATACACCTTCTGATGTTCATTCATGTTTATTTCATGCTATAATCTACTACTAAAGAAAAAGAGGTGATGGGTTCATGTGCCGCTTGAACTGAGGCTCTATGTCGATTTGTTTTGACATAAAAAAAAAAAAAAAATGGACTCTTTGCGAAGAAGTGTATAGTGACTAACTTTCACTGTCAGTTTCCGTTTTTCCCACGTTATAAATAACATTAGATTACACTGTTTGTTCATATAACTTGATATATTAAACTACTAAACTAGTCTTTTTAGTAGGGCTGTGTCTAAACAAGAGGAAAGTCTGCAAGTCCGAGTGTGAGAAAAAAGTTTCAGATACTCTGCCGACCTCAGCTGGACAGCACTCCAAATCCTCCCTCGCTCTTTCTTTTACACTCATGCACTGGAAAAGCAGGAATTCATTTTTAATTTGACAACAAAACGACTTTGACGGGCAGACGGCGGGACGCGGGCCTCGGCTCTGCGGGCAGCTCACAGGAGATCTGATGAGTGACAGGCCTTTTAAACAGCCCAGATTAACTCTAATCTCCAAGAGCCCTACCTGGAGCTCCATCTCAACCCCCCATAACCCTGCACGCTCAATACCAAACCATTCATATGCTGTGCATCCTTTGAATAAAACCCAGATGCTCCAGAATTACCAAATCAGCACCCCGCCAGCCTCAAGAAAACCGAAAAGTTTTACCCCTGTGGCTAGTTCTGAAATGCAACTGTCTCTTCGCAGATGAAGACATTCATTTCCCCCCTCCATAGACGGGCAGTGGAATTTCAGAGTGTTGCTTCTCATGTCTTTTTGAAAGGCTCGGGACAGGCCTCAAAGGGAAAGCACCCTGGAAAGAGCTCTCGAGGCTTTTGACTAAAGGAGGACCCAGAGAGGGAACAGGGGTTCTTCTTGCGCCTGCTCTCGCTGGGCACATTGAGAGGCTCACAATGCCAGGAGCCAGTGCATTACAGTAAAGGGGGGCTGCTTCTGAAATAGAAGGGCCGAGAGGGAGGGCTGCTTTCTCTGGACTCCAATAGAGGCATCTGCAATCTGCCACCCTACAGTCGGCCTCTACTCCATCTTGCCATTGACAGCTAACTGTTCCATAAACAAGGACAAATCCAGCATGAATTCCACAGCGCCTGGCAGACGTTGCCCTCTCTCTGGTCTTTTCATGATTTCTCGCTCTCTCTCTCTGTTTCGGTCTCCCTCCCTTCACTTTTGTCTTTTGTTGCAGGGATCCCTGAAAGGCTGTTTTTCCCTCGTTTTTTTTTCTCTCTCTCTCACTAGCCTTCTGTCCATCTTTCAATCATCTACTCTCTCTCTCTCTGATCTCTGTCATTCCAGGAGAGGGAACAAAACTCAATGGGCGCACGCTAACGAACAGCATTCCAATAAAGGCTCTTTTAGAGCGACTGCTGAATGAAACTCTGGGATTACAGCCATCCTTAGGGCCCCTGAAACACACAACCTGTTCTCTTCCACAAAACAACGCACAGATCCACACTTTCGCCTTGATTTAGTGACCTTTTCCAATAGAACACATGAGCATAGAAGAGGAGTTAGTGTGGGCAGCTGCAAGGCTGAGCTACAGGGTTTAAATCCCCACAACAGAGAGATACCACCCAACCTCACAAATCCATTTCGGTTAGCAACAGATGCTAGCCGTTATTGGGCCCAGTGTGACGTCAGGTGGGGATCACTGGTGAAAATATGGATTTCGATTGCACGTGGAGTTCAGAGCATACTGAACTTATTGTGAGTGATGCTGCGTACATATCATAATTAAATATATGTGGTATCAAATATAATAGGTAGTTAGATCATTTGGCTTAGTTCCTCTAAGATAATGGTTTCTATGGTTTCATATGTCAGGGTTTCTAAATGGTGTGAAAGCAACATAAGAAGCTATAGTTGAATAATTTTCCAACTATAAGATATATTCAAATTTCAAAGCTTGCACTCATAAAAACTTAAAAATCTCTTGCATTACCTTTATTAAGAGGTCCAAGTGAAAACGGTTTTTGAAAATGTCCCATTATTAGGACAGTGTGAAATACTTTATTATACATATTTTGCAAATATATCCCAGTATGTAAAATATGAGACAATATTTTTATTAATATTATAATACAATAAGTACTTGTTTCATTTATTAACAATAGTGCTTTTTTATATGTTTATAATATTATTATATGTTGTAATGTGTACAATTATGGTTACACTTTATTTTCACTTTATTAGAAATGCTAACATTGTTTAGGTGTTTCATGCAGGTGCTTCAAATAACTGCAATATTGTTTTCATTTTTGTATAGCAGTGATTTATTACAGCCGAACCTCTCAAGATCAAGTTCAAGCATGCTTTCACATGTCTTATAAACTTTTCAATCTTTCACAAAACGCTTTTACTAAAATATTTTAGTTGTCATTTACATGTAAAATGACATGATACTTCAACTAAAATATTTAAGTTGACTCAATAAAACATTTTTAGGCAGTGAGGTAACAAGTTATTTCGAGTTGAAACAACTATAGTTTTTTACAGTGTGGAAAATGTAACATTCTGTACAACAAACTGAAATATAAAGAGTGGACAGTTATTGTGAACCACCTGTTTTCCGTATCGCCCACTCAACCCTTTTTTTTATGCTCTCTCCCTCAATGTGTTTGGGGCTGCTTTAGAAACAGCTAAAGGAGTCAGATCACAGACTTTAGTTACACAATGTCATTCCAAGGGCACCATGGGCCTCTGTCACAAACACACACACACATTGGCCCCCCTTAAACCCAGGCAATCACTCATGCAAGACCAGGGCGCTCTTATGTACACATCTGCCATGCTGGGCAGTGTGGGCAGAGAGACAGAGAGAGAGAGAATAGGAGAGGGCACTGGCTTTAGGAGGCCAGGCAGATGCCTGCTAATGCTGCCGTGGCTGCCATGGTAATAGCCTTACAGTGTTTACTGCCCCCCAGTAGAGGGCTCGGGACCCCCATCCCCTCCTCTGTGTCATTCTCTGTCTTTCTCTCCTTCTAATGTAAATGACTCACTGTGTTAAAAAAGGAGGGAGGTGTTTTGTGCTTGCTGTTTTTCTCTTTCTCTCTAGTTGTGTGTAGGTTGAGTTTTCTCTGTGTGTAGGGTCAGGTTTATGGTGGCAGTCTTTTGGAAATAGCCTTTAGCTGTGAGGGTTCTGGCGGGCTCATTTCGATGCCTATAGAACTCATTAAAGCCAGAAACATCCTTTACAGTATTATGCAAATACAGGTCAATGAACTCCAAGTATGTGGTCCCATTATGAAGTGTGCAATTTCTTTGCTACTAGTGTCACCAAACATAATTACAAAAATAATGACTGTATACAACAGGTTTCTTGAACAATCCCCCCATCTGCCATTGGCTCGTTGGTTTCAGTTTTGTGATTGATGAAAGGGATAGTTCGCCCCAAACATGAAAATTCATTACTCACTCTCAAGTTAATCCAAACATGTTTAGGTTTCTTTCCACTGTTGGACATAAAAGAAGATATTCTGAAGAATGTTGGTCAACAAACAGCTGACGGTATCCACTGACTTCCATAGTATAGAAAAACAGATAGATGTCAATGGCTACCATCGGTTGTTTGGTTAACAATATTCGAATCCCCATGAACTAATCCGTTTACTATTAGATTTTGCATGATTAAATATCCTTCAAAGCATTTTTAAGTATGTGCTATGCCACATAATTAAAGTTATAGTCAAGTGAAACATTACTTTTCCATACCTATTTAAACAATTCTGGGAAAGAATTCTTAACCTGCAAGCTTAGCTAACTGCTAACCGATTAGCCATCTTGTTTAGCTAGCCATTTGGCCTGCTATACCACTGCTAAAAATATAACTGAAGATATTATATGTAATACATTACGTTAAAACATACATTACAGGTGGCTGCCTCTCAGGGTGACTGGATTCAGGATACAAATCTTGCACAAAACCACAACCACAAGCGATTGATTGCGAATGATGCCAAATTGTGTCAAGATAAGACATTTCCTGACATACTTGTCTGATGTTTTCCTTTTCTGAGAAATGAAAGGTGGAGGGAGGAAAGACTTAGAGAAGACTAAAGTAAACCTGCTTTGGTGTGGTTGCACCACTTGAGACTGGTTTCATATAATACAAAAAATATCAACTATAGATTTGACATATTTCTTAGAATAAAGATTGTAACATATTACAAAAGAGAGATATACAAGGGGTGCAAAAAAACATTTTTATATATCCATCTGTTCTGAGATGCACAGTATAATCAGTAAATATCAAACTTCTATTTTCTTGGAAGAAAAGTCTATTTTCATGGAAGAGCACACAGAAATATGCCCATAATACCTGACAGGCATCACTGAAATAGGTGTCATGAGATTTCACGTTTATACCTATGACAGCTTGTCAGATATTTTAAGCTTTCCATACTGGAAAATCCATCTAAACTAGTAGGTGGTAGTTAATGTCTTGCTGACCCTAAGATGACAAGGCTCAGCTACCAGAAACCAGCTGGTCCAACCAGTTCTAGTTTTTGGAAAATGGTAGCTAACTGGTTTGGACCAGCTAGAAACCAGTTACAATGGTTCAGGATTCCAGTTTTTGGGTTTGCTGACCTGGTTTACAAAGCAAGAGAGCTATTTGGTGGTTTCATCTGGTGGACATTAGCAAATCTTCTGCTGACAGCTTTTTAGAAGTATCACATACGTATTTCATAAGCTATTTTTTAGAATATGGTTGCATCACCATCTTTTGTAATGTAAGAATGAGATGGATGTGTTGGGTGTATGTGTGTGCATGTATGTCAGCATTTGAGTGGATGTGTGCTGAAAAGCATATGCCACAGTCTGCAAAAAGCAGGTGTAATGTCCACCTAAAGAGGGGTTCAGTGCACCCATCTGCCCAGCTGTGCCTCTCTTTATCTCCACTTCCGGACCCCATCAACCAGCTTTTCCATGGTCTTCACCCTTTAGCTGGCCCTAAATCCTCACCCTTACACACACACGCACCCCAGCCCGTATACTATAGGCCCATATCCTCTGCCCACTGCTGCATCAAAGCCACACACACTACACCAGACGATCCTTCACTTTAAGACAGGAGGAAGCTTAGTGCCGGAGCTTTTGTCATGTCACTTTTCTCTTTAAAGAGCCATTCTGGAGAGCGCCTACCTATCTCATTCATTTAAGTCTCGTAAAGGGAGATTGTTGAGTTTATAAAGGGCTGCTTAGGCAGGGAAGCATTGTGTGGAAGGGGCCGTAAAAATCGATATCCCTGCTGGACAGGACAATAGAGGGCTCTATGGGTGCTTGGCAGGGAATAGCGGGGAGAACGGGGAACAAAGGTGTTTGGGTGAGAGGGAAAGTGATTGTGTGTTACAGGCAAAGGATTGTGATGGATGGGGGTTGAAGGTGTTTGCATTAGAGGGAAAGGGATTGTGTGTGTGTGTGTAGGCCTGTTCAAAATTTGATCGAACAGAATGACGGGGAACACATAAGTTGTAACGATTACAATGCCAAGTATCAAGATTAGTGTTGTTCTTACTTAGGGTTACGGATTTGAGGAAAACCTCGAAGCATTGATATTCAGAGCATTACCTAGTGTTTATGCTAATCTATGCTCATACCATTTATGTTGAATTACACTGAATTGACTATTTGGAGTATTCAGTGCTAGTTCCCAAAACATACAGTTTATACAACTGCAAATAATTGCCAGATTTTATAGTATATTACACACAGGCTTCATTTTTAGCTTCCCATTATGATCCCATCTATTTGGAGAATATCAAACATTCTTGGTAATTTGAGCCAATTGCAGCATTTGTCATGCATCTCCTATCGGGGTTCTGTGAGAATGTCTGTTCGGCACAACTTGAAAGTATAGTAATGCGTAAGAAACAGTTGTTTATTGTATAATGCCCAGTTTTTCCTCTGTAACCATTTACAAAGCTGGCAAGGGTCTGATTCTTAGTGTTTTGAAATCTGAACAGATGTGTAGTGTAGTGCATTCCAGAATTGTCGCAGAAAACAGCTCTAAACCAGTGTAAGTTGGTTTCAGGTCTCACGGCTGGTGCTCGGATGGTTTAGGTGCACGCCAAGCTTCTCAGCCTGACCAAACTGGGACAACAAGTAAAACCAGCAAACCACTTTAAACAGTATTTTTTTTAGTCCACTTTTACTTACAGTAAGTGCTTTGCAACTATGTGTCAACTAGCAACCATTAGAATATTAGTAGAGAGCATGATTCATTTCTTTTAACAATTACAACATACTGACTACCATAAACTCTGCAAGTATGTCAACTTATTCAACTAACCCTAAACCTACCCTAACAGTCTACTCTGAGAGACATGTTGTTGTAAATTTATGAGAATTAGTATGTTAGTATTCACATGTAGTTAGTAAAATGTCTAAAGTGGACTATCAATATGATTTTTTAATATTAGCGGCAACACCATTAAATTATGTGCATTCAGATACGCTTATTAGAGCTTTAAGAAGCGACTAAAAGAGCCATCCTTTACTAAACAAGCTGAAACCTCTTCAAAGCATAATTTTGCACAGCTTATTCTGTGAACCACATGCTACATTCTGACACTTGAAGAGTGAGCAAACCGCAGATCTGATCCCAGACACAGTGATAGCATCAGAACACCTCGCTGTTATTTGTTCCCTGTTAAACGTCAAGCATCAGGTTTAGTCAACCGCACCGGTGACAGTTAGTGTCATTTGCCTTTGTTTTGCTGCTGTTCTTGCTCTGAGTGTGTGAACACGCTCATTAGAATATAGCATTTGCTCTGTTGCAAAAGCTAGCATCGCGGAAGCACAGGTAACATTTTTATTTTGCATAAATTCTGGTCAGTATATTCGACAACAGCTGAAGACTAACGTAAAGACAATAGCTAACTAAAAATGCACTTAAGTATGTTCAATAAGCAAGTTCAAATACATTTAACAAATTAATTATAGTGCTTTTTTGTTTAATTTTAAATAACATTCAGATAAGTGTATGTAGCATTACATCAAGTTTGCACTTAAGCATATAAAGGATATATATTTCAAATAATAACCACTCTATTTAAAAGTGCTAAATTGTACACAATGATATATATTAGCAAGTGGTTTTGTATGTAGAAAAAAAGTGGCACTTTCAATTTTGATAGAGTGAGATTATACGACACAGTTAGCTGATCAACATGCTACTACCAAATGCAACACTAGTTTTCGAATGCTGTTAGTATGTACTACGCCCCAATTGCAACACAGCTTGTGTGTTTCTGTGGGAACTATCCACCTTCCTCTGAAGATCTCAGTTAATACACACGTTCTTGAGAGCATGCGTGAATTCAAGGACAAATACATTTTACAAGTTACAAATTCACAGGATGTATCTGCGTCAAGTACCTGTGCCTGTTTGAATGTAAAGTTTCCCTTTGACCCTTTGTATAAAGAAACAAACCACAGACAATAGCATACTTCTGTCAAAGTGTGTGCGTGTGTGCAGGCAAACGGCGTTGTGGGTGCTGAACTACGGTGAAACCGGCAGACCCACTTACGTGTGTGAGGTTAACCTTTGACCCTGAAATATAGGCCAGCAGATAACACAAAGCAGGTCTGTGTACTAAGTTGTCAAGCGCACCATCCAGGACATCACATTGTGCAAACAGAGCAGAGAGCGGGGAAGAAAACACATCACACACACACACACACACACACAAACTCCTTTTGGTTGCTCTAATCATACAGATGACAGCACCAACAATAAAACCGCTTAATGTGCATTTTTGTCGTGAAAGTTTGAGATAAACTCATGGTTGGGTTTTTATTCACGTATAAATGCACTAGCCTTCGCATGTGAGCACGCTAAAGTGAGTGTGCGCTGGCATACATGTGTTTTTTTTTCACAAAAGGAAGTCAGTGCGGTAAGTTGCTATGTCGCCACGTGTGTTGCTGAGCCGAGAAACCTCAATGTGCGTAATTGATATCAGGTGCACAAAAAAACTTCACTGGTGTGTACAGATGAGAATGCAGATTAACTACCAGCTGCACACACACAACAACGCATTCTGTGGGTGTGTATGCTCTTCTGCAGTGGCTGGAGATGAGAGGTTTAGTGCGTATGAACTTCCTGTACTCGCAGGTCTCGCGTTGAGCATCACCGATGTCCAAAATTAAAAGCGAGACGCAGAAGCTGCTTCTAGAACATCATGTTCTGAATGACTGAGTGCGCTGGGATACGATTGGTGCAGAAAGGAAGTACATGTTCTGTACGTGGCACACGTACCTCAGGCAGGAAGCTTTTGGTTATGCATGCACACACTTTTTTTTATAAGTTTGCAGCATTGTTTGTATCACCAAGCACACGGAACAGGTTGTGCGGGGCAATGATGTGTTTACTTGCAAAAATAAATGCATGAATAAACAAGCAAATGCATAGACAAACAAACAAACAAATAAATAATAGATGTATTTATTTGTGTTTTTTAACACATTTAGCCATATACTGAGCAGAGCCCTTTATAATGTGTGCGTAGTTCCGATATCTACCAGTAGGGCATTGCTAACAGGTGAACGCTAGTCAGCCAAACCTTGACCGCTTGACTTAAATAAACAGAGTAATATTTTTTTAGCACCACAGAACCACAGTGTTTACACTTTTAAAAGAGATCAGTTTATGAATTGAATGGGCTTATTTATGGTTGTCTGTGCACATTAAACTCAGATAGGAGAAAGTATTTCAACAGAAAATCTTGCATCGACTCTTAGTAATCTATAAGTTGATGATTTAGTTATGCAGCTTCGTATTCATATTCACCCACATTCCATCACTCTGAATAAAAGCTTCGATAAATGCATCAATGGGTATTTATTGAATGATTATTCCACAACATCGCGCACACTTAAAATGAAAATCATCTCTCTGTGACCTTACGACCCAGCGTCTGAACTCCGAAACCCCAGACACTCCGAGCAGGCAAGGGGGCTTCAGCAGTGGTTTCGGAGAGGGTGGGGTGGGGTGGGGGGGAATGCTGGCATGAGAATGCACCTGTCCCACAGAGAGGGAAATGCTGTTGCGCTTAACCAGAGTTGGCAGTACTTCAGCTCGATCTGCTAATGCTATAGTGGCTCGATGATCCCATTAGCGGCTGGACCGTGTTAGAAACAGAAGGAGGGGCCCCACATCCTTAATACAGCATTGAGAAACATCTCTGATTCAGCTTTACCCGACACGGCTGACTAACGCTTATAGATGGTACCGTACACACACTATAGAGATGAGTCCAGCAGAGGTTCGGTTCAATGGAAGCATTGCAGAATATGCTAAAGCAAGCCTGAAGACATGCTAAGGAAACATTAAGTGTTAAATGCAACAGGCCTCCAGCTAAGAGGGCCAAAGGGGTCAGATACCTGGAAACAAGCGGCTGCAGATGTAAAATCTAGATAGAATTGACTGCCACATTGAGAAAAGACCTATATGTATACTTTTGGGGAAGTTTGGGGTCAGTAAGAGCTTGTTTATGCTTGTTTATTTTTGATATGCATTATACCTTATTCAGACTAATTCCAATTCAGACTAAAAATCTAACTTTTTCCATCCCCTTTCCTCCATTTAGGTATGTCCCCACATTTTATGATCATCAATTAACAATACCCACAATTCCATGTTGTTGTTGTTCATCTTTGTTAGTCCACTTTAGACATTGTACTAACTTTTTCCAACTATATATCAGCTAGCGCTCATTAGAGTATTAGTAGACTGTCTGCTTAACACTTTAATTCGATGGCTCCACAATGTAAGAAACTTTGCAAAGTATATGTCAGTTTATTCTACTAACCCTAAACATACCTTAACAGTCTGCTCTGAGAGTTAGTAGACATGTAGTTGCAAATGAATGAGAATGAATGTAGTTACATAGTTACCTGTAGTTGGTAGAATGTCTAAATGTCTGGACTGTCAAAATAAACCCCTTTTACTTCGAGATGCATGAGATGATAGAAGAAATGGTTTTATTAAGTGAGAGACATGCACACAGGAATGCGAACTATCCAATAGCATCCCATAAAACTTTATTTCTTGTAGCGCATCTTGGTTCGAGTGACAGTCCCACGAGTTTGTGCATGGGCTTGTGTTTGTATGTAAGCTGTTTTTTACTGATGTGCATGTAGTATAAGCACGTACTGTATGTGTGTGTGTGTGTGTGTGTGTGTGTGTGAGGACAGGGTGCCGGTCGACCTCGAGGATCAGAGCCACAGCTGCAGACACAGTAACCCAAGCTTCGTCTGGAGGCACCAGTCATCCAATCCACAATCCATCCATCTCTCTCATTCCCTCGCTTTCACCCCCCTCCATCCATCTGACAGGCTGTGACCTGCATCCGTCCCACGCAGCACTCCTCTCCCCCGGGTCACCATACACCCCCCTTATGGAACACTTAATTCTTACGGTAACAAAACATGCCGTAGCCTGCAATGAACTCCATGACACACACACACACTCGTATATACACACTCATTTCCCATCGCATGTCCTTTCAAGAAAACTGTAGCGCCGTATAGCTATTTGCAGACTGGGGGATTTTATAAGGTGTGGCAGCGATAAATTGGCATTACCTCCAAATGCACCAATGGAAATGATCATATTTACATAATTAGCAAGCGCACATGTAAAGTGTCTGCAGAACTCTACAGAAAGCAGGAACAGCAGGTCATTTGCGAAGTTCTACGTTTGTTAATGAAATATTTTGGCGATTTTAATTATGCTTTCAGCTACCTGTAAGAGCTTTCCTGAAACTGACGCATTTTCTCATGCTTAGAAGCATTTCGCAGACTTCAGCAGATTTTCCTTTTAAAATCAGCTCAGCAAATTGAGAATATTTGACACATTCTGTCTAGGCCTCAAGATGAGAGGAGCAAATCTGAAGTATATTCGTGTAGTTGACTTTACCTCCCCCAACAGGCCATCTTATACCTTCACATCCTGATTGCAATGTACCAGTTCAGTTGGTTCTCCCATACACACAGACAATTTGTTGTGTGTGTGTGTGTGTGTGAGTGTGTGTGTTTGATCAGAACTTGTTTATAGGACTGATGTTAACATCTTGCTAATCATCATTTTGAAATCTGATACATTTGTTCAAACAATATATGGTGTAGTTAATATTATTTGCTCTTACGCTCACCAAGGCCGCATTCATTTAATGAAAACAGAGTAATATTGTAAAAAAAAGTATTATATTTTCAAATATCTGAATTTTTTTTTTTATATAATATATTCCTGCCATGCAAACATTACTCCAGTCTTCAGGGTGTCACGCGAGCATTCAGAAATCGTTCTAATGTGATGTTTTGCTTAAAAACATTTCAAATTATTATAACTACCGAAAAACATTGTGCCGATTAATACTTCCGTGGATCCAAGATTTGTTTTATTATTTTTTGTATAGAAGACATACGGTCACTTACTCAATCGAAACCTTGCTGAATAAAAGTGTTAATTACTTTGCAAAAAATCTAAAAAAAAAAAAACAGATTGAAATGTTTGAAAGTAACCAAAAGTGTTTCTGTAAATGGGAAAACTTGCCCATAGTGCCACATCGCTTTCTTGAACTTGAATTGCACGAGACAATCAGAGTCAAGTCTAATTATAATCTGATTCCAAACCACCTGGTTTTACTATCAGGGTTGTAACATTTGTTCAGAAAAGCTAACAAGATAATATGCAGAATATGCTGAGTGGCTGAGACTAAAGCCTGCTTTTGGCTACAGCAGCAGAGCTGAGGTGCTGTCAGTGTGTGTGGCTTCTATGTCATTCCTCAGGGTCTATTTTTGCCTTCGCCGCTCTAAAACAGGCCTACCGGTCTATGTGGCTTCAGTGACTATAGCCATGACCCTAGTCATGACTGTGTGTGTGTGTGTGTGTGTGTGTGTGACCCCTAGGTTGTCTGGTAGGCTGACTCACTGTGAGTCTATGCTGTCTGCTGTTTCAACACCTGTCCATCTGCCCTGATGGCTAAAAACAGAAACGGTGTGCGTTTGTGATGTCTGCCTCTCACCTAGCTAGGCTAGTATACAGACACTCAAGGAATCTGTTGTGTGGACAAACAGCGCGGCCAAGGCCATAGTTACAGACGCGCACACACTACTCTGACCAAAACGCTATTAGCAGAGAGATGCCATCCCGTTTCCATGGTCTCGACAAAGAGTCGGTAAAGGTCAGAATTTGTGCCGGTGTACTTTTCTTCGGTGGAGAAATGAGGAGCGAAGACAGTGTGTTTGTGTTCAACCCCGCGCTGCGTGTGCCAAGAAAAACCTTCCAAGTAAAACAGATGCATCACAAGAAAAACTGGCCCAGTTACTTTGCGAATACAAAAGCGCGAACCACACCAAACTAACAGTGACGATAAAAGATAGAGATAGACAGATAAGATAGAGAGAAAGAAGGACGGAGAGAGTAGAATTATGCGACAGAATTTCCATGGCCCACTTTTATACACAGATGACCACAGCACCACCTAGTGACACTAAAACCAACGCTACAGGTCATTCAACAAATCAGATCTCTTTCATATCTCTGTTGTTTTTCCTAGAGAGTCTCTTGCTTGTATTTTTTGTTCTTCTTAGAAAAAGACCAGGTCTTACTTTAAAAATGTCATCTCAATGTCTTCAGATTAGCTTGAAATTGAATGCAAAGTTTTTTTTGTCCTCCTCAGAAAGCCAAATTAACTGAGAGATGCTATTTTTTCCTGTTTAGAATCCATTTAAACGTTTAAGGTTAGTAAGAATTAAGATAAACGAATACATTTATGCAGGAAGGACACATTAAATTGGTGAAAATAACATTATTAAATACATATTGCTAAAAGTTTCTATTTGAAATAAAAGCTGTCATTTTAAACTTTCTATTCATCAAAGGATTGTAAAAAAATAATACACACAGCACAAATGCTTTCAACAATGACAATAAGCATATATATATATATATATATATATATATATATATATATATATATATATAAATGTATTTATTTTTCTTTTTTGTGTTTAATTGGAAATATATTCCAATTTAAGGGATCTTCCTTTCTACTAAAATCATGTTATGTTTGAAAACCTCAAAGTCCACTGATAAAGTGACTACTGGAAAACACAGTGTAGCTCAGCAGAGTAGAGTTAGCGTAAGGAAATAGCAAAGTTTGTGAATAAGCTCTCTGAATGGCATCCCCCCTCAGTGGTCGGTGACGGGATACTGGCTTGGCAGGAGATGCTGTCGCAAAGATTACTGTCGGCCCACTGGGCTATTTGAAAAAGAAGCCCCCTCCAGACAGACAGACAGACACACACACACACACACACACACACACACACTGCTTCACTGGGCAGGCAGCCTAGTGTGGCTGAAACTCAACTCAGCTCAGTCAAGATTATTCACTCTGCCCTCTTTCTTTCTCTCTAACTATCTCTTTTCATCTTTTTGTCTATCCGTCTGTCTGCTTTCCCCCTTTTGTCTCCGTTTTTTTGTCTGTTGCATCAATCTTACAACCAAAAACATACTCTCCGAAAGTACAAATCGCTAGCATGGGGTTTGGACGTATGAATCTAATGAAACCCAAATATCAATAGCTCATCTTGCTCATTAACTTTGAATTTGCTTCAGTGACATCAAAAAGACATGTCCGTCCCTCTAAAAACTCATCAAATCAATAACAATCACAGCTTCCCGGCAACCTCTCTCCCCAACCGTCCCTGTTCCTTTGCTCTCCGAGGAAATGAGAGGGGTCCTACTGTGAGTCCGGCTAACTTTACAGCTACGACCGCTAGCTTGATGAGTTTTATTCAGTTCACCCCCCTCCTCCTCCTCCTCCTCCTCCTCCACCTTCTCATTTCTCTCGCTCTCACTTTCTCTCCTCGTTTTCTCTGCCATTCTTTTTGAGCTCTTCTAATCCAATTTGGTAGGCGCAGGGCGGTTTTTAGTCCGCGGTGTCTCTTGCCCCCGCTGGGCCGAGTTTCCCTCGCTTACCCAGCTGTCAGGAGTTATGGAGGGGGCAACAATGTGGCCCGAGGAGCCGTTCCCTACGACACTGAAAGGGCCTCATTGTCCAGAATCTCCATCAGAGCCATTAATTATGGGCCGGAGAGCATGTCTCTGACTTAAAAATGAATTCTCTCTCTCTCTCTCTCTCTGTGTCTCACACACAAGCCAGTCTGACCATTGGCCAGAATCCTCACACTTCAGCACGCCAAACACACCCAGACAAAGGCACAAACAAGGATGGCGGACGTCATTAAACGCTTTTCCAATCTTTTTATGAGATTTTTGCTTTTAATCAGCTAGCAAAGCGGCGAAGTGACAGGAAATGATGAGGAGCGTAGGGCCCGGGAAGCGGATCGCACTCAGGTCGGAGTCTCTAATGGAATTCTCCGTCCTTAGAGTAAATATTTTCAGATGTATTCTGTTTACATGGGCATATTGGCCGAACAACTCACACAAAACACAATGGGAGGCCTGATACTGCGATAAGTCACGCGTAAACAGCTTGGGATCTGGAAATAATGCAGGACAGAAATGTGACTAAATTCGTCTGGCAATTCGCCTCTTGATTTTAACAGGCACTGCATAAAACCCGTTTTACTCGGGCCGTGAAATGCAACAGCAGTTTAAATTCAGACGAAACGATCTCTCTCCAAAACCCGATGTGCATTACAAATAAATAAATAATATACAGGGCTTTTAGCCAAAATCATCTGAACCGTTGCCTGGCGTATAAAAAACATGTATTAGGAACCGTGGATTGTAAGAAACCAATCTATGTGTTTAAAATGTAATAATTCATAATGATGCTTACAGTGAATGAAAACATCCTGCAAAGTTTTAAATCTGAAAGTGCACTGTGTAAAGTTATTGTCTCTCAAAAGAAAGAGTGGAATCATTCATTTGAATCATTAACCATTTGCAAGGCAAAAATAAACACATATTATAATACGATGAAAGTGTTTTATTACCTTGCATGCATGTCAACCTGTTTTTTGGATCCCAAAACCAAAATATGAACTTTGATTAAATTTAACAGATAAGGTAATCAATATTGCACTGTTGTAATTTGAGTATAGAGTATATTTGAGACTATACAGATCAAGCTAAGAAGCTGAAACGCACCCTTACTTTAAACGTAATATTGATTAGCATGCTAAATGTAGAATTGTTATCAAGTACTATTCAAGTGCATCTGACATTAACATGCGTGACATAGTTTGTGGTGTCACACTATAGTACGTGACCCAACGTACTATAGTGTTATCTGCTTTCAAGCATGCAAGTTTAGCATTAAGTGAAATATATGTACAGTAAACATAGGCATTAAAAACGAGTTACGAAAGAGAAAGAGAAACAAGAAGAGACACAGACTGGGAAAAATCCCTGCTTAATTACAGGAAACTTTTCTTTCCCTCATTTTTCCCTTGCTTTCTTTCCCCCTCTTTCTCTAATTCTGGTGTTGGCCGTCCTTTCCCTCCGAGAGTTTGTTACATAACTTATTTCCACCTCTCTCCCTGGTCTGGCCATCAGTGTGGCCTTCGCTCCCTCCCTTTTCCCTCTGAGCCTTCAACAGCTCGTCAGCTGTGAAATATTTTCAGCCTCAGATCCGCGCTGCAGAGCAGAGAACGGGTCCCGTAAGTGAGCACGGCCTGCTTTTCCTTTGGCCTGGATGTTCGTGCCGTCCATTACCTCTCTCTCTCTCTCATCTTCCACCTCTTTCCTTTCATCTCTGCGGCCAACAGGCCAATGCATTAATCAGGTCACTCTGTCAGCGTGACAATGCTCTGGTTTACATCACTGATTGGGTCCCCCCTCCTCCCCTGCCCCCCTTTCCCACTTGGTGGTGAATTGGAGGGGGCGCAGGGGAAGGGCTCCTCACCCCTGGCATGTAAGTGCTGCTCCACAGGGTAGGACTCAGGGCAGTTATGTCAGCTTGGTGCTCTCATGGACAAAACATCTTTTAAAGGACGCAGAGAAAAGAGGCTCCAGAGGGCACAGTGATATAATGAGGAATTAATGCATTATTCATGTGGTAAAGCCACTTTTAAATTCCAATAATTCTAATCACGGATGTAACCATTGATTCAAGATTAGGGGGACCAAATGTAATGATTAAAAACCATTTAAAAACCCATATTGGTTGAGTGCATGTCCACTTCATATGCCTTTGGAATGTTTGTGGTTGGTAAAAAAAGTTTCTATTTAAAAATAGAATTTATTGTGAATTTTCAGCATCATTACTCCATTACACTTACAAGAGACTGAACGAGATTCAGGTCCCTGATGCAAGTTCTATTTAATTCTAATCAAGTTTTTACTTCTAAAAAAATCTATAATGGAAACCATACTTTAACCACTTTGTTTATAAAAATGGTAATTAATATGACAAAAACACTGTTATAACACTTTTACTGTAATGAAACAGTAAATGTTATTACAATTCAGTTTAACTATTTTCTATGCAAATATATTTTAAAATATAATTTATTCTTATGACATTTAATCATCATTACTATTACGCTTACAATTTGGTGATCCTTCAGAAATGATTGTAATATGCTGATTTTTTTTCCGTTTAAGAAACATTTACTACTATTAAATATATTAAAAACAGTGCTGAGGTCTGTTTCATTAAATAGGTTTACAAAATAAGATATATTAGTTAGCTTATATTAGTTAGTCTGACTTATTTTCAACCAAATCAACTGACTTGACTTGTCCGTTTATAGTGCGATAAATTAACTAAAATGCTGGCTGTGATTTTCTACATTTATAAATAAATGTTTACTTAATGTTTGCCGTTACTTTCAAGCAACATCCAGGCACTGATGTGATGAGGTGATGTGACAAATAAATGTAGCATGCTTGTGTGTGTGTATGTTTGTTATGTATTAATGCAGTTTCATTATTTAAAAAAATAGTCTGTAATATACAGTGCGTACAGTGCGCTATTCAGTAAGTGTTGTACAGTAGCAAGTTAGCATTGCATTCTGAACAGGTGGTTACATTTTTGTGAAACGTGAAACAAATGGTGATAACCCAAATGGTCAGAGTAATGTCCAGTGAGTATAACAAACATATGAGAACATTTCGAACGCGAGAAAAAAACTCATGTTTATTACTTCCTTAACAAATCACTTAGGTCAGATCAAGGAAGACCCCTGTGTCTGTGATTTTTGGTGCATTTCTGCATCTTTTGTGTCAACTGTAAGCCGTTCATACTTGAATGCGAACCACTGTTGAGCGTGTGTTGCGTCTGTCGTTGTCGTGTCACAAGGTCACACTGTAGGGGAGGTGTGAAATACTGAGTGATGATTTTAATGTGGCTCTGAATTCTCACGCAGCTATTTTAATAACATGAGGGGATTTATGATATGAGTTGCTGCGTCATTGGCAGGTTATTAAATTTAATTACAAAATAATATTTACATAACACAGTGTTTTATTATCATTCATGACCTGGAGGTTGAGGAAATCGCCCAGTTGACTCGCAGAGGTGCAGTCTGGGATCGAAAGTGCTTTGGGAGGTTTCTTTGGGGCTTTCTTTTTTTACGTCTTTCTTCCTGTCTTTCTCCCTCTCTGAGAAAAAAAAGAAAATATAAATAACACCACGACTTAGGTTTAATGCAAGAAATGTTGCAACCAAACTACACCCACACTAATGCCGATAATTGAAATCATGTCTAAGCAGTAAATGAGTTCACAGTCTTACAGAAAACAAGTGAAAATTAAATCCTGCGAGTGCGGATGTGGAACAGATGGAGTTTGGGTGAGACTTCAAACGGAGATCTCAAACAGACAAAATACGTCAGACATGCACAGACGTCTAAAGGCCTCGGTGTCGGTGAAAAGGCACAAGTCTGGCTCTAGTTTGGACAAGACATTGAATTCTCTTAGACGCAGTCCTTATAAGTAGGCCCAAACACAATATGCAGCTTTTTTCCAGCTGTGATTTAGAGGAAAAACTCCACGAAATGGATTTAAGCGCACTAAAACTGAGCTGAGCTGACAAGCCTGGATTTAGCAGGGCGCTGTAATGGGTTTTATAGCACTGTCCGGTTTATGCGTCAGGGAAGAGCTGCTGGACCTGTAGCGTTAAAGGAGGATTTCAATTGTATAAAACTTTGCATTTTAATGGCGCAGGACAAAAGCGAAGCGTCCTCTCTCCTGCCTGACCCTTTAATACATGGCAGGACCAAATCCACAACCCGATGCAAATGAGTGCGTGCGATGTTAGTGCTAGCAAACCGACACAGGCCCTGACTGCTAATGAGATGGGTATGCCTGCTTGTTTTGGGAGGTTTGAGCCACGGAATTAATGACTGCCACATTCCTACAGGCAGGGTGCAGGCAGCTATGGAAAAGACAAAGTGAGCAGAGCGACACACTAATTCACCCTTGGGTGGAAGGGGTAGAGGAGCCTTTTCAGCTCCGGAGAGTTCTGGAAATCTTTTGTGCGCGTCTCAATGCTGTGTGTTTGTGTGTCATATCCATTCTGGTGCGTAATGGGACATTTCGCAGTGCCATGAATATCCATAAATGCAATTACATTATGTTAGTGCAACACAAAATAATAACTGAATCTAATGCAAACGGTCCTGTTAAAAAGACGCTGGATGGTGAATATATTGTCCTAATCAAATTCTTATCATAACTGATGCATTTTGATGACCTCCTAGTCCTGTATGGTATTTTTTTCCCAGCATGCTCTCCACGTGTTTCTGTTCTCAAGATTCAGCTTTGCTTTGTTGGTTGTCACATGCATCTCAGCAGTTCAGAAATTATTAAAAGCGTAAAGATAAAGCTGCACTAAACTCTATGCTAAACCTAACCAACAAAAGTTAAGAAAAATAAATTTCCTGAAGGAAATATGGCATTTAACTTGATCAGACAAGTCTTTGAGTTTCATGAATCAAATAGCAAGAAGAATTTTTGCTTTGAAAAAATCCATTTTTGGGTGAACTCTTCCAAATCATAAACAAGATTATTATTATTGTTTTCTCATGTGGTATATAGTTTAATTTCAAGCAAAAGAAAAATAAGTGATTTATAGGAGCTCTATAAAATGCAAAACACATTCTGCAATTATCTATGTAAACTTATGAGAAAAGGGATATGTAAACTCATGAGCACAACTGTATGTGGTTTGTGTGAGTGTTTCTAGGAGTTGATGTGGGACTGTTTCAAATAGGAGGGGGCTCTTTATGAAACCAAACGCAAAAGCGCACTCAATCATTTGGTATGATGGATGTGAAAAGCACTGAGACCAACAGCGGCCTGAAAAACAAATCTCTCCCGGAGGAATGGGGAGTGCTTCCAGACTTGTCTCAGGTGTTTCCATGTGGTTTGCGTTTGACCCATTT
The DNA here is from genome assembly GCF_018831695.1 of Puntigrus tetrazona. Classification (NCBI taxonomy): domain Eukaryota; kingdom Metazoa; phylum Chordata; class Actinopteri; order Cypriniformes; family Cyprinidae; genus Puntigrus; species Puntigrus tetrazona. The sequence continues at coordinate 4,178,840 of NC_056711.1, read as the reverse complement.
CTCCATCTCTGTGCTGAATAATTCCATGGTTTGGGGGGGGGGACGGTAAGTTTGTGACTAACAGGGGTCATACTCCCAGAAAAGAAAGTTATAGTCCACCTACAGTATAGGCTCACATAAAACATTTGTTACAAATCCATATTTCTCATATACGATTAAACACACTATGTGGAAACCCCCTTCTACTTCACTGTTGCAGTCAAAACACATTTTGCACTTCCAGTTTTGTTGCATTAGTTCGGGGTGTCCCTATGCACAAAGCAATGTCCAAAAAAAGACACGATTTACTGAGTCTGGCGAAAAAGAACATAACAGGCCTACAAAACACAGACTTGAATAACACACATTTAAAAAGATTGAGGTTGACTTCAAAGGTTTAAACTCCTGGTGGAGACATTAGCAAACCAGCATTCAAAACACATCAGTAGATGCTTATCTTTTATTGTTTGCATCTGCAACAAGATGAATAGCTGTAATGCTGTGCTCTTCATTTCTGTGTTGGTTATAGTAAAAATGCCTTCTAAATAAATGTAGTGGTTCATTAATTTCCTAACACTAGGGCTATTGGTAATAAACTTGAAGAAAGCTAAACAGTTAGTTAGCTAAATGAATAGGTTGCATTGCCTTAGGCTAGTTAATGCCGCTAAATAGTCAAGGGCACACTGTGAAAATGCTACGGCAGAAACCCGTTGAATGGTTAATGGTAAAGTCCAGTAAAATTTACAGGGAAAAAAACGTAAACTGACATTCCTAGTATTCCCTGCAAAATTCCAATTTCAAATTTAGTTTGAATTTGATGTTTTTTCTTTGAAATAACTATATTTCTTCTTTTTATCAGCTATGTTTATTAGGAATGTGTACAGCGTGTAATGCTGTTAAATTAATGTTTATTGCATATTTCAATTTAGTCTCACCACAATGGTGCTTAGTGCTTGTGTGGACGAAACTGAGCACCTTCTATATATGTCCATATTTAAAAGCTGCTTGTGATAAGCTTTGGTTCATCATGTGACTTTCTCATCACTACCTCCATTTGGTGTTTGTCAGTGCATTTCAAAGGTACAAAACATATTTCAGTAATTTATGTCAGTTAATGATATTACGGTATTTAACTGTAAATTTTAACTTAAAACCATAAGACCTAAAATGTTGTTACAGTATTTTTTTATGGTTGAATTCCCACAACGACAGCTACCTTTTTTTCTTTTTCCATATTTTTTTTAACAGTGCATTAACCTTAATTAATAGTGGAAAAGGTATTCACAAACATTCACAATAGCAAGGTCATAGTGTTCCTGTTTTCTAATGCAGTGTTTTTTTTTTTTTTATGAAACATTGAAGGTTGTGAAATACTACCATGTTACATTTTCTTGATAAATGTAAGGAATGAAGGCTTGTGTGTGCATTATTCTTTCAGCTGATCATTACTGGCTCTACGGTTGGTGTCTTTGCAACCAGTCTGAAACATCAAAATCACATTATCAGTACGAGTTTGAATCAGTATCCCATCAAACCTTTCCCATTCAATCAAAATAAGAACAGGTAGAATTCACCACAGTTGCACCACAGAGTACTGCAGAACAAAAGGGCTTCATAATAAAATCAAATGAGAGAAAGTAAGAACGCTTTTTAAAGGTCAGCAACACAATCCATCCAAAGCCTGACTAAGTTGAAATATAAGTTGGTCCAGATTGTTGACAGGGCGCTTGATTTAAAAGAAAAAATAAATCCCATAATTACGCTCTCCAAGCAGCATTTGTACAAATCTCACTATCATGAACAGAGGTTCTAGTGTGTTGGAGAGTGTGTATCTGATACTCCCCAGTCAATAAGCAGAGAGCTGATCTTTACTAAAGCCAGTCAGCGCCTCGGGTGCTTGTCTCAACATCTACAGCATCTTTCCAATGTCGCTTTGTGTGTGTGTGCATCCAGAATTGAACCAGTTAGACATGTCCGGTCTCATCAACAGAGAAGGATAAACAAATGTCAGCAAGAAAGCAAACAGTCGTCTTCAAAACCAAATCTATCATACGATACCGAAGCCCACCTCGATGATAACTTTGGCATTGTGGGCATAATTTATGAAACATGAGCAGAACAAATTTCTCTGTGAATTGTTTGCAAAAGAATTCCTACAAAAAAATAATTGAGCTAAATTGAATGCAGCAATTTATGTAAGAATGGATTTACTGTAGAGTTTTATGAATGAGGCCCGGCCTTTTGTAGTTCTCCAAGTTTTGTCTCGCCTTTAAATGTGTGGCACAAAAATAATTTTTCTGACGCATCAAGACTTTGAGGAGGCCTGCTTTCGGCAATATGGGATCCGGGCCTAAAATGAGCGTTCAGTGAGAAGACTTTATGGATGTTTTAGATTGGGCTGAGATTTTCAAATGGGCGTAGACTGGCAGTGATCTCAGATTTATGAGAATGAAAACACTGGATTTATTATTAATCCTTACGGTTACACAATGACTGAAGCAAAGAACTGTTCTTTTAGAGGGTTATTTAGTTAAGGAGTGGAACATGGTTTGGCCTTTTTAGGTATTAGTTAATGAGATGACAGCTTCCCATATTGAGCCAAATTAAGAGTTGATCATTGCCAGGGCTCATGCTCAATGTCCAATCACTTTATGGAGTGAGTTTCAAAGCATTAGATTGCTGTTTGTCCCACAGCTTCATGCATCATCATCATTATATTCAGTGTTTGTGGATACTTCAGGTGCCATTGGATTCCTGGCCTCCGGCTGAGAACAGCTCGCTTCTATTTGGAAATATCTACCCACAGTGTCTGGCACGGTGTAAAAGGCCAGAACACATTCAGTGCCTCTCTGCACTATTTAGAAATTTTAAACTACAAGTAGCATGCTAATATAATATGCTTCAGTTCATACTTAAAGCGATAGCTCGCACTAAAATGGAAAATTCTCACCCTCATGTTGTTTCAAAGCTGTAAGACCCTCAGGACAAAAAATATATTTGTGGCACAGTCTGAAAACTTTAGAAAGCATAGACAGCAACACAATTGAAATGTTGTACGGCCAAGAACAGACAAATGGTTCGTATGACATCAGTGGTTTAACCATAATGCTATTAGGCTACAAGAATGCTTTTTGTGTGTAAGCATATCATATTTAAAGTGCATTATATCCATAATTAATACTAAATTTATGTTAAGTTCTTTTTTTATTATTTAATTTAATTTTTATTTTTTACTTTTACAAAAGGAATTTAGAGCGGCAAAAGGCCATCCAAACTTATGTTCCAAGAATGTTTTGGTACCGTTCCCATGAAGTAATAAAAACTGTTTCTGAATGTTCTCTGAATGTTCAAAATGTCAATTTTATTATATTGTTCATGAAATGTTTTTTTCCACATTAGAAGAGGGGGCTCTCTAAATAAGGATGAAAATGCTATATTGCTGGTGAACAGATTGAAGTGGTTAATTGTTATAAATATCTGGGAAAGTGGTTTACACCAAAATTGTCATGGTGGAAAACCCGACAACATTAAGCAAGCCGAGGCAAGGATACAATACTGTTCTTGCTAAGGTTTGTTTCGGAAAAATAAAATTAGCTGCAATCAATCTTTGTATTTGTTTGATCGCATGGTTGCACCTATATTGTATAATGGATCTGAGATATGGGGTTTGGGTAGAGTTGTGTTGACCTACTTGTCTAATCATCGCTATCCAAGAAATATATAATTTCAATTAGATGTAGTAGGTAGAAAAACACGGTTTAGTCGTATTAGAGTTGTATTTGGGTAATTTAAGAGTATTTACAGCTATTATAAACCAATGATTAAGAGAAAAAAAGCACATGGTATGGCATGTTCAGCAACATCAGTTTTGGAAAATAAGAAGTTAAATATATATTCACAATACAAGTCTTTGTTGATACAAGAGAGCTACATAATAGCTATGTATAATATGCAACCGGTACAGTCTTTGTTCCTATTTAGATGTTCATTTTGCCATAGAAACAAGCAGATGGAGTAATAACTAAAATGTTTCAAAAGAAAGTCCCATAAAAAAGTTTATATAATGTTTTTAGGCTAATGTTTTGAGAACGTTATTAACCAGCCAACTGTGAATGGCTGTTCTTTTAAGAACGTTTGTTCTTAACTTTTAGCAAACCCTGCCAGAATGTTCTGAGAGCATTCCCTGTTACATTTCTGTTTTTGTGTCACATGTTCTTTGTGGGCTATTTGTATTCTGATAATTACAAGACTGTTCTCTGAAGATCTCTGTCATTTTCCCTCTTAATGGACTCAGTATGTTTACAAGCAGTTAAAATTGAGCTAGAATGCTTCTTTTGCATGGCTAACCTTCACACCTTCACTATGATGTATACGTGTATTAAAACAGCATTAAAAACAAATCATGCATTCATTTTAGAGCAAGTACAAAATGTTGAGGCCAAGTGTGTAAAGTTCATGTAAACATGTATAATAAAACCTGTTCAAGCCTTAACTGAAAATTCCAAGCCTTAGCTCGGCCAGAGTTTCTTTGGGCCTTTATTCCGTTGCCCCATTTTTGGTATAAAAAAGACTAATGGCTGAAACCATAAATACTATTTTCATTTTGAGGTTTATGTGTAAACCATGCACATCTCGCATGACATTATCCTAACCAACAGGATTCATTCTTAAAGATTGTTTAGAAGTTCAAGTTCATTTCAAACCGTGTGTATAAAAAAAAAAATCAAAACAATCCTGCACTGCCATCTCAGTTTTCTCACAGTAATACAACGGCAAGTATCCGGGCTCTTCGAAACAGGCTGGTTTTACTACAGGCTTCGTGGGAGCCAAAGCCGGGCAGGCTGCGAGCACAAATATATCACCAAAACACATTTCTTCAGTGTGGTTGAAATAAATACATAGGGGCTCTGAACAGAGTTCAACTACTGATTTGAGCTTGTGGCCTTGACTCTTTCTTTCCACGGTCACAATTCTCTAGTGGCATACTCATCAAAACATTGGTGAAATATGACTGTGTGCCGGGGTTATTAAAACTGTTATTATCATGGGTGATTGGGGTTTAACAGGACCTGACTGTCACTGTAATAACAGGGTGGTTCAGTTCTAGGATCCTTGGACTGAAAGAGTGACCAAAAGCGGTCATGAAGCCCCTCAGTGCGGTGTGTCAATAGTTCCCCTACTCCTTCTGCATTCACAGAAATACCCGCATCTTCCTTGCATGCTTGTGAATTCTCACGCAAAAAGGCATGACTGGATGTACACACGCACAATGAACGCTTTCTGTGTCTCAGATACCTGAAAACTGAAATATACTGTATTAACCCAACCGGCCGACAAAAAATTTCCATCACCAAAACGTCTGTTTTAGGCTTATAATAGTCAGTATGGTGTGGCTAAGAAGGCCTCATTATCCAAAACATCATTTCAATATCCCTGCCCTATCGTTTCTCCAAAAAGCCTGTCAAAGAAGTCTAAAAAAGAGATTTTCCACCTAAAGTCCTGCTGCAGATCAGCATCGCTAGAGTGGTCTGTACCAACAAACAGGGAGTCTGACCCGTGAAATACGAGTATAAAAACAAAAGTTTCCCTTCACGAGTCTCCCCTTAGCCTGGTCCCTGCCCCCCACTTCTTCATTAATCACCCCCACATGCAAAAAAACATGCCCGGCCGGAGTGAATTGTGACTCTTTTGGTCACTGAAGGGCTTGTGTGTGTCCCTGAGCTACCCACAAGCCCTTGCTGTTCTTGGTGGCCTGTTTATTTGGCCCCTGTAATGGTCTCTGTCACAGGCGATTGACGAGAGGAGACCCTGATTTACTCCAGGTGCCTGTTTACTTATTGTCCGGTCGCTGGGGCTGCCCTGACCTCCGACCCCTGGCTCTGAGGTTGACCCATGGCTTAATGAGTGAGAGGGTCAGTGTTTGTGCTCCAGAGTGGTGCAGCATGCGGATTTAGGGTGGACTGTGTGAGAATGTGTTTGTATTTGAAGGAACTGATAACAGCAGATAGCAACTTTTCACACCCACTTTTGTCACAAGAGCACATGCATTTGTCGCGATCAAACATGCTACAATGTCATTGGAAGGTTTTTCCTAAGTCTTTAAGACTGTATATGTTAGCAGTAGCCACCTGGAAATGAAAATGTCTTCCGTTTCCTGAAAATATCTGGATATTTTTATAGCTGAGTTTCATATAACACATCTTTAGTGTGATCCAGTCGCACTTACCAAGGCAAAATGCAAATAAGCACGTGCATATTTAATGAGAGGCTACATTAAATAGAAATATTTCAATAAAATGTATTCCTGAAATATGAAATGTTATATGAAATTCTTTAGGTAAAGAGTATGTTTATTGTTTAAAAGTTAGGAAAAGTGGAAAGGCAATTTTAAATGTAAATCAAAATGACCAACATTTGTCTGCATAAATGACTGAAATAAGCTTAGGATTGATGAACAAACATTTCTAAAACTGTAGTAAAAACTACTTAAAATACATAGAAATATTAAACAGAAACAAATTAAAATGACAAAAGCACATGCTACTACTAACAAACTAAAATTAAGCTAAAATAAAATTCAAAATATTAACAATTACCATAGTAGTAGGCCTATGTTAATTATTCTAAAATAACAGTGTACTTTTTTGCAGAGAGAAATTAGAAAAATAACTGTACAACTGATAAATATCTTTAAGGCTTTTGCATATTTTAAAATGTTTGAATCTATTTGACAGATTTCCCCCAAATCAGAACAGAAAATGTGCATAAAAACTCTGAGCCTGATCCAAGTCACCTGTGGCAAAGGAAAGCAATGTTTGCTAATGGCTTGCTCTACACTGACTGTGGCAGTTGATGCTGTCTAGACATGCGCTATATGACTCTCCATGCTAATCCTGCTTTCCTTGCACTCTGAATACACACTTATGGGTAAACAAAGCCACCCACTTCACTTCGCTGCTTAAAATATGCAGGCATGTTTAAATATAGCATGACTGGATACATGCTAATACCCTGCATAAGCTAGCAGGGCCCTGTTCTCGTTCCCTGATGTTTCCTTTCCATGTCAGAACATGCTCACAAAACTCTGATTATGTTGAGAGAGAGAGAGAGAAGGTGGGCGGCAGCTGCCAGTCATTGCTTTGTCCATAGACTTGTTCGTGTTAGCTAAAGCTTAAACTTTCACTAAAGCTAAAACTAGCAGCAGCAGCTCCTTTACTTTTGCACCAGCCTGTTCATACTATGTAGGCCTTTCAGGTTGAGTCTCACAAGACAATGCAGTTTAGCTTTATTTACACTACACTAGATTTCCTTTGGAGTTCAGTGAAAGATTGCCATGCAGCGGACAAATCTGAGGAATTTCCTCCATAGGGCTGTATATGTAGATAAACCACAGTAATAGAAATAAAATAACGGTAAAAGACAAACGATTTGTAAAGAATGTGAATTATATGAGGAATTATATAAAATAAATATACTACCATTCAACAGTTTGAAGTTGAAAAATAGTAAAGATCAATGTAAATACATTTACAATGTTACAAAACAACTTTTCTGTTTCAGAAAAAAACTGTTCTTTTACGAGTTTATTCATTAAAGAATCCTGAATAAAATATACATATAAAGTGTTTTCAACATAAATAAATATTAGATTTCTAAAAGCATTCCGTGACCCAGAAGACTGGAGAAATGTATGTTTAAATTAAATATGTGTTTGAATTGATTCTTTTATTTTTCAAATAATAACATTTCACGAGTTCGCACTTACATGTAATTAATCATAGTAAACGAGATATCGAGGTAAGAAGCTTGTGTGAATTTATAGTAGGCTTCTCTTGCTCTGGTTGGATAATTGTGAGATTAGGAAACGAGAAGCCAGCCGGGTTAATTATCAGTGCGCGCTCCTTCCGGAATTTGTTTATAGCTAAACATCATTTAACTATATTAATATTTCATTCAGGTTCTTTTAAACTTTGTTTTTGAATCAATTGAGTTGATTTTGACTATAGTGATATCAATATTTCTTCAACATTATTATAGTATACGATTTTAACACATATTATACCAAAATATTATTCTTAACCTTTAAATGCCTACCAAATTTTCAGCAAAATTTAAAAATAATGTCATAACTCATTTTAGAAGGACGTTACAATGCAAGAGAAGAAGTAATGTGTGAACTTGGTGGTTCCAGTACCTATAGATCATATGGTACTTTCAAGAATGCATACGTGGAATGTGATTCAATAGCCAGAAAATGCTAATGATTAACTGTCTATTAATTGCTGGAATTTCTATCCCCATTTTTTGCAATCGGACACAGAACCCAGTCTATTCACACTGGGGAATGCTACATAGCATTCAAGCACGAACAGTGACCCGCTTCATCTTCAAGCCATGAGAGAGCGAAGAAAAAAGAAAGCTAGAAAACATTGTGACCCCAACAGTTGACATTTGGGGGTCAAAAGGGGAAGATGGGCACAAGGTCAAAAGTCAGAGGCTACAATAGATACTAACACTGGGAGAAGATTCCTGACCATTGGGGTGACTCAGTTCTAAAGCAACTTTGTTCCAGCTGATTTTTCTATGTATCAGTCCACATCTTGTGCAGATTTCAATATCTCTTTATTCTTGCAATATAGGCGCTTACTACGGCTGTCCAAGAGCATAAAGTTTCCAGACAAGAATGATAGTTCAGGTAAATCCTTATAACCAGGCTGATAGTACAAAAGCACAATCTGATTCATGTTACCACCAGTGACTGCACATTGCACTCGATGGTGGCTTGCATCATCAATCTTTCAAGATCCAGAACTTTCTGTGCCTGTTTTTAAATCCTCATTTGAAGGGTGCGGAAGCCAGATCAAGACTCAATCGGTGAAGTCATGGAACTTTAGGTCAATGTGAAAAAGATGAGCTATAAATTTTTCGCTCTTTGTCCGCAGTGGAGCACACCCCAGGGACCTCCGGAGGGGGCAGAGAGAGCTGCTTTATTTAGAGAAATGGGGTGCATTTGCAGTGATGTCATCCTCTTGACATCTGCACCGCACTAACAGACATACTCTGTCAGTAACTAGAAGTTTAGCTGAAAGTGGATGTTCTTGTTCCCAAGGGTGTTGCATTTGGAGCCAAAATGAGATGTTTAAAAAGACAAAGACCAAAGGAAGCCCATTAGAAAGCAAAAGAATGTCAGAGAGCAGGTCAAGAGAGCTTAGTTTTGAGTGTTTTGTGGAATCGTATGAAGTCAACTCTGTTCCACTTGCTGTGATACATGCAGCCTACAGGACCCTGCCCTGAGCGCAGTGACATGTTTATTCTGATTTTGACTGGTTCTCATTGATCTTCTTGTGGACCCTTGAGAACGTTGTGTAAGATCTGACCATGTGGTAATCAGGACGTTAGCATCTGTTCCTTGTGAAAGCACCCTTTGAACATCAGCCTAGAAAGACTTGCGTGATGCACCTAGGGTCCCTTGATAAACTCTTACACCTGTTATTATCAAAATGCAACTTTAAGTAACCAGAACAATGTGATATATTCAACACTTGTTTGTCCTAGCAGGATTAGTCCCTCCCTCTATTAATAATGACGCTAAAACGTTCCAGATGCCGCTTGCTTCTTGTTAATAATCTCTTCTGTGGACAAAAAAAGAAAGTTCTGAGGAGCTCCTCTGATTCCCATACAGTTTGCAAATGGTCTGAGACAACTGCTAATTTATCTGAAAAGCTTTCGTGGTGAGTAATACATTTATTATGTGGGTTTATGCTGTCTGCCAAGCTGGGACTTTAGATGATACTCCTTACTGAAGTTTCTTGGGCCTTTCAGCGTTAGCTAAAGGAGTTTCAGTGATGGCACATCAAACAATCTAGAAGAAACGTGAATCAACAGATGATTGTTTTATCGTGAATGTTGAAAGCACTGGGAACTCTCTGATCTCCCTCTCGCTGTATCCCTCCTTTAAGCTAATCCGTCTAATTAAAATGTGTTGGCCTTCAGGGTGACAGAAAAACCGAGCCCCCCTGCCCAATCTGTTCGCCCACTGGTTTCTCACACAGAACAGAGGCTGGATAGAGAATCCCACTCTTTTTTTACTCCACACACAGAGACTGAATTCATCAGATGGGCTCTTATCAGCTGTACTCTGTTTGAATGGAGCTCTTCAACGTGGCCGGACTCCACGATACCCGATACACTGAAGCATCTTAGCTGCTGCTACACACACATACTTCTGTCATACATGTGCAACGAAGAGCACGGCGTTACTGAAACGGCCAACGACCGCTGTGGATTTTCCTGGGAACACACTTAGATAAATAATAATTCTGAAAGTTAGCTTTAAAGTCAACATGAGGTCAAACTGAACTCTATTTACTTTCTTAATGCAGACGTCTGGACTTATCGCGGGTGATTCATCAGTGCATATTATTCTAAAGAAAAAAAAAGGAGTTTGTCTTTGTAATCTTTAAATCAAAATGTAATAACTCAAGCTTCCTCTAAAACAACTTTTCCAATCACTTAAAGGATAAAATTGGATCTTGTAACATCAGCCAGTGGTAGAATTTAGTCATTGTCATTTTAAGAAACTCATGGCTTGTTTCAATTAAATTTATTAAAATTTATGATGCAACACTGCATGAGTATTTAAGAAGAATAAATAATGTATTTCAGATATATTCTTGCTTGTGTTTAACGTTTTAAATAAAAGCAAAAATCCTCTAGTAAAAATACACATAATTTATACTTAATTTAAAATATAAGTATATAAGATATGTTAATACAAATGTTTGTTACTCATACTATACATTTTTGTATAGTTTCATGTCAAATTAAATCATATAAAAGTTAGTGGTGGGAAAAGTTACTTGTAAAAACTGTGTAAAAAGTTATTGCATTACTTTGCCGCTTTTTGGAAAATAATACACTACATTACTAAAAAAAAAACTTATTTCACACAAATTTGAAACTGTTATTCAGATAGTATGTTGCACATTAAAAAGTAAAATAAGTTGCGAATGTCAATTCACATTGTTTTTAAGCTGTGTGGTCACAAAATTTGAATTATTCTTATACTACATAATAATTCACATCTGATCACATCATTACCAGCACTTGATGAATGCATAATCATGCACATTTGTTTTCGCATAAGTAAACAGTCATAGTCGCACACAAGCACATGTGCAAACACCACTATACATGCTGGTAAACAAAAGCTGACTTCAATGCTGCTGCTCCTGATACATCAAAACAAACCGTCACGATTCTTTTCCATGGCAATGCCGCCTGGCTGTCTATATAAACAAAACCTCACAACTATGACATAACTCACATTCCAGTCACCCTAAAAAAACCCAGCACAACTTTATTAGCCCGTGGAGAGAGCTGTAAAACTAAACTGCAATCATTTGGGCCTTGTTATGGAGAATGCAGTGGCAGCTACCCGCACGGCTGATTTTCGATGAAATTTCTCGCAAGCCCGTATTTAGCGGGCAGAGGGGAGTTGATGTGAGTAGTTAGGCAGCTATGTGCTGGTCTGAGCCTACATTAAGGGAAGGGGATATTAGGTATCCTCTGTTATTAGTGGCAGGGACAGAATCCCTCTGTCTCAGCCCCTTTGAGGGCATGCAGAGGGGATATATTATGGGATATTAAAGCATAATGACGGGGCTGTGTTTGCCGGGCCATGGGAAAGTGGTTAGCGCGTCTCACTGCGGCCCACCAGCCCCAAGCCAGAACCGGGTCAATCCACCACATATAGTCATTAGGGTGCAGGGGTAGAGGGGCGAGGGGGTGGGCAAGGATATGGGGTCTCGTTTCAGCCCAAACCACTTCACTCGGCCAAACAATCTCCCACCACTCTCTTCCCCTGCCAACCAGAACCATCAACCGATGGACAGAGACTGCGGTATTCAGTATGGGCGCATGGTTGTTGCCATGCCAATGGAGCATCCCGGTCCAGAGCCACAGTGGGATGAGTCGTACAGGAAGACGTAGAACCACCAAAACAACTGGAAGAAGCGGGCAAGTAGTTTGTGCCTCAAGGAACATACTTTTGCATTTTAGTATTTGTACATCACTGGTTTTCATTATGTTATTATAGGCACATATTGCTCTGGGTTTTTTTTTTACATGAAACATCCGTTGGACTGTTGCTAAAAATGAACGCTATATCATGCTGGAAATATGTCCTACACCTAATCTAACCCTAAATCTACCCGATAGTGTTAAGAAATGCAAAACTTATATATAAAGACATTTGCTGAGGAAACCATGCCTTTTCAATTTACTTTTATGCAGATTTGTTAAACCGTAATTACACAGGATTCAAACCATAGCTCCTCGTCTCTTAAGTACATCTCTGTACTCCATGAACTACTGAGCAATGATCTATGAAAACAAATAGATATCAAGCTGGATATGTGTGATGCTAACATTCAAAAGCATCAGTTTTCAAATATCCCAGCATGTTAATATTGTTGAAGTTATAACATGATATTCTTCAAGTAACTGTGCGAAAAAAATACACTTTATTAATCGAAACTCTGTAAATTCGTGTTAAAAGGAATAAAAAGTGTCAGAGTTTAACTGCCTCTAGTGTTCATTTCTTCTGGAAACTGAAGAGATATGTACTTGTTGGTACGTATTTCGTGTCTTGCTAAAAAGTGCATCCAGGTACGTTTATAACATGAGACCAAGTAGTAAAAAATTTGTTTTGCTGTAGTTCAGTATTTGGGAGAAAAGACTTTATAATGTGTTGATTATTTTGGTATTTTTCAATTACATTTCAATTACACTGGGTTACCAATGTGGTTAAGAGTAGCGGTTTTGCTTTGGCAATGTCTGCTTTATTCAAGGAGCATTTTATACTTGCCATTTACAGTAGTAAAGTAATATGTGTTATTACTAGTTAACAAGCTCTTAGTGAGTAATAACACATATTAGTATGTTCTTACTCACACGATCTTGATGCAACAAAAATAAAAACTAGGCTAATTCATGTGGAACCACTGAACATGATTGAATCACATATAAGTAATATGGGATTTATTAAGCTGTCAGGCTAATTATATGCTAAGTATAAGAATCTTGAAAGAGAGAGAGAGAGAGAGAGAGAGAGAGAGAGAGAGAGAGAGAGAAGATGATATAAATTCAGTTTGTAGGTTTGTTTCCATTAAAGCTTTCAGCCAATGCAGGCAGACCCATTTATTCACAAGACAACAAATAATGTTTGCTTACATTTTTTAGTGATAATAGCAGCAGTATTTTGTCAAATGAAACTATGAAATTGGAAAAAAGCTATCCATTCTTAGTGAACTCCACCCTAAAAGTTCATCTCCTGATGTGGAGCAAATCACTCTTTCCCTCATACTTAGATGCACACACACACACACAAATCCCTTTCCAACTATTCCGATCAGAGCCATGAGCTCTTGTTTCATTGCATTCCTCAGAAGAAACCATGCACAGATAACTGAGTTTTTAATGAGACACTCCCACTGGGTGCATATATATGTTTGTGTGTTCATATGTGTGTGATGTGGTGACATTTTTATATGTAGCATATGCATGAGAATGTACACGCATTCTGGGAGAGCCGAATCAGTTGGATGCCATTCTTTTAAAGCAATACGGCACGAGAGGCAGTATGTTGTAGTGTTTTTTACGATCAATAAGCAGTGTTTCATTGCAGCGTATTGTTAACATCGAATGCGGGGTCACAGATGCACATTTTGAAACATTTTACAACAGCTTTGAACACAGCTCACGCATCTCGTCAGAATTTAAAGTTGGAACAAATTATTTGTAATAAATGTTTCTTTGTATTAGCTCAATGAATCAGCAAGTAAGTGCGTGCACAGCTAATGCAGAAAGTATGGACGTGTGTTTGGGGGTGTAGTTCTTGAAAACATTTGATTAAGTACATGAATCAGAGGAAAGATGACTAAGGTATGTTAAAAATGTTTGTATTTAATATTAAGGCAAATTTCTTGCTGCGGTACTTGGCGTGACTCAGGTCTGAATAATCTGGCAGTGAACAGCAACTGATAAATAGCACACATTCTCTTCTACTCTGCCCTCGGCCCATCAACCTAATGACGCTTCAGGAAGTGCAAATGGAGCCCCTGGAACACTTTTAGGCGACTGTTCCACTAAACATTATTTTAACCTGAACGCACCCTCTCTAATCCAACAGATTTAAAACAGGATTACTCATATTATTCCATCAGATTCATAACATATTATTCTCTGTGTCTTTATGTAATAATTGTCTGTCTGTCAAACACTGAAATTATATTCCCATTCCTATCTGTCTGTCTGTCCATCCATCCATCCATCCATCCATCCATCCATCTACCAGTCTGTCTGTCTGTCCATCCATCCAATCTATCTATTTATCAGTCTGTTTGTCCATCCATTTGTCCATCCTATCTATCTATCTATCTATCTATCTATCTATCTATCTATCTATCTATCTATCTATCTATCTATCTATCTATCAGTCTGCCTGTCCATCTATCTATCTATCTATCTATCTATCTATCTATCTATCTATCTATCTATCTATCTATCTATCTATCTATCTATCTATTTTTCTGTCCATCTGTCTATGTTCAGATTTTTTTTTAAGATATCGGAAGCCTATATAAGTCTCCTTTGAAAACCTTTTTTTTTTTCGTGTTATATCTCATATCATCTGGAATATGGCAAATTCTTTCATTTCAGACCATGGGACCATTTCTTCAGCTTTAGAGACAACCCTACAGCCCTGTCATGCACAACACAGTCATTTGTTCAGGCACTTAAATACAAGTAAAACAGCTGTTATGCATCCCTAAATTGATCATTAATGTCTGCCTGCGATGTTAAAGTGGGACGTTAAAGTTTATTTCTGCCTAAAGTGGGATCCCACTGAAAAGAACCGAAAAGAGTTTCCACCTGAAGTGATTCTCAAATGCTGCGTCTCTGTCCGAGTCCAGTTTCCTCTACTTAACTGTGAGAAAACTCTGCTCCCTGCGGCTCATGCATATTCATGGCCACAGGGTCCTGTTCTAGGCTGAAAGAGCTTGGCGAGGCTTGTCGCTCGCATTGAGGAGCTCTGCAGAGTAGCTTACTGGCAGCAATGGAAGCGCCTACCAAATGGATTCACATGCAAATGCGAGTCTGAGTAAAAGACAATCTTAATTTAGTCGGTTCTCTTTGTGACAGAGATGTGCACGTTTACATAATGCACTAAACGGAGATTAAAACATAAAATAGGCAAGGGCTGAGCTTGTTATTATATGTTTTTGGCCAAAAAGATAAAGTTTGTTTTGTAAATGTGTGCCTGAGCATATGTGGACTGTCTTTGAGCACCCCCCCACCCCGTCTCATCCCCGTGGTGTTCCCACCTCCTCTGGACTGCGCCCACATTTGAACCTGAACTGATTGGGAGTCAAAAGCAGTTGCCGGGGCAGGTTTAGTGGGGCAGAAGCGGTTGCCGGGGCAGCAGCGGTTGCCAGGGGCAGGCAGATTACTAATCGAGGGCAGAGGAGAAGGAGGAGAGTGGTAAAGCCATTTGGGGGGGCTTTAACATATGAAAAGCAAGAGACGAGGGCTAAGGACCACTAAGGATGAGTCCAGGCAGGATGGCCTCTCTCTCTGTCAAAGAGGGGGGGCTAATGGTGGAGCAGCGGCTGTGGAGGCAAGGGGGCAACAAAAGCCCTATTGAGTATGAATGAGTCCCCCACACAGCCAGAGACAGGGGGAATTCCTGTAACTCCCCACTGTGCTGGAATGACATGAAAAGATTACCATACCAGTGGAAGTTCCACGCTCTCCATGTAGCCGTGGATATCCATAGGAGAGAAACTTGACCCTTGTGATTTATATGATGTGGGGAAACTCCTTTACAACCATTCAAAAGCCTCATTTGTCCATTTGCTCTCATAATTTTTGGTTCGTTTTAAAAATCTACCAGTAAAGCAATCTTAAGGGTAGAAAATGGGACGGAGATTATTGAGGAAACTGAAAAAGTGTGTGAGTATGTGTCTTTGTGATTTCAAAAAAATGTGTTTTCACCAAAGTGTTGTTTCCATAATCTTACATTTTAATTTAAAATGCTACAGAATGAAATATGCAACTCCTTCTTACTCCTTACTGACATGTTAAATATATATATAGGCCTGTACATCATATTTTCATCTTTCGAACATATATGTATATGATCACACTTAATTTTAAGATTTAATTCTTGGTATTTACTAACTATCAACTATTAATAAACTCCTAATTACTCCTCATAAATAGTTACCAAGGTAGTGAGGTTTAGGTATTGGGTAGGATTAGAGATGTAGAATATTGTCTTGCATTATTATCTGCTTACAAAATACTAATATACTGCCAATATGCTAGTAATATACATGCTAATAAGCAACTTAATATAGTGAGTATAGTTGATATAGTTAATATAGTGAGAATTGGTCCCTAAACTTAGGTGTTACGTAATTATATAGACTTTGATGTGAATAAAATAAAATAAAATAAAATAAAAGTAAATTAATCTCATTCTCGTCCCTGAGTCGCAGAAATCCTTGTCCACTGTAAAATACAAATAAATCAATAAATAAATTCATTTAAAAAAATAATATTAAATAATAATAATAATAATAATAATAATAATAACAAAAACTAAGAAGCATAGTTACTTAAGGAAAAATAAAACAAACGTAAAATGTTATGCAGAGAATTTTGGAAAATGTCAATTTATGGTTTTTGACTGTAAATTATAATTCTTTTCACTTTTAAACTGTACTCATTATAACATTTCATTTACAGTCTTTTAGCCATCAATTAAGATTACAGTCCTTTTTTTTTTTTTAAGAAATTCTCTTTATTAACTGCCCATATTGTTTAAAACATTGAATGCAAATATGTAATAATGTAATAACAATGCAATAAATATAATTAAAATGCAACAATTTGCACAGTAAATTAAAAGCCTGCATTTGGAACAAGGCTAAAGCAATCATATTTGTACACAAAATCTATTAGTTTTAATCTAGAAAACCCACCTTCGGGACAAGAAGTTGAAAAACACAGCTGAATATGTGTGTGTGCTCCTGTGTTTGCATGTGATTTCAGCTGTAAACCTAAGACTCCATTTCCTGTCTTTGCAGGCATAATGACTTGGATTTAGTGCACTTATTCTATGATTGCACCAATTAGTGGTTTTACTGGTTGCCCCCAACCCCACACCAGCGAGCTCACTATGTCTGTCCATCTGCAAAAGGTCTAACCCGGTTCAGCCCAGCAATTTTGTGTGTTTCAATAGCATTTGTGTTTCTGTTGTGGTTCCATTGCCTGGAAGACTTCAGGTCAGTAGATGCAAATCGCTATTTTACTATAATAGGTGACGGTTGCATTAAAATACGGTAAATATATGTAAAGCATTCCAAAACCACACGAGGCTGTTTTTCGATAAAACCCAAAAGCTGAATTTTTGAACAAGGTACGCGCATTTCGGTACGATCAGATTCTTAATAAAGGCCGTCTAGCAAAACAGAGAATTAGGTTGGCGTTTACGCGTATGTGTGTCTGTGCACTTTATGATCACACTGTAGACACTGTTTGCGTGTTTAGAGGGCAGATGCGTGTCATATGACTTTTTGTGAAGCTTGGGTTCTGCTATAGCCATTTCTGTCCTTGATATTTTCGAAGGTTTGTTGGCTCTCAGTGATGGGTTATGTAAACCTCTCATGTCCTCACCTCATGACACACCATGGCCCGACTCGAGAGGATGCAGAGCAGACTTAACAATTCTGTCCAGCGTCGGGACACACACGCACACGAGGTGGCGAGCTGGAGGCGATTAGTCACAGGGTCGGATTCCCTTCCTGTTTTTATCAATTAACACTCAGGACGTGGGAAAGAGAAGAGGAAAAATGCAGGGATTAAAGAAGAGACGGACAGCAGCATATGCCACTAAAGCGTTTCCTCTTTTGCTTTCCTTTGCGCGCACACACACACACACACACACACACACACACACACATCTCCCTGTCTGCTCGGGCCGTGTTTTTCTCCCTCTATCCCAAACGTCTCGACAAAATTCCTTATCCTAGAGTCTCTTTTCTCAACTTGCCTAGTGAAACACTAACCACATATACACATAATTCAGATACTTGACTTAAGTAGGACGTTCCTGCTGAAAAGACCAAGATATATTGTAACCCCATCATGCTTATTAACCGTCTTGTTCTGCTGTGATTTACCAGAGACCCCGGTTATTCGCGTTTAAAAATAATAACAGTAATTTAGAAATTAACCTCTTACTTTGCTTTTGGTTTCTTTTAAAAACGCTCCCCTGGCCTCGTAAAATCCCTTTTGACAGATATTATTGAAGCTCCGTTGCTGTGTTTTTCAGATTCGTCATGCATTTTCCTGAAAAGTGACTCATATCTATTGTTGTAATGTTGCTTCTGCAGCAGACCGATTTGAGTCCGGCAAAAACACAAAAAAACATCAACAAATAGACAGGAACGCATTAAAAAAATATATATTGAAGTTTAATATCTGTATTTGTTTATGCAAGGCTCTAACCTTGTGAGTATTCCCATTACTTTAGTTTAATGATAACCAATATTTTAAAATAACTCCTGTTCTCTGAGTCTGCTGGGCCACGAGAGATGTTTTAATGAGAGCAAAGCAGGAGAAAGGTCTCTCTTACTGTGGACTGTGGCAGTGGCCTTGGCCTCCAGAGAGAGCGTGACATGCTGGCTCATGCATACTAATGATATTTAAACGTTTCTTAAAGTCATTGTCAATGCAAATCTCTGTGCGTCAGGGCTAATCAGCATTAATCTAATAAAAATGCAAAGTGTACCCTTTCAACATGCACACACACTCTCCAGCCCCTTGATTTTGGGGACGGGGTGTTTGGCACCCCATGATGAATCCAGACGGTCTCCATGGTTATACAGAAGAGCCGTGTGTGTGTGTGTGTGTGTGTGTGTGTGTGTGTGTGTGTGAAGTTTCATTTTGCATTTCTATTTCTATTAGATTAAACTGACCGATTGATTGACCTTTATACACAGACATCGTCAAGTAAAAGACAATAGTTACACGGTCACATTTGTTTCTTCTCACGGTTGAGAAAATCGGACTGATTTCAGTAACATTTGGTTCTGCTCAGTTTTAAAGTTCAGCTCAGTTCAGTTCGAAACGGCTCAATTCAAAACAACTCATCTCAGTGCAGTTCAGTGCAAAACAGATCAGGTCTGTTCGTTTCAAAACTATTCAGCTCCGTTAAATGCAGTTCAGTTCATATTGGTTCAGTTCGTACAGCTTAATTCAGTTTGTTTCAGAAAAGTTAAGCTCCAATTAGTTCAGTAAAGGTCTTTCAGTAGAATTTCAAATTTTAGTTGAATTCGGTTCGGTTCAGCACTATTCAGTCAGTTCAGATCAGTTCTGTTCAATATAGTTCAGTTGAATAGTTTAAGTCAGTTTGGTTTGGTTAAGTTTTCCATTTCAGTTTAATGCATTTCTATTCATTACAGTCTAATATTTTAGTTCAGTTCAGTAGTTTGGTTCAGTGAAGTAGTTCAGTCCAGTTCAATAAATTTCAAGTCAGTTCTGTTCAATGCACTTCAGTAGTTTAATACAGTTCAACTGAGTTCAGCCCAACTCAGTTCAATGTTTTAGTTCAATTCTGTTAAGGTCATTTTGGTTGTTTTTGAATATGGTTATATAGTTCAGTCCAGGTATATTCAGTTCAGTCTATTTAATTCTAGCATGTGTAATAATAAGCTCTCTCTGTTTGTTTGTTTGTGCTTAGCAATATGTACAGCAGAAACACATGATATATAGGGAGTTCATAGGGAGTTTAACTACTTCTAAACGCATTTTAAACGTCCCAGCATTCACCCTGCCAGACACACAGCTGCCGACACCGTCTCACTTTCCCTCAGAAAGCTCCCCGATGTCCTCCAAAAAACGACAACATCCTCCTGCCGTCCTCTCAGGCCTAGTTCCGGAGGGAGTTACATCAACAACCGACCCGCATGCTTTGAAGAACAGAGGAATAATAACCATTCCACGGCTGAACATTCAAACATTGCACAACCGGTGGAAATCTTGAAGAGTAAATGTGAGCAAACGCTTTGAAGAGAGACACTAGAGAAACAGTCTCGTCCCCCACAGACACAGAAAAACAGAGATAAGGCAGCGAGCTCTTCTCTCTTCCTGAGCACCGCAGGGATAAGAGAGATTAGAGAAAGACGAATAAACGAGATGATGAGAGAGATGCAAACGGTATGTGCTTGAGGTCCATGATGGTGATAAGCGCCTGAGGGAAATGGACAGAAGACCGAAGCGTCTCGACACCTCACTTGATGATGACCTCTGCAGGACTGCCGTTGTTTATCTGGGATGGGTTTCTAGGTGACAAGCAACAAACAGGAGGAAGGGAAGCATATGGGTTTTTTGGATGAACTGTTTCCTTCAGAGGTTTTATTGGGCTGATTGAACTCAGACATGACTGTATAAAGACATTATGACTCAGCCCGCTATTATTTTAGTGTCAGTCTTACAAACAGGAAATTTACACATGACATGTTTTGGTTTTGTAATATGCTCGGCTGAGATGGTTTTAATAGAGTTGATGTTGGGGCTCTCGTGTTTCAGATCAAAAAGATGAAAGCCAGTTTGTTGGTTGATTCTCACTTGTTTATTCTGGTATAACAGAAGCATCTGGAATATTGGAAATTACAGGAGAAAGAGTGCAATAATTAGACAATGGGTATAAATCTCATTTGTAACTTTCTAAAGTGATTTTTAAAGTTTTTTTAAATACAGTTGTTAATAAATAAATTAAATAATAAATAAATAAACATTATTATTATTATTATTATTATTATTATTATTATATTTTAAAAATATATTTATTATTTTATTAAAATATTTATTAAAATATTTTCCATAGTAAATCATAATTAAAAATAATTATTTTAGCAAATAAATACAACAATATATTATTATTACATTATTGATTAGTATAATGATACTGAAATAAAATAATTTGTGTATGTGTGTACTGTGTATATTTATTATGTATATATAAATACATATAACACACAGTATACTGTATATATTTAAAATATGTATTTGCATGCATATATTAATATTCACATAATGTATATTTATATTAAGTATATTTAATGTATAATATTTAATATATAAACGAATGTGTTTGTATTTATGTATACATAATAACTATATATAAAATATATACACATACATTATGTAAACATAAACTTATTTTGGATGCGATTCTTTGCTATTCTCCAAGAACATTATTTTTCATGTTAATATTAAAATTATTAATAATTAACAATACGTTTCAGTTATTATTGTTCATATTTTACAATAATTTTTTTTTTATTAAATTCACTTTTTCACACACACCAGCACAAAGTTGTACTTTGGCAGCATCCTCTCTGAGGGAGTGGTAAGGAGGGACTCAAGGGTTCAGGCTGGTTTTCTGGAGGCTTGTAAATTACAGCACTCTTCCTCATGGTTTATAGAAAGCAGACTCTTTATCCCGTCCATGTGTTTTGGGCGCCCCCCTGAACTCTGACCTCTACACCCCTGACCCTCTTATCTCAGTCCCTGAGCTCTGTCATCTCTCTCTCTCTCTAGTGACCTGTTCTCCTGTCCAGCATTTCACAGACCATAAAGCAGACGGTGGCGGGCCTGCTCAGGTCCAGGTGGAGCTTTTCTCTGAGCGCTGGGCTGACCTCACAGATTTCACAGATATCTAACACTCTATTCGTTCTCTCCTTTAGATCTTTAGCCACGGAGAGACCAGAACACGCGAGCACACACATCACAAAGACCAGCTAACAATAGTAACCGATGACAAACAGCTGTGTAGTTGAAATTACAATTCATTTAGGGTAACTAGTTATCTATTAGTCAAAATGAGCCAAAAGATGTGCCATGGCAATACTATGGTACCGTTCTTTGAAGTAAACCTTGAAAAATATAGTACATGTAGTGTACTTCAACCAAGTTATTAACTAAGCACTCTCTCATCTCGGTTAGGGACAGGTTTGGTTGGGTAGGTTTAAGGGTAGGTTAACGGATGGGTCTACAAATGCAATTACAGAAATTAATTTCAGATGTAAGTACACACATATATTTTAAAAATATAAGTACAACGTAAAAACATTTACGTACTCAGTAAGCGCATCGTACCAAACAATCAATTTAAATAGTAGTTAAGGCCACCTGGGACCATTTTCTTAAATTATTATTATTAGTATTTATTTATGTTTTTATTTTACACGTGTAGTGTGTAAAAAATGTAGTGTGCTACATAAAATCAAATTAGGTTAAAATGCACTTTAATGCATTATGTCACAATGTAATTATATGTATTAGGAAACGCTTAATTTTAAGGTGTCCTTTTTACACATATTGCATGTACTTACTATTATAATAACAACTAATGATGCATAATTACACTCAAGTAACTCTACGCCAAACCCTGTAACCATACAGCAAGTACATGTAGTTAATTGTCATGACATACAACACGTATATAATTAGTTATGCATCTATAAATGTAATTACTGAGTAATATTAAGGACATTGTAAAATAAAATATCACTGTACATTTCAAATAAATAATAATAAAAATACCACACTTGTAGTGACCTCAAATTAAAAGTTTTACTTTAAAGTACGCTGATAATAAAGTACAAAGTTATGTAATTAAATATTATATACAAAGTAATATTTTAAATATATATGTTAAATATATATTATAAATTATATATTTCAAAATATATATATATATATTATTAATATATAGTATATATATATATATATATATATATATATATATATATATATATATAGCAACTAATTAATAGTATATATATATATATATATATATATATATATATATATATATATATAGTAACTAATTAATTAATATATATATATATATATATATATATATATATATATATATATATATATATAATATATAATATATAAATACATGATATATCAATTTTAGTTGTTACTATTAATTAGTTGCTTATTAGCATACCTATTAATAAAATATTGGCTATTTAATAGTGCTATATTTAAAACACATATTCTAATCCCAACCAATACCTTAGCTTAACATTTATAATAATTAATAATAAGCAGTAAATTAGGACTTTACTGGTTTGTTAATAGTAAGAATTGGACCTAATACTAAAGTGTGACCTCTATAGCATTTATTTTTCACAAAGGTTGGACACGCTGTTGTGACGTAATATGAAAATATGCCTTGAAAGACACTTCTGAGGGTGAATGAGGTCCATATTGAGTAATGTCTTGAAAGTTTATTGGTGGTAGCAACTGTTTAACTACCCGAAACAGAACGATATGTGTTTACCAGCCCGCAGAGATAACATCTGTCTTATTTACTTTAACTCATAAAACTTTCAAAACGTATCAGAAGGTTCTTATAGCCAGCATATAAAAGGTGTGTGTTCTGACTATTAGTAATACTTTCAACATCGGCGAGCCAATAAAACACTCAGGTCAGCTGATAAAACAGTGAGAAGACCTGCACTGCTTTGTGTCAGCATCCAACATTTACGAGCAGAGATATCTTCTTTCTCTTTTTCTCTTCATTTCCACCTTCGCGAGACGTATCGTCTGGTCGTCGCGGGGCGTCTGAACGTGGACCTAACAGGGCCTCTTTTATAGAACCTTCTAAAACCCGAAGGTCGAAGTTTAAAAGTCACGGGTCAGCTTTAAAGGTCCCGGCCCGCGCTTCTAATTGGACTTTAATCAAGTTTATTAAGTTAATGAAGTCTTCACATGGATCCCGTTTGGCTAATCACGCTCTCTGTTAGCCTTAGCGGAAGTGTGTTTTTAGCGCCGCTGAGAATGGCAAACAGAAATGAAGAACAGATGACGCTGTTGTAGAGCGGCGTATTAGCGGTCCAGCCTAATTAATAACGTTTATTTGGAATGAGGGAGGAGCTTTGTGACTTTTGACCGGTGATTTAGCACGACTGGCTAAGCTGACTAGCATCAAAGAGAGCAGCAGGGTTGAAACTCAGGTTGACTGGATGAGTGCTGCACCTGGCCGTGATGGGATAATTGACCTGAAGATTTACGATGAGCGCAATTGCGTCTAACGGACGTTCAGCAAAAAATATTTCAAAGGAAACCAAAAAATAATTGCATATAAAAAAGTACCGCATAAGCGGGCCACAAAGCAGTGAATTTAATATAAAATTTTAAATATAATGCATTTTCTCTTTACATGCATGTAAGTGTCTGCTTTAGGGTCCTTTTAACTAGTTGCTTATTAGCATGTATTTTACTGGAATACTAACCATTTATTAGTAGTAATTAAGCACATATTAATGACTTATTCTACATCCATATATATATATATATATATATATATATATATATATATATATATATATATATATATATATATATATATATATATTTCTGTGCAAGAGAAGTTGCTTTATAGACAGAAATGTTTGTCGAGTCAAAACAAGAGTTTGATCAGAGAACAGAAATACAGAAACTGACCTTTTTCTGCTCTCTCTGTCTTGCTCTCTCACACACACACACACACACACACACACACACACACACACACACACACACACTAATTGATTCACTGACTAACACGTAGCTTCATGTTCAGTTAAATCATTTGCCTCGAGTCCAGGGGGAATAAAATACATCGCAATTTCTTTGTGTTCTGTCTCATTTCGTCTGCACTGCAAGCGACGAAAAACAAGGAACTAAAACAGAAAAACAGTTTTGTTTTTCACGTACGACTGAAAAGAACTAGTCCCCAAACCGTTCCCAAAACTAAAGTGTGGCCACATGTGACAAAATACTGAGAAAATCGTCTTTAATGTTATCCGAACGAATGACCGGCCATTGCTCACATGGGGTGAAGTGAAATGATGGATGAGTTTTAAAACACATCCAAGGAGGAGACAGAGCAGGCCGCCCAACAGAAACAAGACTGGGGTCAGAGGACAAATGTCAAAGGGCGGCAAAGAAACAAGGTGTCAATGCAGGGGCTTGCTGCATGCCTTGGTAAATATTATTTTATGCAAAACATCTGGAAAGCACATGACGGATTAATAATGATACAGCAAACATCAACCATTGATTTTCCATGCCTTACTTTTCACATTAGTCACAATCTATCATCTTACCACCAAAGCGGTTATTTACTCAAGCCTGTACAGGATAACTGCTCCTCTGTAACTGAGAGTGGTTGTAAACATCCAGCGAGGACAGAATACTGTATGGGTTGGTGCCTGAAGCTAAGTCAAGCTGCTTTTCATAGCAGGGCCGTGCAGCAGATTTTACAAAGATTGCAGCGTTTAATAATCCTTAAACTAAGAGACTAAAGCGTCAATCAATCACAAAAAAAAAAAAGGTTTAGCTTGTTCAAGGTAACCAAACATTTATGAGCAAGCTTTAAAGAAGACTTTAAAGTATGACGATTGTTAGATGCTATGCTTTAATGAATACATCTGCGCTATAATCGTTTAATAATTGCACTATTAACATGTCAGTCAACTTAATTAGTAGAAAACACGTACAAGCAAACAGATAAACTGATTTGTTTTTGCTAATTGTTTCTTCTAAGAAATATCGCACTATTCCACAATAGTATATGAAGAGTTTGGTTCCAAAACATGATAAACGTTTAAAAAAAAATAAAGAGTCATGTCATGGATTTATTGCATTTGAAAAAAAAAAAAATTTAATAATCTAATTGGAGTTTTTAATGTTGTTATAACCTAAAGATGCTATGTGAAGGTTTGAAACAGAAAATTGTGTTTTTAATTTTAATCAAAATGGATTTATAGCATTTTGGAACCAAACTCTTCACATCTTTTAAGATAATTAATAATTTTATGTAGCCAGGATGCGTTAAATTAATCAATAGTGACAGTAAAGACACACACATACACACACACACATATATATATATATATATATATATATATATATATATATATATATATATATATATATATATATATATATATATAAATAATCAACATTTATACACTATAAATATTTTTACACTAGCCTATAACAGTAATAAGTTACTTTATAAAAGTTAATTTCTTAAAAACAGCTTATTTAAACTAATATTATATAGCCTAAATAAGCATACACAAATAAAAGAACAAAAGAGACATCTATTTTATCCTGCCTACGTGGAAGCCTGCAGCAAGAACATGTTTTAAAATCAGAAGAAAAGCACAGTGACTCAGGCAGCTTTCAGTTTGTGACGTGAGATTGCCTAATTCTACGTGAGTAATTCTGTGCAAGTTAAACATTGCATAATGACAGACGGGTGCAGACATGCACGCATGCATACCAGTTCTGTACAGACTAAGTCATGTGTAGTCTATTCACAACTAACGGAGCGGAAAAGCAAGGCCCACAGCTGACAGGACGTGGTGTTTCCTCATCCTGAGCCCCCAAATAAGAAAGAATGCGTGGCCATCCGCACTGTGGAGGCCCCCATACTTGTGTCTGACCCTGCAATCCACCCCTATTCCCAAGGCTTGCGTCTTTATAAACCGCTGTTGTGCCATAACATACTTGACGGGTCACCAACGCCAGCCCGTGCATTTTGTTATCCGGTGTGAATTGTGGGCGGTATGCCAATTCAAGATGGCTTCGCTTTAAAGAGCACCGTTAGATTTGCAAGACATAAACAACCTAACTTTTTTTTAACTTTTTTCTCAGAATGACAAATGGATGAACTCACGCAACTCACGTCTGTAGCGCAAAAAAAGAGCAGAACTGATTGTGATAAGATTGTGATAAGAAAAAAAAAAACGTCCCAACTTTTTTTTTTTATTTTTTTAGCAGTTGAGAAACAACGTCTGAAGTGTAAAATATGAAGTAGAAATAAATCAATAAATTAAAAAAACATTTAAAATAATTAAGTAAATAATTAAATAAATAAAAAAAACCTCTGGTTTTCTGGGGGAAACGTCCAATTGTGAGATATAAAGGCACTTGAGAAGAGGATGCTTTTGTATCAGTAGTGGAAAAGAAAAGAAAAGAAAAGAAAAGAAAAGAAAAGAAAAGAAAAGAAAAGAAAAGAAAAGAAAAGAAAAGAAAAGAAAAGAAAAGAAAGCTGTAAAGTAGCAATTTTGAGGGGGAAAAAGTAAGAACTGTGAGACATCAAATCAACTGTGAGATGTAAATAGGCAATTCCGATGGAAAACGTCTGAACTGGGAGAAACAAAGTCTGAAATGTGAGCAATAAAAGTAGCAATTACCTTGTATTTCTTTCTTTCTGTGGATAGAAACAGGCTTCAGCGATTTGGACGCCAATGACTTTCATCGCATAGTCAAAAACAGTTCCACACCAGAAGAAAGGCATGCGAGCGCACAAGTCAGTTACATATATGCATATGTATCTGACACAGACATGCAAAATCCATTACACAGTTTTTAATACCTGGATCCTGATGGTCCCATTGTCTGTCAACGGGGGTAACTATAGGGACCCGGGCGTATTGTACAGGAGATGGACGCTTGCATGGATCACTGCGTGACCCCGAGGCTCCATTCAAAAGCGATTTTCTCAACCATCGCATTCCTGCAGAGCCACCATGGCTGTCATTGCGTATTCTAAACAACAGGCTTTTAAGTCAGAGCAATGGATAGTGGGGTTAGAGAAACACAGAGGACTGTTTGAGTTTCCCCTCACAGCTCCGGGCCTGACCCACACAAACAGAGCCAGGGGAGAGAACCTCCACGCGGGGGTGCAAGACAGGGCTAAATATAGCTGCGACAGTCACTTCTGATTCACAGATATTATGAAACGCGCGCATATGTGCCTGTGCACGCACACGTAAACACACACTGACACGTAACACTGCAGAAAGTCCGTTGGTTTTACTTATTAAACTCAATGAAGTGAGATTACATTACCAGCGCTGGTGGGAACAGGGGGCTTTCATTAAACTCGGACGCATGAAGAGCAAAATAGAGAAATTCAAACCAGAGGGGCAAATAACAGCGCAGCGTAAGTTTTCAATTTGCAGTATAAGAAATGCAAGAATGCGAAAAACATGAAAACAATACAAATAATCAATAAATAACATTTACAGGCTGAAAAATTCGGCCAAACGCAGCATGAGGTTATGATCGGTCTGCTGGAATCAGTTTGACTCGACAGATTTCAGTGGAATGAGGTGAAGGAAGATCAACCTGTGCAACTACTTATCGCAAAAACAGATTTTTTTTGAAAAGACATGGGGCGATATCCAGCCTGACAAAATGAAAATCTGTTTTGTTTTACATATTGAAATGAAGTTCACAGGTTCGACAAACAATCTCTGAACTTGAGGATAAATGATGGATAAGAGAGAGGAGAACTAGGAGTAAACATTTAGTACGTCATCCTCATATTGTTCTAACCACTTTTTTACAATACATTTTTTTTTGTGTCAGTGAGGTTTATTGCTACAGTTCCGTTTCTGTTTAGCAATGTTTTTATGTATGTTTTTATTAATGTTTTGTGCAAGACTTGCATTAAAACACTCTATTTACATGGATTTCTTTATCTATACATATACATATATACATTATATATATATATATATATATATATATATATATATATATATATATATATATATATATATATAAGTATAAGTATAAGTATATATATAGAATTTTTACTTGCTATTATGCAAAAATGCAGTTCAGTCATTTAAAATGGAAGTAAACTGAGCCAGATAGTTAATCTGTTAAGAAAAAAGTTGACAAATTGCTGTGACCCACGTTACGAACCAGCCAGTAAAACCGTGACATGAAATCAACGCAACATGGATCTAAAACATAAAACTGCTAACCTCAAACTCTAAACGCTAAAGTGTGCTCTTTTTCTTTACCACTAGCACATGCTGATGGTGTTTTGTTCTTCAATAGTCACCTGGATTGTAGCACAGGCGTTTAATAGGTCATCATCATGCATGTCTACATGTCAGGTCCAATGTCGTACAGTGTGATCACTGTACAGTGCTGCAAAAAAAAAGTTTAAGCAGCTTTAGCAGATTTTTGAGTTCTCTTAACTTATTTTTGCAGGAGTTTTTTGAGTTGATAAAACTCCAAAATCTGCTGAAGTCGGTTGCCTTAAAATTCTAAGTTGGCTCAACTTTTTATTTTTGCAGTGAGCTTGTAACTGTGCGGATGTAACAAGCAGCTACTGTTACACATATGAGTCCGTTACACAGCTACTTACACTTAAGTACAATCTTGATACACTTTATTTTAAGTAGCTTATGTCTGTGTACCTGATTTTATAATCGCATTGCATAAAGCCTGAAACACATACGTGACAATCTTTTGGTTACACAAGCAGCTGTGTAACAGACTCGCTCTGTAACATATGTGTAACAGTAGCTGACTATTACATCTACATTTTCTTTTATGGAAGAGCAACGGCTACTATTAAGTACTCACTAGGTATTTACTCTGTATTACGGACACCTAAAAAAAAAAAAAAGTTTTTGTGGTTCTCCAAAACTTTCTTAAAGAAGATACGTTTTTTTTTTTTTTTTTTACGTAATACGTAAATGAGTGATTGCGTGTAAGATACGGGCCAAATGTCTCATATCCGAGAGATGACCTAGCCTTTTCCATCCGTACCCCTTCAACTCTTTCTCCATCTCTCTGTCATCACCCCTCCACCTCGCCCTCCGTTTTTCACAGTGTTAACAATCAGCACATGGCCTGCAGTGTAATTGGGGCTGAACCTGGTGCTGATTGTGATGGATGGAGAGGATCAACAAGACCAAGATGGCTTCTTTCATCTCTTCCATTTCTTTCTCTCAGTTCTCTCACTTTCCTGAGTACGTTCCCATGGCCCGGTCCTGATACACGTGCTAGAGATGTGTGCTGTCGCAGCGTTTTCCTTTGTAGAGTGCTTGGTTAACTGATACAACTGAGCAGCATCGCTACTTTTGTTTATACAAGTTGATGACAAGAGATTCTGGAAAGCATGAGAATCAAAAGCTCACAGACGAACCAAGTTTTAACGTATTCCAACATTTAACCGCCACACACTTTATCGGACGCTGAATAAAGCAGATAAATATAGTGTATCGATTAAATATGTTTCTAAGCAGGTTTTCGCTATTCCAAGAATCCCAAATAATGCTTCACAAAAAAGAAAGAATAATAATAAACAATGCAACTATTTTCAACATTGAAGACTAGAGTAATGATGCTGATAATTCAGCTTTAATACATTTTAAGTATTTTTTAAAATATATTGCAATAATTGGAGTAATATTTAACAACCGTTACTGTTTTTAGCATATTTTTAAAAATATAAACGCGGTCTTAGTGAGCACAAGCGTCAGCTTTTAAAAACAGCAAACAAATAATAATAAAAAACTAAATGAATGAATGTATTGACCACAAAAATGAGATAAAGCAGCATAAAAGCATAATGAAAGTTTTGTACTTTATACAGTATAAGTCATAAAATAGTCATTAATCACTGGTAACTTAATCATTGAAACCGGTGAGTAAGTGAGCTTCAACTCCAGAACCAGAAGAGTATTATTCATTAAAATATGTTGACTCTAAAAAATGACTCATTCACAAACTGAAAGATTCATTTATTTTTGGAGTAACTTCGAAAGACTTGTGCATGACTCGTAGGGACATCGTTTTATTAGAATTGCATGATTTTCATACAAATCTTTTCACTGTATTGAAAATGTCTAGGATGTTGTTCATGGTCTGGGGTAACACGAAGGCTTGTAAAGGATTTTTTTCTTGCGTATATTTTCTTGTACTAATGAAGCTGCATTGTTTCATTACGGAGTTTCCGATCTAGACCCGCATGCAGGTTCGGGGCACTCTGCTGTGACACAATGATAAATCAGGAGAATTCAAACCAGGCCGTGACCACATGAGTATAAACACACACACACACACACATGTTTTTTTTTTTCTCTCAGTGAGATAAGCAAATGCTCTTCTGACCAGGAAATGACTGAAGTGCTCCATCAGCCCGGGCGATCTACTGCCTGACCGCATGAACACAAACTGCACCCGCAAATCACAGCCACCCTATACCTCCAGCAAGACTCTCCTTCCTCTTTTTCATCAGTTCTGCTGTTTAAACTGCATCATCCGTTGATCTCGACTCTCCTGGTTGGACTCAAAGCGAAGCAAATATTCGCGTTGCGTTACTTGCTGCAGTTTACTCTGATGTGTTTTCCGTTTGCGCCACTCTCGCTAATAAAAACATAAAACCCACAAAAACGGACATGTCGATACGCATCGTGCCAATTTCCGTTCTTAAAAATAAAAACTTTCAACTCAGTGACATCTCTACCCTTTAAAAACACAACTGAGAAGCTTCTGTTTGCTCAGGGTCACTAAAATGTTAACGGAGATCGACTCTTTCTCGTGACTTGCAGTGTCGTTTTTCCTGTTGTGTCCCTGTTTGTCATTTCTTGTGTTTCGGTTCCGTTTGTTTCCTGCCATGCACTGCAGACGAAAAACAATGCATTCATTTAAACGCTAGTCTCCATTCGCTTTCCAGTTATTCTCGTGGCTTTCTTTCCCAGGGGGTTGTACATCACCTATATTAACACGACACGATGTCGTTCAAGTAAAGCACATTAGGCTCCTCCTCAGCATAGACTTTATTTATTCAAACTGATCCTGTGATAAAATCGCACGCAGGCCCTTCTCGCATGATCCTTCTACATATGGCACTGATACAGCAGGGATGTGAAACATCGCTGGCGGCCTATTTTTAGCTGTACCTTTTGTCGTTAGCAGCAAGCGTTTATGTCGTCTGGAGTAAGTTTAGCAGGCCTGTGTCCTTTCGTTGCACGACTACGTGCCGAATGTGACGACTCTATCCCTGTCGCCCGGTCCAGAGTGCTTTGTCAACAGACGGGGCCAGCATAAATCAGGAGGAGATTTCGAGCCGACAGCGATATGATTCAGTCATAAAATAACAGCGGGTCAGGAGGGGGAAAGATGAGGACATCAAAGAGCGGGGCGGTAGATAAGCTCCGGCCTGCTGTGGGTTAGAATTTAATCTAGAGAGAGTCGGGCTCTAAAATAGACTACAGTACGCATACTAAAGCTTTGTGGGTGTGGTTGTGTGTTATGTAAAGGAAGAAGTAGGTCAGAGACTTTATGACTAATTATATTTACAGAACTTTCTGTCACGGGCTGGTGTGTCATTGATGGTATCGATATATATATTAACAGATATGCGCCCCTGCTAGCACGCGCTTTGTTTACAAAGTCTTTTCCTGTCGGTCAGGACTTAGATAAATGTTAAGACAAACGCTAAGTACCTCTGTTTAACTCGCAGAAGCCGCTGGTATGTGAGTAGCTGACATGAAAATTCAAGCACTTCCAGCGATTCTTGAAAGCTGTTCTAAACATAGTTTCTGCAGTTCTTTAATTATTACTGAGAGCTTACAGTAACTGAGACTATATTATATTTGCAACATATATTGTATTAATGATTTTTGGTTGTTTTTAAATATATATATAAATTCAGTTTTAAAAATCTATTTATCACACCACGTGACTTTCTGACAGATAGATAGATAGATAGATAGATAGATAGATAGATAGATAGATAGATAGATGGACAGACAGACTGATAGACAGATAGACAGACAGACAGACAGACAGACAGACAGACAGACAGACAGACAGATAGATAGATAGATAGATAGATAGATAGATAGATAGATAGATAGATAGATAGATAGATAGATAGATAGATAGATAGATGGACAGACGGACAGACAGACAGACAGACAGATAGATAGATAGATAGATAGATAGATAGATAGATAGATAGATAGATAGATAGATAGATAGATAGATAGATAGATAGATGGACAGACTGATAGATAGATAGATAGACTGATAGATAGATAGATAGATAGATAGATAGATAGATAGATAGATAGATAGATAGATAGATAGATAGATAGATAGATAGATAGATAGATAGATAGATAGATAGATAGATGGACAGATTGATAGATAGATAGATAGATAGACAGATAGACAGATAGATAGATAGATAGATAGATAGATAGAGATAGATAGATAGATAGATAGATAGATAGATAGATGGACAGACAGACTGATAGATAGATAGACTGATAGATAGATAGATAGATAGATAGATAGATAGATAGATAGATAGATAGATAGATAGATAGATAGATAGATAGATGGACAGACTGATAGATAGATAGATAGATAGACAGATAGACAGACAGATAGATGGATCGATAGATCGATAGATAGATAGATAGATAGATAGATGGACAGACTGATAGATAGATAGATAGATAGACAGATAGACAGACAGATAGATGGATCGATAGATCGATAGATAGATAGATAGATAGATAGATAGATAGATAGATAGATAGATAGATAGAAGCAACTAGTTAAGAGAACGTGTGATTTATATGAGGATGCTTATTATTGTCTTTTGTATATATTGACTTCATTCCTAGTAATCGTGAATTTCTTTGTTTAAACTTTACCTTACAATTACAGGTTCCTCTCAGGCTGCCACACATGTCAATTACAGATGTACGAAAAGAACAGAGTTCAAAGAGCTAAATCAAATGACTCATGTGAGCGCGTCACTGTGATATCACCAGAGATAAAGCTTTTCAGACAATCGCCGGCATTAACACCTCTTCTGTAAATGTGTTTTTGGAAGCGAAATGTGCTTATATTTGGTCTAGGTCACGCTGACAAAACCCTAATTAACAACAGAAAAAAATAAACTTTAAAAGAGAAGGAAGTAAAGATCATGACATCAGCCTGAAAAGCGATATCGTATGATTAACGAAGCTCGGGTTATTTTGAGAAAGCAGGATTATTTACGTATGAGAAAACATCCGCCGGTTTCAGGTTGATAAGATCATTTTAGGAGTTCGGATGGGGGAGCCTCTTCCTCGTAACAATTTTTCCCTTTCGCAAACAATCCAATCTCATAATTGTTAGGACTTGCAGTCTGTTACTGGTTGAACAACAATAAACGCCCTTGAAAAACAAATAAGGCTCCAAAGACTTCCATGGTTACTCCAGCAAAATGTTTTGAACCGCAAAGCCAATGATTCAGATGGTGCTGATTCAATAACTCTCGATTGTTAAAAGTGCACTTCAGTCGAAATCAAGATTCTGTCATCATTTTTGTCTCGCTAAATCCATGTTTCGTTCCACTGAATGCAACAAATGCTTAGTTAAAAATTAAACTGAATGAATATCAAGTTTTATGTCTGTCAAGCATCGTGAGCATGATTTTCCGACGACAAAAAGATTGATGTGTCTTCTGATATGACTTCTGAAGCCATAGATTTACTTTACATTTTTCAGTGTGATCAGTAAATTATTTATATATATATATATATATATATATATATATATATATATATATATATATATATATATATATATACACAGTATAAATATAAATATGTAAATACACTTTTTACTAATATGTTTTTGGCATTATTTCTCTATACATTTATTTATTTTATTTTTTTAATTTATTTAATATAAATATACGTTTAACAGGCATTCCAAAAATGCATTTTATATATTGATATATGAGTTGAAAATAAATATACATATTACATCTCAAAAATATATTTAATTCAGCTTCACTGTTTTCTGTTATGACATTTTTTGTGTATATTAAAATATATGTTGGTCAGGATTGGTTGAAATGATTGAAAGACTGACTGACTGAATGAATTAAATGGTGTGATTGTAAGATAAAAATCAATTACGTGATATTTGTGCAAAGATGCAATTACGTGAAAGGGCTTGCGAAAGAAGAGACATTAAATGAGGTATAAAGTCATGGTGGAAGCTGGCCTTCACGCATTCTCTTCTCAAAGAAAGAAAGTAAGGTTTGTGACGGCATGAGGCTGAGTAAGCGATTCCTTTAAGTGCAGCGGAGGCATAAACACATTGCAGAAATGTCAGTTAGTGACATTTTACCACAGACGGCTGCTGACTATTTTGCATTTTAAACAGCAGCAGCAGCAGCAGCAGCAGCATGGATTACCGTACGCAGTCCTCGCGCTCTCCCGACTTCTGGGAACACATCCCACATCGAGAGCGTGCTGGAAAGTCCCTCCAGAGACTGACACAAACACACGCTTATACGCTTAATTCAAGCACGCCCTCCTCTTCTAAAGATCCCTGGGTTCCTCTCTCGGCACCTTGGGGCGCGTGACTTGTTTTCAGCGTACGGGGAAGAGCGGGGATGCGGAGCGTAATGTCTTGTAATTATCATAATTAAAAGGACCGGATTGCAAGCGAAGACATCTTTCTTTATTTGTCAATCTCTTTATGCTGGGGTTCCTATTTATTTATTTATTTATTTATTTATTTTTTCCCGTCAGAGGAGACACCAGGCCTGCTGGAATATGAGAAGTTGTTTTTCATGCTTACTCAAAGTTCGTTTCAGGCTGTTTGAGATACAGTTGAGTGCAGTACCTCGAAGACCTCTGATCACAGGGGCTTAAATACTGTTATTAGTCTTGAAAACAGCAACACACGCACGCACACGCACCTCTAAGGTCATTGGCTTTTGGAAAAAAAGATTGCCCGAAATAAAGGGGTCCCTCCTGCTTGTGGCGCTGCCAGGCCTGTAATGGAGTGTTTGTGGCTTTGGGATGTTTTCCAGCCACTTCAGATCGTAGTTTACAAGAGCAGCGTCTGTCACTACGCAGAGCTGAGCTGTGCAATCACAAGGTACCTTACTGACTTCACATGTTGTTTATATACCAGGCACGTCGACACAAACAGGACACCGTGCGAGTTAGGCACGATCTAAGAAAGACCACACATACTGACCTCAAAGCCACGCGTCGCTCTGGTTTCATCTTCTGAATTAGGTTTTCTTTTGCTTTAAACATGCATGCCCGTGACTCTGCATCTTTGATGGCAATTCTTCGCAGTCCTAATACACATTTATTACAACATTAAACAGTGCTGGAGCTGTTAAGTGCTAAATGGCAAGTCAAAAGGCAAGGCAAGCTCGGTGTTAATGTTTATTTGTTAATATCTTCATAGCTTATATAGTATATCTTTAATATAACATCATATAGTCACATGATGCAATTATGACAAGCAACGATAATATATGATAATGTAGTTTACATTTTGCACTGATTTGCTATAAAGAACTACATATATATATATATATATATATATATATATATATATATATATATATATATATATATATATATATATATATATATATATATAGAAAGGTTTACTATATAGTGAAACCTGAAGGTTTTATTCATAGTGTGGCCAGAATTTTAGAAATTTCTTATAATACTATTATTCTGCATTCAAATTAAACACTGCTATGTAATCATAAAAACAGCTGCAAGTTAAACTCTAGAAAAATAATAACTACAACTAGTACAGAAATAACAACTCACATGCTTGTCGAATCAGTAAAATCACTAAAATTATGAAAAATGTGGACTAATTAAAATAAATGTTACCTATTTTAACATATGTTTTAAAATGTAATTGCTTTCTGTGATGCAAAGCTGATCTAATATGATGTCCACTGCTCAGGAAACATATATAATTTTATTTAATATTTTTTTGATGAATAGAATATTTTTTTGATGAATAGAATGTTCAAAATAACAGCAGTTTTACAATTTTTTTATTTATAAATGTGCCTTTTTATCAGTTTAATGCATCCTTGTTAAATATAAGATGTCTTAATTATGATAACAATAATAACAATGCTAATATTGATTACTATTTACTACTAACGTTTCCCTCATTAAATGATTAATTTGCTGTTTATTATTGATTAGTAATGCAGTTGATCATTTTAGGTATTGAGAAGGATTAGGGATGTAGAATAAGGTCATGTAGAATAGTTAAGTTTGATTTGTCAATTTAGCAGCCGTTTTAAAAACTGAGGGAACCCGTGATAAAGTAACCTTCCTCGGCCTACAAGCGCACACCATAACATCAGCTCTGTGATCTCAGATTTCAGACGCACTGTGCAAGTATTCAAAACACTATCAGCTGAATGTATGTTTCACAGTTTGTCTAAAATACAGGTTAGCGCTTTTTGTTTTTACGCAGGCTACATCTGTATTGACCTTGAATGGAGGAGAGACGCCAAGGTGACTGACCCTGAGTTCCCACGAACACTAAATACAGGCTGCGGGAGAAAATGAGAAACTTTAGCAGACACCCAAACGCAAGCTGTGATTGGCGGTGGTGGAAGGATATGGTTAGCAATTGGTAGGCTCTAATTTCACGGTGGACGCGTTCAGAAGTTTGCGCAAATGGAGACAAATGACCACATCACCCTCAGCGAGCTAATTGCTGATACTGGATCAGGTGTCTGTGGGCCACATCTACACCGAGAGAGATGTCAAAATCATGATGTTTCTCCTGATAAACAACCACAAGAAATAACTTTCAGAAAACATTTGATGAATCTCTCAAACTGTCCTCATTGGCAAATGTTCTGATAAAATCAATAGTCGGTCAAAACAGCCAAAATGTTCATATTCGAGACCTCCATTAACAACTTTAACTACATTAAAAGAGCAATTTTTAAATTTAATTTAAACAGAAATCCATGTGTTTGAAATATTCCTGGACTTAAATGTGTTAATTAAAATTTTATTTTATTTTATTTTATTTTATTTTATTTTATTTTACTTTACTTTATTTTATTTTATTTTATTTTATTTTATTTTAATTTAATTTAATTTAATTTAATTTTATTTTATTTAATTTTATTTTATTTTACAGACGTATCAGTCATTTTCCATTGCTCTTGCAGTTCTGAAAGTGCATCACTGTGTGCATGGAGAGTGTGACAGTGAAAAATGTGTAACAGACACGGTCAGAGTTCACACAGAGTATTAAGGAGTCATGAGTCGGTTTGAGCTGTGAGGTTATCCATATCACAGCAATGCACAACATCCCTTTCACATAGTAAAATGTGCTGATGGGAAACTTCGTATACATAATCATGCAACGATTTTTAAATTACGTGTTTGTTTGAAAAATTGTTTATATTAATGAATTTCTGCAGAAAAAGGTAGTTTCTACAATAAATAAATGGTAGAAATATTATACAAAAATTGTATACTGATCCCAAACCTATGAATGGGCGTGCTTATGAGTCTATGTTGGTATCTCTTTATTTTTCAGTGTCTGTTATACCTGGAGAAAGGTATCTGTTTCTTGGTTGGCACAGGACCCTCGGAAGCACCCAAACCCACATAAAGGTGTAGTTATGACATCTACTGTACCGGCGAATTCTAACTACCCATGAAGAGCAATCAAACCTTGACCTGCTGGTTTTGAAAGGTAGCTCAGAGTTTCCCAGCAGCTGTCTTCCTCCCACGATGGACAGCAGAAGGAGGGGGTGTCAGGAGGGCACTGTGCCCAGGGGAGAGATGGCTGGCAGGAGGGCTTTGATCCCTGAAAGCTGTGAAGAGTCTGACCTCACATGCTCCCGGCTGAGCCTGATCTCTGAAAACAGGTGAAACCAGGCTGAGAGAGAGAGAGAGAGAGAGAGAATAAAAATTAAACAGATCAGGGGTTAAAAAAGCTGCATAAATGTGCCTTAACAAGATGAGTAAGTCTCATGAAACTAGTCCAGAACAATGAAACACATTTAACCCAAAATTTATTTCTCACGCCAGAAAAAAACATAATTCTAAGTAACCAAACAAACAAATAATTTATGTAAACAATAATGTTTATATAATATAATATTTAATTTATTTGATACAATATTTAATTGAATTTACACGCACATTTGTTATATATTTTTTACAAATGATATATATTTTATTATGTTACATTACTAATATACCCTATTATTTTTTAAGATCATAAACTATATATAATTTATGCAATGCAAATGACATATCTTGGTAGTATTTATACTACGACAATACTACTACTACTACTTCTAATAATAATAATATCTTTAAAAAATATTTTTATGATGGCGGAACATAAGTATGTGATGGATAAGTATGAGATTAATTGGAATGCCAAATGAAAAAAAAAATCTATATATACACACCTGCACACGCTTATAATGCAATTTATTTTTTGTGTGCGTAATTTTTCTTTTATTTTCATTTTGGGGTGAAACGTCCCTCCTTAAGATAAGTTGCTGGTTGAACACATCGCAAAACCACTCAAACAGCACGTGAGCCGAGGGATGATTTTGCACGTATGACTTGTCACAGTAAGTTATTAAAGTGGAGGAGCGCTCCCAGCACACGTACACACAGCACTCTTCAAACATCCCACATGCGGTCGGAGTTAGTGTGTCCAGGTTAGCGTGTCTGACCTCAATCAGATCGGTTACACTTCACGTCTTGCAAAGCCGAAATGTTCCTGTGAGGCAGCAATGCAATAACCATGCATAGACGTCCCGACACGACCGAGGGAAAGAATGACTTGAAGGGGCGAGAGGCCTGGGACAGCGGAGGAACACTGTGCCTATTGTCCGCTTGACCTGATTTACTGTCTGCAAACTGTCACTTTCTCCATCTCCTGTCAATCAATAAGGAGGGAACACTTGCTGATGGAGGATTAGGAGAATGTGTTTCGGCAGATGGGGAAGTTCGGGGCTAAAAGAACACACACGAAGGCTAACTTTTCGAACGCAAATAAGTGGACAGTTCAACCAATGAACATCCACCATATGTCAACCGTCGATGAACTGAACCTCATGCACAATAAAGTGCATAAAACAATATACTTATTAAATGGTATTGTTCATACGTATGATAAATATAAGCTAATTATAACTTTTGATCATGTGTTACGTACTTATTTGTGGTAGGGACCATCATGAGTGATTTCTACTTCGGAAATATAATTGTTGCACTGATAAAATGTTGATAAATGTAAATGTGAATTATATCACACATCATATATATATATATATATATATATATATATATATATATATATATATATATATATATATATATATTGTGACGGAGGAGCCAACGACAGACACAGTGGGCGTGGCGTCAGGCCTCGGAGAGGCTTTTATTGACAAAAATAATAATAATACAAAATAAAGTGTCCATGGGAAAAGTGTCCAAATAAAAGGGGATCTGGTGTCCTCGCCGTGCCGCTGGGAAAGTGAAGGTTGAGGCCGTGTTCCAGGGGAAGGGTCCAGGTAAGGGGCGGAGTCCGGCGGTCGCCACGCGCTCCCCTTTTTCTGGCCCGGGCGCGAGGGGGCGGCTTCTTCCGCGCGTCTCCGTCGTTTCTTTGCTCCGGCGGCAGAGTGGGATGAGCTGTGTGCTCACAGCCTGGACTACGGGGTCCCACGACGCACTTCTCGGACGGCGGGTGAGGTCCATCGCGCACCCTTCCTGGACCCACGAGGACACCAGCGTGCATGCACGGGGAAGAGACCGGTCTCCCGAGGAGAGACGCGGTCAGGTATTTAACGGCGACGGTGACAAGGCTAATCCCCTTCAGGTGCGCTGCGTCACACGCCGCCAGACCTGACCGATACCACGCCTCCTCGAACACACACACCCTCCCGTCGGAGCCTGGGAAAGGGCGGCGAATAAAGGACGGGTGATGGTGATATAAAGAGGAGGGGCACTCGACTCGTCACAATATATATATATACACATATATATATATATATATATATATATGATGTGTGATATAATTCACATTTACATTTATCAACATTTTATCAGTGCAACAATTATATTCAAGATAAACGTAATCCCTCCTATAATAATAGCTATGGCCAATAATCTCAAAAATATAGTATAATTCTGCTATTATATAGGATTTATAACAGCGATGTGACTAAAAATAAATAATGCAACATATAATTTCTAATATGTATTTGATTTCAGCATTTTAGCACATTTATGCATTAAATATGCATTTATAAAACAAAACAAAAAATGTCTTATTATTTAAATATTAGATATTTCTAGATATTTAAATATAATTCTAAACATATACACACACACACACACACACACACACACACATAATATATTTGAATATAAAAACTTTACATGTTGAATATTATTTGTAATATGTAGTTTATACAATGCATCTGCTTAATAAATCAACTGCAAATATTTGCAATTTCGCACACGTGTACAGTCTAACCACGCCCATCCCACACTAACCACACCCACCATAGCCATGGCCACTGCATGGTCTCAGAAATACAGTACAAACAGAGGACAGCTCACACATAGCCCTCATTACACACACACACAACAACACATAAACATTAAAGACATTTCACTTACCACATGGAAACTAACTCTACTCAAAACAAATGTCCAAAAGTAGCACAAAACAACACAGATCTTCATGTGACACCACACAGCTCCAGAAAACCGCCAGGAAATGGCACACAAATGACATTGTCACATGCCTTTAACAGATAAAATCTTTGGCCTGAGCCATCTGTTACAACAATGTTGCAATGCACTCATGAACTTATGTAACAGATCTGTTTATGATAGCTCTATTACAAGGTTTCACCAAATAAAGGTGCAATGTTGTTTGTATAAACAGAACAAATAGTCTGCTAACAGTGTTGATTTAACATGCTGCACCGAAAAAAGGAATTCACTTTGTTAAATTGTGGGTTGTTTATTAAATAAAAACTGCATTTTGCGGGTCTATCATATGCTACAATATTCCATATAAACCATGTAACGTAAGAAAAGAAACATAAGTTGGTGATTCTGCCTCCATTATGTTGCCATCTCATATAATTAAGCTTGCAAGAGCAATTTTATTTTGTTACATTTTATTTTATTTTTGGAATACGACTCTATCCACTTAATAACGTTTCTCTACCATCAGATATAGCACTGAAATATGTGTTCTCTAAAGGCCATTATTCTTTTATTTTAAAAAATGCATATGCAAGGTATAACCCTTGAAGAATTTATGCATGACGACGTTTTAGTGCCGACAAATGCGATCTTACATTTAATTTATTTTTTTTAACATGCCACTAAAACGCAGTCATATTTAGGAAACCTATTTGAAAAACTTTATTTATTTATTAGCAAATTCCACCTCTACCGATATACTTATATGCGAAACACAGTTAAAATAAATGCACAAACAAACACTAATAATTGCATTCCTTTAAATAATGTATAATAAATAATAATTAATGCCACGCGTTTTATTTTCGCTTATTCATTCGTTGAAAACTTGCGAGTTTAGATGAGTCTGCACAGGAAATGCTTGGGAAACCTGTCTGGAAACAGTTATTATCGATGCAGTTCCGTTTAGCGTTGCATAAACTGAGCCGTAGTTTGATCAACGGTATTTAAAAAGCAGCTTTTTAGCCAACGTGATGTCTAACAAGGCTTAAAACCGCTTTGATTTGGCTGGACGTGCTTTTATACTGAAATCCTTCGCCCTCGATTAGACGTGACGATGAAGGCCTCCTCACCTCTGCTGACCTCCCGACACACTCCGCTCCCTCTGAACGCCGCCGAAGACCTCCTAGTTAATAAACAAACACTGCTGATTGATAACACACAATGCGCTCACTCAGATAATGCCCGGCTGTATCTAACCTGCTTTTGTCTTGGCGCTCTCTACTCGCTCCTTCTCGCTCCAGACAAACAACAAACACACAAAAGATCTCTGTATCGTGACTGTTGTCATGGATTCCTGCGGAGGTACACATAATTACTCTTGTCTTAATCGCACTCTTTTGTCTCCGAAGCGCATTCCCCCTGATGGGTAATGAGAGAGGGCTGATCCCCGAGTCACCCTTTCTGAGAGAAGGCCTGTAAACTTATATAACTAATAAAGGGCGACTCAAGAAAACAGCCGTTGCTCTTGAGGGCTTGCTGCGGCTGAGCGCTGATGGACAACTTTATACTAAGAAGGTATTGTGTGCGCTTTTGGCCACAATGCGAAACACTCGCAGAGCTCTGGAGATGCAAACGCGATCGTTTTATGCCGTGGTTTATTACGGGCCGCCTGCACCGAGGAGCGGACGGAAAGGCCTGCGAGGAAGACAAGAAGACGAATGGATAAACCGAGGATCCCTTCTTTTACGCACACGCTTGCGTTTCTGCCCTGGCACCTGAGAGCGTTTAAAAATGACTATGATTTGTGTGTGACTGCTTAATGTCTTCCCCAGCTGTGCGAGCTGCCCAGGGGGGTTGTGGGATATTGCGCTCCGCTCCACATTCCTGGAGCGTGAACGTACGCTGATATAATGGCACTTACGCATTCACGGGGAATCCAATATCGCACGAGACCGTTCAGAAGAACAAACAAAGTTTGATTTCCCTGTGATATAGACACGCTTAAGCACTGCACAGATTGCACGCACGGCTGGAAGGTCACTGCTTTCTTTCTCGTTAGACAGGAAGCTGTGGAGTGACGAGCGCATGGAGGTGTAACTGAGAACATTTTATATCACTGTGAAAGTATGTTTCATCGCATGTGTGTTTTGGGAGATAATGGCACTTACAGATATCTTGATATTATGGGGCGTTTGCGGTGGAGACACACTGATTTCATGCATTTTTGGGCAATTTTATTTATTAGCAAATTTACGAAATGTGCAATTTTTTTTCTTTATCTTGGAGGAAGATGCTGTATATTCATACATGTATATTAATATGCAATATATGCATTGTTGCATGTTAATATTGTTTAATAATTTTAGTTGTTAAAGAAATGAATTCAGTAAGGACACACTGAATTGTTTAAAAATGACAGTGGAAATAAAGTGCATGCAAAATGTTTTGTCACGGATCTGTAATGTTATGGAGTTTTATTTCATTATTATTATTATAAACATTTTTATTATTGTTAAAATGATTATTATTTTAATTATAAAAAGTAATTAGAAAATATTTGCATGTATTTTCTATATTTCTATATTTTATTTTATATACAAAAATAGTTTTAATATATAAACAATATATATTTTTAAATATATATGTACATGCATGTTTGTGTATTTTTATGTATGCATAATAAATATACAC
Organism: Puntigrus tetrazona; assembly: GCF_018831695.1. Lineage (NCBI taxonomy): Eukaryota > Metazoa > Chordata > Actinopteri > Cypriniformes > Cyprinidae > Puntigrus > Puntigrus tetrazona. Next base: position 4,134,708 of record NC_056711.1, on the reverse strand, counting down.
AGCAGACACATATATATTATGTGCACAAAAACTATTTTTGATGCGACTAATCACGATTGCCCAGCACTAGAAATTTCATTGTTTTATTATTTTCAATGATATTGCATTCATTATATGCTGCATTTTAGCATGATAACGTTTTAATCCAGTAAATCTTTGTAAGAATAACAACAACAAAAAATCAAGGTTTATAAACAAATGGGAAACTTTACAGCACTGACATTCAGACAAACTTTTGCCCTGTGACCCCGTCCTCTTTCCTGTTATTTCCCTTGGAGTCCACCCCACCCCCAAAGTCCAATTAAGATTTCCAAAATCCTCACGAAGGCTCACGTTACCTCAAGACAACAGGACGGTGCTTGAAAACAGGCAGACAGGCAGGGTTGAGAGCACAGGGATGTGATGCATCTGAAGATGGGTAACTGGAGAAGCTGTAATGTCTTCTGACCCCGAGCAGAGCTGAGGATGAGTTCAGGTGATGAAGACGAGCAGCTGACGCGACACGTCCAACAGTGACACCAGTGTTGTGAACTCCATGCATCTTTTTAGACACGTTATGGTGTGCAAATGCACTTTTTAGAGAGACACGAAATATGCACCAACCAGAGCTGGCAAACGTGCACACATGATAGTGCTGTTTAAAAGCGTTGCTTTTCAGTCTCTTCGATATTCCATCGTATCTTTCTACGTCTCGCTTTATGTGGGTTTACCGTTTTCACTAATTTTCCTGTACCTGTCACTTTTCCCATCGGCCATCTACTGTTATGGACATCAATTCAAGTTTCAAATTACGTCGTTTACACTATTTGGCAGGTTTAGGGTCGGTATTGGTGTAGGGTATTTTTCCAGCTTAGATTTTAGCAACAGTCTACCGATATTTGAATTATGAATCATCACAAAACATACCTATATCAACGTAATAAAAATGTGCCAGGGTTCATGTATTGAACCTGTGTTTTATCGACACAAAGTGGACATTTCTCTCTGAAACCGCTGCAGAAAGGTATGCAAAACGGGTGTTGCACAAAAGGTGCACAGAGGTACGACAAGATTGCATTAATATAGATGGAGCGTTTAAGGCGAATACCACGAAACGTGCAATAACGGTGCCGCAAAAATATATTCAGAGGCATATATTTCCAACGAGTTTGGATTGCATTTGATCGAGCTACTATTGCAGTGTCAGACTGGTTATAATGTTCAAAAGAGAACAATGTTCGGATTTACACAGAGACTGCTAGTAACCTGTTATTAATACTTCACACATATAAAAACATAATGAAAGCATTAAAGACGTGCATTTAGCATAGCAATGAATCAATGGTTTTAAATAGCACATCAGACATGAAAGCTCACAACGCGTTGCTGAAATAAGATTAACATACGGTGTGCAAGCTCAAGTGGTTTGCATGCGTAAAGGAACTGAAGAGCACTTGTGTCTCTGATTCCCATTACAAGATTCAAAGCAGCCATATCCTGGCAATCTTGTGGTCAGGGACACCATTCCTCTTTTCCCCACTTCAAGTGAACAGAATTCCAGTCCAACGGCCTTCAGCCCCAGCAACAGAATGGCTCATTTCCAGTTCGAGAAGAAATCCCACCACACACACAGTTTCCAGCGCCACTACACAGAACTCCCACCGCAAGAAACAGACGAAGAAGAGCGAATGGTTTTAATGGAGAGATGCGCCTGTGTGCCAGTCAGCAGTCAGTTCCAGAAGATGATTATCACTGTCTAAATAATACAGAACATGTAAGATCTCTCTTGGAGTCTTGTCCTTAAAGCGTTTTGCATGCATTACTTTCAAATGGCCGTTCATTTTGGAAAAGAACGAACTATATCGATCAATATCAATTCTATTAAGGCTGGAATACACTACACAACTTTTAAAATGTGAAAAGATTTTAAAACACAAGGGATTATAGGCAATCTGGTCTCTTAAAAATATGTACCTCTGCGCACTTATTGTGCAACAAGAGAAATGCCCACTAAGTGGGGCTAAAACACAGGTTCAATACGTGACCCCTGGTACATTTTTATCGCACTGATAGAGGTATGTATTGTAGCGGTTCTAAAGCTAATGCTCTACTGTGTTTAAAAAAAATGCCTTACACCACATTCGACCCTAAACCGATAGCGTTAACAAATGCAAAACGGATATAAAAACACATTTGCTGACTTCAGCTTCAACTGTTTGTCAACTGTTTGTGAGCTACCGAACAAACCTACCTACCGTCTATGAAAACACATAGATGTGAAGCTGGATATGTGTGACGCTAACGTTCAAAAGCATCAGTTTTCAAATATCCCAGCATATTAATATTGTTTTGAAGTCACAACATGATATTCTTCAAGCAATTGTGTAAAAATTCCACATTATTAGTGTGGAAACTTACACATTACCACCCTTTATAGCTGTTGTGAATATTTCAAACCAAGCCGAAAATGTGAATAGACATAAAAAATTGCCTCAAAAATGCAAACATCAGGGCAGAAATCTGGACAACATTTGTACGGTGTATTCCAGCAGGAAATCGGAGACAATAGTAGGGCACAAAAAACCCCCAAACCAAAAAAATGAATTTATTTCACATTACATTTTTTTTAAATTAGTAGCTAATTGTATCATTTCTTATGTTGACAAAAAGCAACTGATAGGACCTGAAATTAAATCAAACAATAAAAGTAATTTCAGAGATTAAAAATGGCCACTGAGTGAACTGAGTGGCCATTTTTAATCTATGCGCTTGAATAAATGAATCAAGTCTTAGCATGCTACACTAAGCATGCACTGGTAGACTGTCGCTCACTGCTCTAATTGCTTAACAGCAGGCAGTCAAGGGCTATAATTGGCCTAAACGACTGTATGCTCAGTGCTAAATTGAAACAGCCCATTAAAGAAAGATTATTTCCTAAACATTGTGACTGACAGTCTACTGCATCTCCATTCACAAAGTTCATCGCCTCAGAGTTTGTCCCTCTGCTACTAAGATCCATAAAACTGAACTAAACATCCAGAAGAACTGTTTGTTCCTGACCTTGCCATTCTAGGATCACCAAACTGTGTTTGTGCAACAGGCTGAAAGCTCAGTATGATCGCTCAATCATCATGTCAAGTCTCAGTGCTAAAGAGTTTAGAAATAGCCGCGGCTTTCTAGAAGAGTCGTATAGTATCAGAGTGCCATCTAGTGGTGCTTTGGCCTGTCAGATTCACTCCTCCTGCGCTTAATCATCAGAATAGTAGTAGTAGTCCAAGAAGCAATGTTTCAAAAATCTGAAAGTACACATCAAAACCTCTATGGAGTCATTTAGGGGGTTCTGTTATGTATCATGAGGCAAAAAGGGAGACAAATCAACAGTTGACGCAAATCTACAGGAGAAAGAGCAATGGGGCTGGTGTCTAGATACAGATATTTGAGAAATACATGTCCTGTGTGAACCCGGAAAGCATCAACGTGATGTTTTGAGGAACTTATGCAAGCAAGATGTCACCCCTGTGAACCATTAATCAGTAAACCATACACAAACATGAGTGATAGGATGCATTAGTCAAACTGAGACATTCGGAGCATTGTTATTTCATTGTAGATGTGTGTGTGTGTGTGTGTGTGTGTGTGTGAGGTAAGACTTATATAAATCCTTCCATTGTAACTATATTTGTTTATGTCACACATACAGAACAGGGTTTGCCACCTTGACCTCATTAACACACAGCAATCAGCAACAACAGCAGCAATGCTGATTGCTGAACACACGGAACACCAAAACAAATAAACCTGTTGATAGTGACAGACAGAGGTGAAGCGTGTGGAGGGTCAAACAGGGCTAGGAGTAATGATGGGTCTGACCCACAAACGCTTGGTGTTAAAATCCAGGCAAACCCTTACTGTGTGTTACCATGGTACAGTTGATATGACATGACAATGCAATGACAATTAATGTTTACTATATTCAGCTTATATAATATAACATAATATAATATAATATAATATAATATAATATATAGCATAAGTATACAAAGGTCTGTTATGCTCACTAAGGCTGCATTTATTTGGTAACACACACACACACACACACACACACACACACACACACACACACACACACACACACACACACACACACACAGAGACTATATATATATGAGAGAGAGAGAGAGAGAGATAATCCTGTTATAACCTAATAAATAATTAATAGAATTATTAATAGAATTTACAATGTAATTTGAAAAAAATATTTTTTTTCATCATTACACCAGTCTTCAGTGTCACACGATCCTTCAAAAAATATTTCTAATATACTGATTTGCTGCTCAAGAAACAAGTTCTTGTATCACTTCTTTGATAAATAATTTTTTTTTTTTTTTTTTTTATAATTTGTTTTAGTCACCATAATGCACACTTATTTATTTAAAAACTATACATTTATTTGGCCATGATTTTTTTAAAGAATAGAATAGAATAAAAATATAATGATTCCTCTCTAGATATTGCACGTTTTACCAATAAGAATGTTCTGTAGTTCAAAAGAAGACCATTCATTTGGAATAGAAATATTTTGTGACATTATTATTAGTTTTAATGCATTCATGTATGTTTTTAAAAAAAATTAAAAAGTCCAGAATTTTTGATTAATATAATATAATATAACATAATATACGATACTTTTCCATACCACTACCATATGCTGCACACGACCACACTCACACTCTTCAGCACTCCCACACTCTACAAGCTCATGACAAAAAGAAGCAACAAGTCAGCCACAAATCACTCTTGCACCCCTCACAGACAAAACCCCATCATGCCTCGTCTCATCTAGCTGCTCTGGAGACCCGCGCGTCCCGGGGGTCTTATGTAAGACCTGGCGGCCCGGAGCGGCCACTCTTCGCAGGCCAGTGTAAGCTTGGCACGGTCCCTGAGCTCCACTGCGGGGGAAAATAAACCATGGATTGAAAGCGCAAACAGCCCAGGTCAGCAGCAGGGCCTGGCCATTATTAAAGCATGTTTTCCCAGCATTGATGGATGCGGTGCAGTTATTGAATGGAGAACAGCGTCCCCACCCTGAGCTGCGGTTGCCACTCGTGCGCTCTCTCTCTCTCTCACACGACCACACGCCACACATGCACTTTATCGAGGGCATGAGAGTCAGGCGGTCAACCGACATACGTTTTATATATGAGGTCTGCTGTGCATCTACGCATAAACCTCAGTTACCTAATCTGAGTGTAACAAGTTCCCTCACTGGCCCGTCAGATCCTAGTGATTCATCACTGGCATTGAAGGACAGGCAGAGATAGTTGGGGGAGGTATTCTTCTTCTATAAGTGTTGGCCGGCACCCAAGAACATTCTGTACCATTCAGATGAGCGGACAGGAAACGGCGTATACATTTTTACACTTCTTTTGGTCCAAGCTTGCAAACCCCTCCCGAAAAACACACACACACACACACACACACACACACACACTTACAGATGCTAAACACAACCAGCTGTAAGCCAGTCCACCGAAGAGAGAGAAAGAGAAAGCCAAAAGCCAAAAGGAGAGGTAGAGCTGCTTTGTCACAACCCTAAACTGTCAAGTTATCTTCCTTACCTTCAGGCAACAAACCGTAAGTTCAAAAGCAAGTCTGAACTGATATTTTGTCAGTTCATATTAATGCGTTGAACTTCAAAGAACTTTCATAGAAGATTCTAATTAATTATGTTCGCAATTACACTGAGGCGAAGCCAAAACTTGCGTCCGAACACATTCCCATAGGAACGTTTTATGGCCCAGGGGGTTGCTCTTTCATTGTTCTGGAGGCAAGGTGATGTTCCAACTTATGATTTAATCAATTATTGACTATCCAAAATGCCGCCGGATAAGTAGTTGACACAGGATTATAGAGATGCATTAAAATACTTCTGGATAATTAAATGTTTTATTATCAATATAAAGTTTTACTATTAATATGTTTTATTATTCATTTAAACCAACTTGAGAAGCAAACCACATTAATATGCCATAGTTATATGCCATTTAAAGGCAGGCAATACTTAAATATGTATCAAACAACAACAATAAAGAAAAGCTAATGTAAAAATTACACCACAGTTATGTTAATGGATAGACTGTTCAGAAAAAAATAAATACAGTGTCATGTTAATAGGTCATGAGATAATGACTTCTGCTAAATAATGTCCGGTATTTTTTTTCAGATGCTAAAAGATGCACACTAATGGGGTTTGCTAAGGCTATGATATGTTTGAGAGCCACACAGCTTTGCGATTCTGTTTGTAGAAGCTTGTTAAAACCATGCATTCGGCAATTGCAGAATTGTTGAACTATGTGAGCATAGTTAACTAACAGTGCTCTTCATATAGGCTGAATATAAAATAGTCATATACTATATTAGCTAGTGGTTAGAAAACTAACAGGTGTCTTTTCCTTGAAGAATAATCAGAAAATGCAAAAATTCTCCATTTGCTCTTCAATTTCTCTAATTTGCAATTTTGCCTTCCTGGAACCTAATATTTATGATAAATCGAATTAACCGATGATAATAAAACCAACTGTTTTTCCCTTATTTTCCGCACAATATCCAAAGGAAATGCTTGAAGCCAATCTAGCAATACCTGTGACAAAATTGGCATGATTTATTGTGTAACTTCAATGAAACAGCTTACGCAATTAGGCCTGAAATAAAGCGGCGACTACTCGCTTCCACTATAATCTATCACCAGCCTCCAACAACACATATGTGACTTAAATGGCATGCAGGCCAGTTCCTATAACTAGCCGACTTCGACATTCTCTCTCTTTTTATAAGGCAACAGTTATTGCAATCATTTCTGCTCTTCATAAAGGAGCATTGATTTGCAGGCTGGAGTACCTCCTGCTTTAGCTTTTGTCCAGCTTGTAAAAGTCTGTGTTACAGTAAAGGCGAATAATGTGTAGTGTTGTTCAGGCCCTGGCTGGACAAGCCTAAGACAACCGCTCCGACTCCTCAGAGACCAACTCAGCAGAAACTCGAGCAATTAAGAGGAAAAGAGTGAAGTTTGGAGCAGGCGAGGCCATAAACACCACTTATGAAATGTTATGAAGTGCTATGATTCAGATCCAGTATATGAAAATAAAATATATTTTCAGGCCTTGTCAAGCCAGTTGAACGAGGGTGTATAGCCGTGACCCGAGCAGGAGAACGACCAAAAACAGCCTTAGGAAATGAAAAAGAAATGAAAAGTGTGTGTGCTACATTCATCGAGTGCTAGTTTTAATGGATTTGGATTTGCATGGGTTTATTTATTCCAGTGGAGGCACAATGAAAATGGGTTTCTTGGAGCATTTGAAGAGGCAAGAGAACTTCTTTAAGAGCTGCGAGGGCAGTCAAGTATGGAGAACACAATAATGCTCTGTGAAGCATCCAGTTCCTGTCCTTCATCATATTGCACTCGGTTTTTAACTAAAGTTTTTAGTAATAGAGTTGCACATTCAGGTATGTAATGTTTGTTATGTTTGATTTGGAGAGCTTCACCATCAAGATGTTTATCGAAGGATTCATTATCCTAGACGAAATGCTCACAGCAAGGCACAGTATATATGTGTGTATAGTGTGTTCTGTGGGTTTAAAAAGCTGTTAAAGCTGTATGAATTAAATTGGGTCAGTCAAGAATTTCTTAAAACCTCTTTTTAGAACCTTAATTCGAAATTATTAGTTTCTGTACCTTGTTTTAAAATTGTCACAACCCCTGTAAAAAGATCTATTATAAAACTCATAGTTCTAGAAAGTTCCAAGGGTTTTTATTGAAATACCATAAAAGAATCATTTTGGGTTCCGCTGAGAACATTCGAGGGAATAGTTTTTAAAAGAAAATTCATTATCATCTAAATCTCATAAACATTACCATGCCTGCATTTGTGATCAGAGAAACTACAAACAACAAGCACTACTCGGCTCAAAACTCGCTTTTGAATAGTCAAATCCGCCAAAGCGGCGAATCCTTTAAATATGAAAACATAGGTAGGCCACTTACAGGAGCCAGAAGCTCCAGACTGTACTTTAGTTAGAATTGCCTCACTTTACAGCCTCTATGCACGGTCAGTGTAGACATCTTAGGAAACAGACCTCTGTAAATGCGTTGAACACACTCTAATATTTGTGTTGAACTGTTCTGGAACGGTAAATATTACTTGACCATTGATTTCTGTTCTCTTTAGCAAGCACAAACAAAGTAGTTTCACTTTCACAACCAAACACAGCGTCTCCAGAACATGGCGGCGGCAACAACACTACAGAGAGAATAATGCTACTAACTTTCTTTGCGTAAACATTTGGGTGGCGTTGTAAAAAATTAATCCACATTGTGATGTAGAAAAGTGGAGGTGTGTCATACATTTTTATAAAGAATATCTTTAGTCCTTGCAACTATAGGGACCTTATCTACGCACAGCTTTTAACACCCCAACGAGAAAAGGACATTTGAAATCGCATCATTTGAATCCTTTAAAACAAACTAAATAAAATTAAACACTAAAAATTTGAATTGCGATACATTGAATGAGATGCTTCAGAGGTGCAGCTTCTATGAGTCAATGTCCAACTGAAGGCATAAAACCTTACAGGAATTCCAGTTTCTTATTTTTAAGTGTGTGTGTGTGTGTGTGTGAAAGAAAGGTGAGACATGTTCATGCAGGCTTTACGCTGTGCAATAGAAGCGTGGGTGTGTTGAAAATCATGATTAATTGAGGTTTAGCCAGATAGAACAATAAACATGGCAGAGGTTGGATGGTTCAGGTCACATCACTAGGAGCATTTAAAAAAAAAAAAGAGTCAAACCTTCTCGTTTAGGACGGCTAAAAACTCCCTTCACAACATTTGTGTGATTTTTCTTCCTCGTAGAGTGTGTTATTTCAACCTGAAGGCTGTTAAGGTAGATGACTGTCGTCATTTGGTTTTGCAACAGATAAATATTTGCAAGTGCGCTGTGCTAACACAGCATCTCTCGCTCCCGTACACACACGCAAACGCATTGACAAGCTGATTGCTGCACTGAATTATGGCCAGAGAAGTTTGAAAGCAACGTCTTTAGCTTTTTTCAAAGAGATTATAAAGACATCTTGGCAGATTGTTGGAGAGACGTTCAAAGTTCTTCCAGATGGTCCCCTGAAGTCTCCTTATAAAAGAGCCCCTTGTTTTATTGTTGCAAATGAAGTCAACTTCAATTGAATGACACAGTTGATGAGGCGTCAAGTTTGCGTGTGTTTATGTAGAAAATTGGGTCGCTGTTAGTTTGCGTTGCTTGTCACATTTGTTACAAAACCTTAAAGGCCGTCTTTGTCATGCAATTGGGTTTCACGTTTGGTCATGTTAGACAAATCTGAATAATTAATTTCCTTCAAAAGTTTGACAACTTGCTTACCATCTGTACACAAGGGTCACTTTTGTTTTTAAATGGGTCAAATCTTGAGGAATTAGATGTTCCTTGATCTTTCGAGATATGAGAGTTCATTGCACTACGAAAACATGCAGTAACTCAGAGAAGAGTCCAAAAAGAGCATCTATAGTGTCACAGGTACTTCTAGGTGGTGTGAAGATGACGGACAGATGAGGCTTGGAGTTCTCTTGAGAATAGTTTTTGATCAAAAGAAGCTTTAGATAAAAATTGGTCTCATTTTCATCTCATCATGCCTGTATTGATAAAGCAGTGTTTGGAAGCACAGTGGCAGCACCCAGTGGCAAAAAAATTATGAGTATTTTCATTCAGACTAACCCAAAAAAAAATATCAAGTGGGAGAGAAATTCTAATGTTTCACATTGAGGTCAACATGAAAGGGTTTGGGATTCGTTTTAAAAATGTCTCGTTTTCGTTGATTCAGAGTCGACGCTTCCTTTCGATATTTTTAAAAACGGCACACTTGCAGATTTAAAACAGGATGGTTTCATGTGTTACGCACTGCATCAAATGTAATTTTCAATACACGTATAATAGAGGCACTTTAATTCAAAGGTTGAAAATTGTCAAAAACATTCAAATAAAAATAAATATATATATATATATATATATATATATATATATATATATATATATATATATATATATATATATAGTAATGGCCCCTTAAACATCTTCTTTTTCAATGTCTTATAGCAGAAAGCCACCCCTTTTTGTCAGACAGGCTTCATTCACCTTTCTTCTGGTGTTTAATTTAGATCAAGAGTCAAGAGAATCACAACGTCAGTCTGAAATGTCTAGATTGACAAATGTGTTTAAAGTCTGTTGAACTCACAAGCTATCAAATAATCACAAAGGCATGGCTAATGACTGATAGGCCAAGGAGTACCCATAATTCAGCTGTGATTTAAACACTTCACCCAGTGGCCTCTTTCACAGCCTGTAATAGCACCACAGTCATTTTTTATTGCTCAGAGTTTCTTTTTTTATTGCTCAGGAGACTTAATGGATTTCTTAGTTGTGTTATAACGATAAACTTTTGCGTTTTAATATCAACTCATATTTTTCATTTTGAATTGGCACTATGTAAAAATAATGAAAATAAAAATAATACAAATCAGATTATTGATACTTGTGCCGCACTACCATCTAATAGTTTGGTGCATAGAATGCCTTAGAAAGCTCAGCCATGGGAGGAATTAGATAGGAAGTGTTCACATTTATATTTTGTCGTGGGTGTTTTCACTCACAATTTGTGCAAAAATGCCATGACATACAGTACAAACACATTTATCTCTTCATTATGCCTCAAACGAAGAGATAAACCTGAGAGTCTGTGTGTGCTGAAGGCTAGCTGGTGAAGATACTGTGTGTATGTTGTTCCACGGTCACTGGAGAATTAGAGCGATATAAGATTCTCCCACAGGTATCATTACCAGCATACTGACCTCATTACACTTGCAGGTTTTGCCCACTCTCTCTTTCTGCCTGCTCTCTGTCTCTCAGTGCAGGCGGAGGGGGTCAGCAGACCCAGGAGAGACTTTTGGATAATCCAGAGAATATGGAACAGCTCACCATGTCAGAGACAGTTGTGTCACTGGTCTGGACCGTGTCACATTCACAGCCGTCTTATAGAGCACACACGCGCACACACACACACACACAGCTGGTGCATATCACCTCCAGTGCTGTGATTTTCCCACACAAAGAAAAAGCTTTTCTTTATCTGTTTACATCTACCGAGTCAGATGTTATTGTTTCTATCGTTTCCATCACTGTCAGTGTTGGGTGAAGCAGACATTGCGAAATCATTTGCGAATGCGTTCGTACATGTTGATGTCACATGACCTAAAAAACATCTCAAGATGATGATCGAATTCCAACACTGCACATTTATAGACAGCAGTTGAAGTTAGATAATGAAGCCCAGGGCAGACTCCATATTTAATGAATTTAAAACATTTTTTTTTGCAGTAATCACTGCAGCAGCAATTCACGAGATGACTGAGAGGAGGGTTATGACAAGATATATGTTATCGAAGGTTTAGGAACATTTTCAAATTATTTAGGTGTTATTTTCAGAACTGAAACAGTTTGAGGATGTTATACAGTCCTGTTGAAATATGTTATTATTAATATATTTTTTAAACACAATATATTGGCACACTATACAAAAAATATTTTCAATTTACATCAGCTATGGTTTTCAGAAAATACAAATAGTAAATAATATGTTGAAAATGTTTACAACTTTTAACGTATTTTATTAAGTTATAAGTTCATAAGTTTTTTTGGCTTATATAAAAAAATAAAATTATATATATATATATATATATATATATATATATATATATATATATATGTCACTGTTTCACCATTTAATTACACTAAATAATTACACTATTCAGTGAAATTACAAATAATGTGATGTTAAATCGTCTATAGTTAAACTAATGAAACACTTTTTGTAAAAATAAGAAATGTTTGGTTTTTTTTTTTTTAATTCTTTCAAATAAAAAATGTGAAAATTGTAATTAAATCCAAGCTGCTGCATAGAGACTGTTTGAAATTTACAGAATATTTAATCAGTGTAATAATCAAAATAAAGATGATCAGACACACACACACACACACACACACACACACACACACACAGCACACAGCAGCTAAGATAGCATACACACTGTACATGTAGCATTCGCTGTAAAACAATTGACTTAGTTCATAGCATTTTATTGTCAAGAAAATTAAATAGCCATACAGTAAAAAAAAAAAAAAATGATTTGGCTTATCTAAACCAACCAGACTTCAATATAGCGGTGCGTCTCTAAACATTAAGAAAGAAAGACTGAATGAATCAATCAACCAACAGTAATTAATCCAGTGTTAAAATAACACAAGCATGAATGCAAATAAACAATGCTGTTAAATTTCAACTAAGTACATCCCTCACAGCCTCATTTTCATTCACATAAAATGAAATATTGTGTGTACCATTTAGAAGACACTTCACCAGCCAAGAGGCTGAGTGTAATAGCACGTTCCCTAAAACACTGGTTATACAAAAACATGCACAACACACCCATGCCACTCTGTGCTTGTGTAGTAAACAGGAAATGGGCGAATAGCAGGCTATATTACAGGATTCAGGTCTTACTCAATGAGCCTCGTACAACAAAGAGGAACAATGAGTCATGAAGGCGAAAGCCTAAAAATAGACCCAATCACATGACCGTGTGTGTCTTTAAAAGCTGCCTCTACTCTCCCATGGTGGCCCGATGTGTCTGTGTGGGTGTGTGTATGTGTGTGCATGTTTGTTTTTTCACTGTCTGCAAGTAGGGACGCCGCAAGCAAACTTGCGGTTTCTCCAAAGAATGGAGCAATATCCTGCAACCCAGCTGGTTAAGCCCAGCAGAGGGACGGGAGGAGGGCAGCGTGCCTGTGAATTCTGAGAATATCCAGCTATCGCACTCTCATGGCTCTCTTAACTGAACCTCCAACGTAGCCTCGGCCAGGGAAATCAGCCTTGTCACATCCATTTCACCGTATCCACGCATAAAAAAACGTATCTAGACATTGGGTGAATCTCACAAGCATATCGCATTTCACTCCTGTTTTATGAGTATTTTTACAATAAATTATTAGAAATAGATAAAAAAAAATTTAATAAAGAAAATTGTGTTAAAGTTATTAAAATAGTCACTGCATATTATTATTGCATTTACAGTAACATATATATTTAAATAAATACAATTAAAATAGATATATTTTATTAATAATTATTATGACTGCACATTTTCCCCTGAAAATGTTGCAATAATAACAAAAAATAGAAATATTGTTTCATGTTAGGATTTTGTTTCTTTCCTGTTATGACATAAAAATAAAAATACAGCTAAAAAAAATATGAGATGGCTCAAAAACTGACAAGGAAAAAATACAAGGCCAAATATTCGCATTAGACTTATTACCAAGTGCCAGATTAATTATTCCCTCCCTTCAAAAATTGAGTTTATTTTGCTGTCCTAACTATGCATGATCATACGCTTAGTTGAATATAATGATTAGCATGTAACTTTGTTATTTCCCTGCTGTTTGTGAACCCATCGGAACAAACGTGTCATTCATAGTTAGGTCATGGCCAACTTATTTTTGAAGCGCTGCTCTATTTCAACAACAAGCCCACTAAAATAAATGCTAAATTCCATTTATTATCCGACTTACAGATACCATCTCTGATGCTGTGCGCAAATATAATGAGGGCACATCTGCTTATAGTTAATGGATTTATTTCGAACTCAACAAGTCACAGAGCAGCTCCTAAATATTTATATAGCGGACCTCATGCACCCTGTTTTTTTTTGTGGTATCCACGTACACCCGCATCACTCACCATTCGCTCTAACAGTAGTGTTAGAATAAATACAAGTCTAAAGGCCCATTCACAGCGAGAACTTCGGCTATAATATGCTAATGTAATATATCAATATATTTTCTGTGTCTCTCGCTGTGTGAAGAGAGCAAACAAAGGCTTACTCAGATAGAGATCAGCTGAGGTGCATGTTCACATACAACACCGCTCATTAAAGTACAAGCAGGCCATAAAACACCTAATCCTCCAGAGATTACATTAGAGTAAACTCCCTCGGCCTTTCATTTCAAGAGCTGTTTGCAATGCAGCACATTTAAAATGTTCTTAAAGCTTATTTGACCTGTGACTTCATTTAGTTCTTTGAACTAGTACCATAAAAAGCCCCCCCCCAACATAGAAAACAAAGAGACCTTTATATTATTAAAATCAACATTTAGACTGAAACAGACATAAACCCTCAAGAGCCGTCAGTGTAAATGTGAATGATGGTTGAACAAGACATAGACAGAGAGATAGATAGATAGATAGATAGATAGATAGATAGATAGATAGATAGATAGATAGATAGATAGATAGATAGATAGATAGATAGATAGATAGATAGAGAGAGATTCTTTTGCAAAGCGAGTTCAAATTTGTAAATATTGATGCTTTTCTTTCTGGCAGATGTTGATGAATAGAACAGCTGAGCTATGCACTGATATCTTGCCTGACAATTTATATAAACTGTTGAGCAATTCATTAGAACCTAATTTACAATCCTGCTGTTTGTAAATGAATAAAACATGTTATTCCCCATTGTTTGCTTGTAACTCTGGCTCAGCAGAGCCTTATTTCAGTGAGATCCTGACAATCAGCATGCATACTGGGAAGGAAGAGCACCTTGTCATCTGACTGGGGGATGGTTCCAGTTTTCCTCCTCGAGAAACAGCCTGGAAAACTTAACTCAGGTGGTTGAGCTACGTCATCAGGTTAGAGGATTTCGAACATCTGCCATACTTGCTACAAAAGGAGCATGAGGTATAGTGGAGACCATTTGATTTCTGTCCTACAACCTCATCAGAACAGCATATTAAAAAGGTTTGTTTGTCAAGCAAATAAGCATATTAGAATGATTTCTGAAGAATCATGTGACACGGAAGACTAGAGTTATGATGCTGAAAATTCAGCAATGGTTTTTCACAAGGTTAATAATGCAGCATTGATTGAAAAATCTATTGAACATTAACGTTCGGTCATGTTTTTTTTTCTCTTAAAGTTGTACCGCTTTTCTGCAGCTTGTAAAACGCAACACAGCTCGGGCTCTAGCTAATTCACCATTTTACATTCTTTAAAAGCGTTTCTAATCTCTCTCTCTATCACTCTTGCGCTCCGTGACCCCTGACCTTTAAAAAACAGCGGTTGATCCAGAGTATGTGGATAAGTGCGGTGTGTATGTTTGGCTAGCTCTCGGTCTCTGTTGGTACGTGCAGTGCGAGGGGGAAGCTCGTACAGCTCGGCTCTTGTTTACTCTGAATGTTCCCCGCCGCTGATGTTTAATGTCATCAAGGCTTTTCTCTCCTCAGACGGGCTTTACATAAGCTTTCCCAAGATGCGAGTATGTGTGTGTCCTCGTGAAAAATGGCGGCTGCATTGTGAGGAAATCCAGGCGTTTCTCCCACCTAGCAAGGGCCGTATTTAACATATCGAGATATGTTACCCACTTGAGCGGTTATTGAAGCGCTTCTTATATACTGTACCCAAAGGTGAAATTCAATGTGAGACCTATAAAGCATCTGTTAATTAAATTATAGCACACAACAGGGCTGGATATCTTTCATCTGATACGGCTGATATAAAACACTTGCGTGATTCATGCTAAACTAAGTCAGCGTTCTTGGCAAGGGCTCCCGGTGGAAAACAAAGCAGACAAAATTGTTTTATTAGTTTCAACTATGGAGATGTGATCATGCTATATCCAGGTTTAAGAGCCCTAAGAGATAGCTGTTTTATTTCCTTGTCTTCTTTGGGAAGCGGAAAGGTCAAGGCCGTTGTAATATATAGCCGAGTGCAGAAGAAAAACGAGAAAGAGAGATTAAACTGATGAAAAACACAACATGCGACGCTTCGCGGTACAGTACGTGGGGATATATACGATATACTTTGCTACTTAAAAACCAGTGCAAGAAACAAAACAGTCCTCCTTCGCATTGGTCTCCAATTTTCCTCCACTGCACAGTCACCGACTTCACAAAGAATTTATTAGCTGATCAACATCTGCAAGCCATTGAAGCTGTTGTTTGGACGGCCGAGCCAGGCGGTGCTCAGCACTGTGTCCGGGTCACATGACGGGGTCAGAACATTGTTAGGAGGCGCAGAGAGCTGCTCCGCTGGCGCTGAGACCATCCTCCCATGTCATGCTCTGAAGCGTTTTATCGTCCCCCTCTGTGCTTCTCCAGCTCCCAAGTTCATCAGCATCAGAGACGCTGCTCTGAGAAAGAAATTATGCTTCCTTCAAGAGAGCTCCATTCCCTTTAGTGCATCTGTCATGGCTTGCTCTGAAGCCCGGGATCTGTTAGTAGTGGTTGTGATGGTAGTCAGTGCAGCGGTGCTGATGTACTAATGTTTGGATTTGACATCCAACATGACGAAAATGGTAATGTTGCGCACAGGGAAATTAGTTTTATATTTAAAACAGCTTGCTCTGCCAATTGGCTGTCTTCGGTTTGGAGCACATGGTATGAGGAGTCTCTAGCTTCTTTTTTTTGTATTGCCAGCACTTCATCAACAACTTTAAAGTTGGGACTTTTTTGTTCTTCTCCACAATTATGCTGTGTTCTGAAGCCACTGTGCTGCCACTTCTCGCTTTTTGTTCATAATACGCACTGACAATCCCGGGAAATATGTTTTGAACTTCTGTTTGTTTAAATATATTACATTGCATTTAATATCCAAAGCGGTTTGCAGTGCATTTAAGGTAGGCTCGTATATATGATTAGTTAGTGTGTCCAGGGAATCAAATTCAAGATATTTGCACCTCTGGTGACATGTTGAGCTACAGCAATAATCTGTTTTGATATTATTATAGTTAAAAGCAATGTGTAAAAAACGGAAATAGCCATAGTTTTGTTAAAGAAAGCCTATTCCTTGCAAAATATTTGTTTTTAATATTGTCTGATATGTGAAAACTGATAGTTTTGAACAGTAGTGACACATATACAGCTTCATATGTGTGAGTTTCTAATTGTAGGTTTGCTTTGTAGCCCACCCGACACAGGGTTGCACTTCTTAGGTGAAGAGCTCCAAATCCTGTGAAACTATTGTTTGATAAACTCCTCAAATATGCATAAATGACAGTGCATCAAACTTTTTGTGACACTCCCTGGCCATTTGAATTCTGAACGAGCTACAATACCGGCTTGAGCCAACATAATACATATTTTGCAATATATGTTGCTATCTATGTAATAAAAATGCACGATTTGGCACGCTCATTAGAAATTTCCCTTTAAAACATCTGCAAAATGTGCATTCAGAAACGTAATCGGTGTTGCAGAAACTGGGTTGCATATTCTTCTTGTATGTGCTTTTATGAAAGTAAATAAGTGTATGGAAATGCATCTATAGATTTTGTCATTGCTTATAAAGTAATTTACATTGAAACAAATATCATTATTTATATTGATGGGGGCTGGGACACTTCTCCTCTAGATGCAGAGACATAGTTCCCAACTAGTAATTCTGGAGCCCCCGACACTGCAAATTCTGCATGTCTTCCCTAATCAAACACACATGATCGGGGTCATAAGCTCATTAGTAAAGACTTCTTGATTTCAAATGAGTGTGTCAGACCAATGAGACATTCAAAATGTGCAGCGTTTGGGGGGCTCCAGGAATTTGGTTGGGAACCGCTGGCCTATAGCACAGAGAGCCTACATTCCCAGTTGTCCTCTACTGACGACAACCCAGACTGTCTCCATAAATTGAGAATTAGCAACTGTGCATTAACTAGTGCACTGAAATTCAGTTCATGAAAATGCACATTAACTAAACTAAAAAATACAAAATGTAATTATTTGAAACCTAGAAAGTGAAACTGCAAAATGACCAACAGGCATTTAGATGAAAGAGGTGTAGTCATGTTTGCTCAAGTCCCTGTTGAGTATCATCTCTCTAGGGTTATTTTGTTGCAGTTTAACTGTATGTTCTGTAATTGTATGTTGTGGTATATGCATACAATGAGAGCTGAACCGAGAGTTCTGGCCAGTGATCGAGAACCGAGAGTTGTGGTCATGTGTTTGTGTAAGACGAGGGAACTTTAAAACCAGCCTTGTTCAAATTTGGGTACAGTCTAGTGAAAAGTGATTGGGCGATGGCGGGTCACTGTAATGATGAAACTATCAAGTAACTGTCAAGTCATTAAGCAGGACAGCTAACAAAGAAACCTCTTAAGGGTGATATAAAATTATCTAATTACTGCAAAATGATCAGACATTGGATGCACATTTTCCACAAGTTGGTATGATTCTTTAGAGTTTTCATAAAAATGTCTGCAAAATACTTTGGTTGAAATTCTCAAGTGGAGGTGTACACAGTGAGCCATTTCTTTGCATGGCCCTTTAAATCCTAATAGCCTACTGCTACCTCTCTTGTCTGTCTTTCTGTGAATTATCAAAACTACTCCACTGCAACTTCAGTGGTTTTTGGGATAAAAAAAAAATAGATTTTTATCATTGTACAGCGGATGTGTCCACACGCTGCTAATACACATTTACCATCACAATCACATCCCAAACAAAAAAAGAGAAGCCCGTAGTACTGTATTAATTACAATGTTACAAATAAACCCTGTAAGATTTTCCTGTAAAAAAGCTTGAAAACATTTTTCCTTTACTAAAAGGGGGGCCCAGTAGAAAAAAGGTTTGGGAACAACTGCAATAAGTTTGGTAAATGGCTGCTTACTAAATGTAGTATATTTCAGAAGAGAAAGTGGGAGAAAATGAATGTATAAGCCACACTGCTTCGGCATCTACTTTGAAATGAGCATAAAAGTATGGTCACACTAGTGAAAATTGCTTTGAAATTTTGAAGGCAAAAAAGTCAAATACCCATTGTCAGTGGTGTAGCTGTCATTTGGTCTCACCATCATAGACTACATTTCTAATTCTTGCACTGGTCTTGTTTTTGATGACAAAAAGCTTCTCAATCAGCGATTAATTATGGAAACTTTTATTATTTTATTTTCACTGATTCAAGACATGGATGAAGAAAATGTATATTTATACTACTTCATATAGCCTAGTTAATCAATTTTACAGGAAGAGTGTATTTTTTTTTTAAATAACCTACTTTTATTATTACAGTTCAACAAATAAGAAATAAATTAATACACTTACAATTTAGACACCATATTTCCTGGTTTGCGCTATTTAATTATTTAAAAAATCATTTCAAACACAACCACAGCGTTATTTTGTTTGTTGTTGGTTTTTTGTTCCTGAATAAATCCATTATATATTCGTATATATATATATATATATATATATATATATATATATATATATATATATATATATCAAGACATGATAACGACCTTGCCTCACAGAAATGGACAGAATTGTTTTGATTG
Source organism: Puntigrus tetrazona (assembly GCF_018831695.1). Taxonomy (NCBI): domain Eukaryota; kingdom Metazoa; phylum Chordata; class Actinopteri; order Cypriniformes; family Cyprinidae; genus Puntigrus; species Puntigrus tetrazona. The sequence goes on along the minus strand of NC_056711.1, from coordinate 4,115,292 downwards.
TAAAAAACAAACTTGCTGCACAATTGTAACTGTTCCTGCACTATATCAATGCAGAAACGTCTAATTTTGAATTCAACCTAGTTTGGATCCATGGTACTATTAAAAAAAATAATAACAATAATAAAAATTACCTTCAAATACACATAGTTATACGCAAACAACACATTCGTCCCTACAAGTATGCTCTCACACATTCACTCTTACAAAGAACTGCATTGATCCTAAATTAGAAACTCATAGAGCAGGTGTTATAGGACCTCCTTGCTACCACTGTACCATTTTACACAGCAACCCAGACTCCCAGAAACACGAGAGTGGGAAAAAGCAGCTCACAAAAATTAAGCGAGCGACTTAGCAACCCCCCCCCCATTTAGCTACTTCCTCTGTTCAGTTGCTTCCCATTCCCAAAAGACAGCACAAGCCATGCCAGCTAACCCAAACCAGCGCCACTGCTCTGCCAAGGAAATCACTGTCAAAACAAGATTCACCACGCACCAGGCAGAGTCGTCTTCCTGCGCACACACACAAATCATTTCACCACAGGCCAAGAGATCTCAACTTCACACACTGGGCAACACAGGCTGAGTGATGCTGCACTGTGCCAAAACTAACCCGTTTTTTCCACTAGACTACACCAAGCAGTCAAGCAAGGCCCTGCTGTTCCTTTTTCACATCAGAGACGGGAGACCTTGAGTGAGTTCTGGCAATCTCAGAAAAACACCTTCTGTCTACCAGTCTTTACTTGTTCCCCATAAATACATCTAAGTGGGCTAGCAAGTGCTAACACTGCAATTGGTTAGCTTTACACCCTCTGTGAAAATGTTTAGCTGGATTTGAGGTGTCCGATGTTTTCCATTTCTGTTGGCCGTGGCGGTCCAGGCTGGTTTTTGCTAGTACCGATTTGGTGCAGGTCTAGTTGGGGGGCCAAGATAGTCTTTCTGATCCGTTTGACTAAGGGAGGTTTGCTGGTTGAGCTAGCATTTCAATGGTTATCAATTACTCATTCTCATGTCCTTCAAAAACCTTTATGAATTAGTTTATAATTCGCGCTACGGCAGATTATCTTTACATGTATGTTATCTTTACAGTTAGATAACATACAAAATGGCTAAAGAAGACTTGGACTATCCAGTCCCACTTAGGTGTGATTACCTGCTACGTACTAAATAATAAAATATACTGTAAATTAATTGTTAGTTACTATGAACTTACAGTGTCGAAATTCATGCTTGCTGATATTGAGGTGAGATACGAATAATAGGAACAGGTTTTGTGATACAGTTACATTTAAGGCTGTAATTATAGATGTAACCACATTAATACAGTAAATTACATATGTAATTGCATAGAGGTATTTTTTTAAATATACATACAATGCAAAAACCGTATACGGACAGATACGGGAACTCAAATGACTAGCATTGCTGGAAAGGAGAACATCTTGAGGATAAACAGCTTGAATGTTGTGAAACTTATTTTTTTAAAGCATGCCAAACATGCTCATGTCTTCTAACCAAATGAAGATGTTTCCTCGAATCTCTCAGCGTATAAAGAGTGAACGCGTCGCTGTTACCAACTCTGCTGCAACTACTGGTGATGGATTCTCAGGACGGGAAATCCAGGACTTCATTTATAATTTCCTCTCATAAAACTGATACTATAAGCCTGGTATAGACAGGTGTGTGTGTGTGTGTGAATGAGTCACAATGTACCTGTGTAAACTGCACCTTTACAGGAGCTGAGAGAGAGAGAGAGAGAGAGAGAGAGAGAGAGAGAGAGAGAGAGCCTGGTGGTGTTTTTAGAGGCCAAGTGCAATGGTCAGCAAACTGTGTTTAATGAATAATGACCTATCACTAAAAGAGAGAGAAAAAGGGAAAGAAAGAGATGAACATGTGATGAGGAGTAATGGTGATGAGAGAGTTATATAACGAGAACACACAGTCCATAAACACTTTTCAACACAAATAAAGTAACTATGAACAGAACAGACATTATATTAACTGAGGTCATGTCAAATCTTCAGTCTGTGTTTTCCCAAAGTTTTTTTTTTTCTCTTTCTTTTTCTTTTGAAGGATATTTTCAGTTTTTCAGTTGACATCAAGACACACAACAGTAAAACTCGCTGAAAACGATCCCATCATAGTTACATATCTACCCTACATCTTAACTCACCTACGCTTGTGAACCTTTGCATAGAGGTTTTCAAAATGAGATGCTAATAGTCATTTATATTACATGTATATGTATATATAGTATATGTATTCTATTGAAAGTTTTAAAGAATATAATATTTTTGTTTAGTTATTGCATTGAAGTTATCGTTATTTTAGTAATTAAAAATTTCCGTTGTATTTTAAGAACAGGACAATCTTATTCTGGGGCGCTGGTTATCACCAGGTGTTTGTGTTTTTATTTTATTTTGCGACCAATAAGCCATCGGATGGCACATCATTATCCCAGGTTCATCACTTGCTGGTCCCACCAAAAGGCCATTAGCACAGAACATGTTTGTTGCATTAAATTAAATTAAAAAAATTTACTTGCTCATGTTGTTGAGCGAGAAGCTGCAAAAATACACGAGGTATAAGTGCAATAACCAAGTAGCGCTTGGCAAAAATTACGTAAAAGTTCCTAACGGCCCCTAAATGTGTATTTTAGTGAGAGCCCTGGACAGGAATACTGTAAAAAGAATGGGAAATGAAGTATGAACAAGACATATAATCGAGTGCATATGATTGCTAACTTAGACTGATTCAAGAATAGCTTAATCTGCTAAGAATTTGTGCATTTGACATTCTGTGACAAGATGGTCCTAAAATATCTGTCATTTGGGAAAAAGAGAAACACAGACAGAGCGAGAGAAAGAGAGCTATGGAGAAAGAGACAGAAAGAGAGAGGTCTGTCTTTAATGAACCCACTGAGTTTGTTTGTCCAGCCACCCAGGGTCGAGCCTGAGATTAAATCATGAAGGATGTGGTTGGATGTCTAATTTTACAAAAACAAATGTTCTGAAAGGCTGTGTTTACATTGGGCCAGAACTGGAGGGAGGGAGGACGGGGCAGGACTCCTGACCGACTTCACTCAGTACCAGCAATAAGAGGCTTATTAGTCTACTGCTAACTTTAAACCTGCACCAGACCGAGCCACTAAAAACAGGGGATTTTAGTTTGTTGACATTTTTGTAAATGCGTGTGTAGTGAGCGCCGTGTGGATTTATAAAGGCATCTGGGAACTGAGAAAACATTTGACAGCTTTCGCACAACTTTTCAACTCACCTGTGCACAAACGCGCATGAGATAACATAATCGTGTTAGCTGGACTTCCTTCTCTTTCTGTGTCCTGCTAAGGATAGTTCTGTTTCTCTACAGCACTTCCGTCTTCGATAATTTAAATATGCAGAGAGCGATTCGGGTTAGGTGATTGAATAAAAGGATCGGTAAACAGCAAGGGCAAACGTTGGGTCAAATATTGACTCGTAGCACCAGTAAGAGCGAACATGTTGATCAGCAGAGCAGGACCAAGGTGAGAAAGCAAGAGAAATGTTATTAGCTAGTTGGGGGTTGAGGTTTAAACCATTTTAGCCATTTTAAAGCAGCTGTGTATTCAAATTAAATACAATTTTACCGTATATTTCAAATAAAGGTGCTTTAAAGGTTCCTCACGTAGATAAACAATCTCTTTCCTACCTTTTTATAATCTGAAGAACCTGCTTCCACCACAAAGAACATTTGTGAAACAGAAAGGTTTTTATGGAACCGTTTAGCTATGGCATCGCGAAGCTCCTTATATTTAAGAGTGTAAGGTGTATACTAAAGTTTTACAAGAAAATAACTCAATGACGAGCCTGTGTTAAAGTGCTTAACACTCTTACATGAATATGTTTAGGATTGTTATGGTGTGTGAGTGTGAGCTCTGACGGCCCGTGTGTGTGTATGTCCTCTAATGAGCAGTTACCTGATCCAGCTGTCAGTCAGTTTTCTACCTCCAGAACACCCCCTGTCAATCATCCACCCATATGATGGACAACCTCACACACACCAACTATTCTGGATATAATGACAGGTTATCAGGTAGCAGAAGCGCACACACGCAATACGCACGCTCTCATTTTATACACACCAGTGCAGCTGCTGCAATGAACTCTCTCATAAAACAGAAACTCTGAATTCTGATGGGACGAATTCAATTTCACCATTGGTAAGGTGATTTAAAGGTCAACAACACTGTTCCTACCATGTTGCATTAAAGAGCATAAAAGGGTGCATTACAAACTCGATATCATCATTGAGAAATAAAGCATTCGTTTTAGACGCATGCATTTCGCACCTGAAAAAACAATCGTAATTGATTAACTTTGACATTTGTACTGAAGTGAAACAAAACTGAACTGAGCTGAATAAGACCACTGTTGTCTTGTTTGTCTGTTCGTTAATTTTGTTCTGACAAATTTTACAAAAGAAACACTTTTTAAATTCCGGTGGTTAAACCAAAATCTGAGTAAGAAATTTTAATCTGATCAGGCTAATCAGACCTGAATTCCCCCACCTATGGTGCTTTGTATGAGGCCCACCTGCCCTTTTAGCTCACTTACAGGGATATCTCCAATCAAGCACAACTTACTGCAGAGCTCCAACAACCGCAAGAGCAATCTGGATCCCCTTCAAGCATTTCCCTACCCCTTAAACTCTACTCAACCTCCTACACACGCCACACTCGTGCGCCCATCTTCCTCAAATGCTTGCACTATATTTTATGATCACTAGACCATTGCTTCAGACACTGTGCATTTTCAAGGGCAAGGACCTGAAGAAGCTGTTATGTGAGCAAGTATTGAACCATACATGCTTTGCTTTTGGTATAAGTGAATTATCCTTTCAGTGTCGTGACAGAACATTTTAAAAGGTTTTTGCTGGCATGGCTTTAAACGTACAGATTAATCAAACATAAAAAAACTCCACAACTGTTGATGCATATACACTAAAATCAAGTCAAGGGAAACAAGCCTGAGAGGAACTGAGTTTTATTTCATCATCAGGTTTGTTTAAATTAAAACTAAAATCAACCTGGGGCGATTAATCTTTGAAGTGGAGTCTGTCTCTGAAGGCATGCGAATGATTGAGTTACCTCAGGTATGCGTTTGCAGTCTGTTGCTAACTGAATGGGCTCTTTCGTTCTCTGAGCTTTTGAAATGCTTCGGTCGGTTATGATGATATCCGTGAATTGACTGATTGGCCCGAGGACCACCCATCCAACGGAAACCCAGAAGACCAAATTACAGCTGAGTGCTGAGAGATGAATAGGAAGGTTCCTCACATGAGCTGCAGTACATCAACATCCCATAGAGGTTACTGTGGAAACCTGGGCAAAATAAGAGGGTGTATTGCCCACAACAAACAAAATACCACTGAGGGGAATCCTGGTGACAAGGATGTCAGAAAAACCATTTATCAGAAAAAAACAAGGGAAACCATTTATCACAAGGTACGACACGTGTTAGCCGCAAAGCTAAGAGTGTCAGCCGTGGTATTACTCTGGATGTTGGAAAGCTAGTAATCTATAGTCGATACAGGCTGCTCCAAAGACAAAATAAGATTCAGGGGTGTTCAGACTGAAGCTCAAACTGTAAACACAGCTTGTTGCTTTTTACATCTATCAATGTGGTACAATGGTATCATGGAAAATGCTAACGTTAGCCTGAATGTTTCTCGGTCCTACGCCTTAACAAAATAAATGTAAATGCATTCATACCACTTTACTTAATGATAGCTATTGGGATGTGAAGAGACTTTCAACCAGCATAGCAAAAAAAGTTTCTAAAAACAATGACCTATTAAAGCATTAATGGTGCGTTTAAAACAAGTTAGGTCAAAAATAATCTAAAAAGTAGTCAGAGTGCACTACCTAAAATAAGCTATGTGCTAAAATTTTCATCATGTAATGATTAACGGGTTGCAATTTGTAATCTATCAGCTCTAAAGATGGATGTTCTTTGAAGCTGTTAAATGAGCCATATTTAAAAATGAATAGATTGCGAATGCAAATGTACAGTGTATCCAAAAGACTCAACGGCACCGAACTACGCCTTAAACTCTAATACAGTTCCCTGTAACGCTAATATGAAAATTACACCCATCTGAGACACCTCCAGAAGTTCAAACTAACGGGACTGGAAATCACATCACATCAGCGCTGCCGCTGTTTTCTCTCACAGATTAGGCACTTAAAGGTTTGCCAATCAAAACACATTTTACAGAGCGACTCTGGCCCGTTTGCTGGCAAATTTTTGCTCTTGCGTTTGTCTGTCTGTTCTTTTTGCTTAATCTATTTGTTTTGTTTTTTCCTCTCCGAATGGAAATTTTGAGGTCGATTGGGTTTGCCTGTACTGCTCCAACAGCTTGAATGAAAGCGGGGGAGGGGTGGGACACGATGGGACTTCAGAATTAGACCCGTCGTGAGGGGCTCCAAACAGCTCCCATGTGTTCCTCGTTGCGGCTGGGCATGAACGGTAAATGGAGCAGGGCGAGAGCTGGCGCTAGGGCAGACGCACGCGCACACACACACACACACACACACACACACACTCACTCACTCACTCTCATCACTCCCTGCTTGTGTACACATGAAGGATCTCTGTATAGCCAACATAGCACACAACATGCTGTACACTGATCTCCATTCATTTTATATGGTGCTTTATATAAGCATGGCTTTTTCTTCCATGGAACATAAAAGGAGACATTTTAAAGAAACCCTGAGATGCTCTTTTCCACATTAATCACTGCATAAACATACATTTATTATATATATTTATAAGAGGAGTCAACAATATTTGCAGTACACAGTTACATTAGCACCAAATTAAAGCAATAAAATGCAGAAAACAGTTAAGGTAACACTTTTCGACATTCTACTAACAGTAGAGTAACGTTGCATTTATACTAGCAGTCATTAGCGTATTAGTAGACTGTCTGCTTAATAAGTTTTAACATTTTATTTTGATGGATCTACAACATACTATGAGAAATTTTACAAGCATATGTCAACTTATTCTACTAACCCTAAACATACCCTAACAGTCTACTCTGAGAGTTAGTAGACATGTACTATCAAAGCGTACCCAAAGTAAGAAGAAGTAGAATAGGTCCTGTGTCGTTTGGACTGAAAGCGTGAAGTCATAGAGGCTTTGAACAACATGAGGACGCGTAAATGATGAGAACATGTTCATTTCTGGATGAAACGTTACCTTAAAGAAGCAAACTGATAGAGAATGCTGACAAAAGTAGCGACAGGTTCATAATGAGTGGAAATGTGTATGTTCGAATTGTATTTGTTGCTGTTGTTTGTTTTCATTTCCAGAACCTGCCTCATTAAGTAGGGCGTTTAGTTTTTCCACAAAGGCGGTCAAGGTAACGAATGTATTACTGTAAACAAAAGAGGTGAACCTTGCTATGTTTGCTTCGCCATGAACACCAGAAACCTTTTCCTACATGCCGCTTGGATTTGTGTGTGTGTGTGTGTGAGGGAGATAGGTAATACACTTGCAGTGAGGAAAAAACAAAGCTTACACTTTATTGTAATTTCACTTTAGACATTCTGCTAACTATAAGTAACTTTGTGAAGACATTTCGACTAATTCTCAATAATTTGCAACTACATGTCTACTAAATCTCAGAGAATAAGTTGACAAATACTTGCAAAGTTTCTGACAGTCAGTATGTTGTATGTTGAGGAAACACAAAGCGTAGTGTACTAAGGAAGTCTTGTCGAAAATTGATGTGGGGTTGAGTGCATAAAAAACAGCATGTTGTGATATACTATTCAAAATGTATTTCATATTTCAAAATAGAAATTATTTCACATGACATGATCCTTCAGAAATCATTATGTGACATTTCTGCGTTTTGTTTTCCACAAAATTAGCATGGTTTTAACGTTTCGCTTAATAGCAGGCAGTGCATTTTCCGAAGACAGAATAAATGATGACACAAACGTTTCATTTTGGGGTGAACTATGCCTTTAAATGATTAGGCAAGTTCAGATGCAAATGGGCCGTGTTCTCTGAATTAATTCACTCGGCGTCTGAAATGACTCGTAGATCATTGATAGAATAACTCATTTAGTCATTTTTATAAACCACTGAGGTCATTCAAGACAACATCAACAATTCTTTGAAACTTGGCACATGACGCTCCTATATCTCTCTAGGCTTCGGCGAGTCCCTTTGATGTTGCGCTTGCAGAAATATAACTATTGATAAAGTTCATCAGATTGAAAGTGCTTGGCGGAAAACTCATGAGAATGGGACTTTCCGGTGCGGTTTCCAATCTCCATTAGAGCAACACAGCCAACATACACAGAGCTTGGCTCAGGCAGGTGAGTATGACACTCTCTCTCATATCGCACAGATACACTTCAGCAGGCCTCCTCCGAAGCTTAGTTTCCTCCTGCACACACTTTCATAAGCAAACTCTGAATTTGTCGTTCGGTCTTCGCCCTCAGGTTTCTTCTAAGGATTAGCTTGATGTGATTTAACTGGATGTTGTTGCTGTTTTTTCTTATTGTAGAACAGAGATAACAAGATATTATGAAGGAAAATCGTACAAAATACATAATAAAATTTTACTTTCGGAAAAACAAGTACACTTTATCATGCTATAAATCATAATGTGGAAATAATGTACATTACAAGAAAACTGCAATGTAATGCTTTTGGATAATTAATTGCTCGAAAATGTATTAAAGATTAAATCTTATCTTAAATGCCAAAACATCTTTATATGTATTTTTGAGATTATATTGGTTAAAGAATACTACGAATGTACTTACCAGCATTTATGGTAAATTAAAATATACCTTAGTGTTATTTCTTGCATGTTACGTATTTACAGTAAAAATAAATTATATTAATTATGGTAATGTTATGGAAAATAAATAATATTGATTCCACTGATTTCCACAGCTTTTTTATTTATTTATGTATTTTTTGTATGCAAAAGCAAAAGGTTGTATCGCAGGGGTCTTGACTCTGAAATGAATTAATTATTATATACTAATTATTTTTTTCAAGTAATGTGCCCAACACTGATGCTCACCCAACATTTATTTACAGTGTTATATCAAATTTAGTGATAAAGTACTAAAAACCTGCATACCAACTTCTTTTTATCTACATACTAATTCCAATAACGACTTTACATTTTACCTTGTCTTGACTTTTTCTGTACAAATACATTTTAAATGCTGGTGTTTGACTTTTTTTTACATCTTACCTTCTCGGACAAGAAGCTCTTGTAGTCTGAAGGGAAAAATACAGGCTAAGCTCTCTTGATTATGGGACAGGCTTTTCCTTCACTTTCCTTTGACTGCCTGGACGCCTCAGGGTCAACCCTTCCCTTTTAGGCTCTAGTTCCCTCAGTTGCAATCCCTTCATGGACATTGTTTGGTAATGGTGCTCAAGAATGTTTTAAGCCAGAGGAGACCCAATCAGATTAATTGAAGGGGCCCTTTGATCAAGAGTGGTATCCATGTATGAAAAATCCCGACCAATCAACAGTGATCAATTACGGAAACAATGGTGAGGTTGAAGGGCATAACTGCTCGGCAGTAAATCTTTATTGGAAGGAAAGACTAGTTATGACCCCCTGGGCACTAATCAGCAAAAAAGAACACAGGATTAAGTGAACATTAACTATGATTAATGGGGGGGGGGAGCAGGGGGGAGCCAAACAAAAGCCTTAGTTGTACAAAACAGCCATGGACTGTTTCTGAGAGCAAAACTAAGCCTTGCATGCTCAAACTAATACCGCTGCTAATGCATAATGGGTAGATACAATAAACACAAAGAACATCACTTAAGGATGCATGAATGCTGGATTGCATTAGCATTATTAACAAATTAAGAAGCTATTATTCAAGCTACTACTCATTTTTTTAAGTAAGCATCTAACTAACCAGCTACTTTTTAAATGATCAACATACACTGATAACTAAATAAAACAGACTTTCAATGCAACTTTTAAAAAGTCTTAGTAGCAAATGTTTACAACTACTTTTTTAACTGTTGGTTTATTTTAATTGTTGGTTTATTTAATATATAAGGATATATATATATATATATATATACATATATATACATACACAGATGAAAAGAACAGCCAGTGTGTGTGTGTCCATCCTTCCACGGTGCAATAAAAAGGCCCTGACATAACCCATGTGCTCATTTTGCATCAGGATATATTTCTGTCTGTGTGTGTGTGTTTGTGTGTGTGTCCTCTGCACCTCTGTGAAGCAGGCAGGATGTTCCCAGGCTATAGAAACTGGGTTGCTGGATGAACCGCTGCCAAGTCAAACCCACAGCACTGGAGGAAAAGGTATCCTCACAGCACTGGAAAACATTCTCCACTCCATTTCCTAACAGAGAGGTGGGGGATATGCAGACAGAGAGATATGCATAAGATAGATACCATGACAGATGACAAAACCAGACAGGTCTTCTCAGAGAATAACGACTCTTTGGAGAAACCCAGGCCAGGGCCAGCGAGAGAAAAAAAAGATGAAAGCTCTCATTTCCTTCAGCCGGCCAAAGTTCTCTCAATCCCTCAGCCCTCATCCCTTCTTCCTCCCCTCCTCCTTCCCCAATGGGAGCCGGGGATAAAGGGCCCATATGGAAAGCATTTAGCCGGGCATCTGAGACTCATCGTGCTGGGGAATGTTTTGACGTTTATCGAGATGTGAGCTGTGATGTCACGGACCGGCTGCAGAGCACAGGCGGGCAAAGTGCTGTGTCAGGAGAAGGAGGGGGTCCGGGGGCCGGGCTGGAGAGGAGCAGGGGGCCAAATGCTGAGCCTCCAGTTTTTCACCACACCGTAATTTAGCACAATCCTTGATGGAAAACACTCATGCAACTTCGGGCCCCGGGACCTACAAATGCTCTTGAAATACTGTGTGCGGTTACGAATGATTTCAATGAAAACCAGAACACTACACCACCATTGAAGTTTCACCCAAAGTCTGATCCTCGGGAGCAGATGATATGAGAGCTGGAAATTGTCTAGAACTGGTTTTGATATAAATTCATACTTAATGCTTCGCTCAGTCACTGACGAAATACAAAATAAGCAGAGCAGCGGAGCTTCGACTGACTAACAGCAAAGCTGAACCTCCTCCGCTGAATTTTCCATTTGGAAACGTTCAGGTTCCAATAAAAGTTAAGCTCAAGGAATATCATGTTTTCGATGCGAGTTAAGCTCAATTGACAGCACTTGTGGCATAATGTCGATTACCACAAAAATTAATGTCTACTTGTCCTCCTTTTTCTTTTAGAGAAGACAAAAATCTGCGTTACAATATAGCGCTTACAATGAAAAAAAAAGTGTGTGTGTGTTACTTTTTTTCTAAGATGTGTGTGTTGTGTTATATTATATTAATTTTTTTAATTATTATTTTTGTTTTTAATTCCATGGCACTTCAGATTTTTTCACTACAAAATAACAATAAAAATCTGAATTAAATAGTGAGAATAAGTTATCTTTTTTAATTTCGTGAAATCAGCCCTATTCGCTTCCAATAAGTGCCTCAAAGTAACCTATGCTTTTGCTCTCCTCAAAAAAAGCAAAGCTTGAAAATATTTTATGTGGTAATGAGCATTACATCGTAAATTCTGGCAAATGAACGCAACTTGCATTGAACCCAGACAATCTCGCGAGTCGACACAAGTGCATAAAACAAACACGCTAGAATAATAGTTTGGCCTTCTTCTTCTGCCTCACACACAGTTTCACACCTATTATATACACTTTTAAAACCAATAAAAGCTAATCTTTAACGAGATCAAGTCAGGCTCTTTCCACAGTGGCCCATAATTCTCAGAGGTTGCAGAAACAGGTCTCAATCACATTACTCCCAAACAGCCTCTGTCAAGCCCTCCTAAATTTAAACCATTCCCAGAACACTTCCCCTAACAAAGGCAGCACTGCTGTCGGGAAAAGGCCTGGGACTCTCCAAGCGAGTCTGCAACAACAGGAAACACATGTTGGGCAGTGTGATGCAGAACACGGGGCCTGGAGGAACCCAGAGTCATCAATGAGACAGGTCAGAGCAGTGCTCGCTTTGACCCACTGGCACCGCTGACAGTTCCCCCGTCCTGGGGCAGGTCAGAGGAAAGAACAGGGGGGTATCGGCCGAGAGAAGGGAAACGGGCAGGAAGCTGGATAACATCCTATCTAAGGGTGGGATGGGAAGAGCGGTGATGTTGGCACGGTTGTATCAGACAGAAACAGGCTTTTATTACAGTCTATAATTATGACTTCCATTATCAGTCTGGCTCTGAGGGAATGGAAAGGAATTGTCATAATATTTTTAGAATGTTCCACCGTGAGTAATCCAGCGCAAGTTACTCGCAGGTGTGTGAGTCCACGACTTCACAATCAGAATGGATTCATTATTTAGAAAACAAGATAAGATGCATTTATCATCTCAGCGTGTCAGTGCATTGACGTTATTTTATATAATGCATATGGTCGCTTTAATAGTTGCAAAGCGACAGTAATGTTTTGTTCTTTCACCGTCCGTGTAGCAAAAAATACGTTTTACTAATTCTTTTTGTTAATAAATTTGATAGAAAAAGTATTTATATTTTTTATGAAATGTTAATTACTTATAACATATATGTTTTTCCTTACAAAAAGAACCTTTGCATTGTTAAATTGTAAAAATGTTTATTAGCAAGAAAGCAGGAGTTATGTTCTTGTGAACTTTTTATTCATGAGAATAAATAAATAAATAAACATATTAATAATTAAAGTGATATATTCCGATTTATTTATTCACTAAAGACTAGAATAATATTGCTGAAAATTCAGGAAAACACGAAATTTAAAATCTTATGAAATATTTCAATGCCAAATTTTAATGTGTTTATCTGATGCATAAATGAATAAAGTCTTGACTTAACTCCAATTTCCCAATATAATACGTGCCCTTTCTATGTAAAATTAGATGTTTACTGGAACATTTGTGCGCAATCAATTGGCAACTGTTTTCAAGAGCTAAAAGTGGGAATGTAGTTATTAGGTGTTTCATAATACGCGATAGCCCCGAGTGTCAACTCTTTCCTTGAAATCCAGATGCTGCACCGCTCTATCTCCTTATACTGTCATGATTTCAGCCATAAACAGTGAGAGGGTTTAGTCTATTTCTCTGCTGAGTTTAGAGGAAGATAATCTCCTGCCTATTCCAGGCAATCAGCACCTTGCCAAAGTCAATGTTTCTACACTACGGTAGATGAAAGAGACTTCCTCCTCTTTAGGCTTCTTGATCCTTCCCGAAAAAAGAAAGTAAAATAGCAGGTAGGGGCTAAAACAGATAAATCGTGCCTGTGTTTACCTCTGATACCGTTACATGTCTAGATTCACCGATTCGTTGCACTAGCATAAACATACCGGGGACAAACTTTACTTTAAAGGTTTTGTCATGCAGGTCGTGCCGAAACATGCACACAACCAGCGTTTCTTCCAAAAACAACAAGCTGGAAAGCAGAGGGTGAGGCCTGTAAGTTACATGCCCACAGGTGTGATGGGAGATTGAACGTGTTGGCATTGACTTGACTGAGCATGTAAACGCTCAGCATTAACCTCAGGCTTTTAGCAGGAAAGGTAATGCAGGATTAGAGACCAATACCACAGCTTTAACCACAGACAATGTGAAAAGAGCAATATAAATGACCCATCAATCATCCATTAAGGCAGCATCATAAAAGACCTTCCTCATTTCCATCTCCTCCATTGTTTCTATCGGACTGGGGAACTCTCGAGCTCTCGCAATACCTTTAAAGATCGCGGCAGACATGTTCCAGCTGAGAACCCGAAAGAAAAAGCTCTGTTGGATGAACTTTACTCTCCTCTTCCCAAAAGCTCTTCCCTCTCCGCATTTCTCATCCCCCTACTCAATCTCAGCTTGGATCCGACTACAATGCGACGCTATTCTGAGAACAGAAATAATAAACACAGCGCTTGGGAATCAACACAATCCAAGAGCAATTCATCTATGAAGCAATCTCGTCGTTATATAAGACCACTCGATGTGGAATTCAAATGGCCGTTTATTTTATTTGATTCGCTGAAATAGGACATGATTGGGTTGCATAAGGCATGTCAGCATGGGTGGTGATGGTTGCTCAAGTCCATTAAGAACAATACTTTCCATTACCTCGCAGTCCCTGAGGTCATGTGATCAGGGCACAGTTCTTACTTTAGATAAGGTCATGGTTGTTTATCCGTTTGCTTTTGTATAGAAAACGTTCATTTTAAAACTCTATAAAGTAACTAAATTGTTGGTCATTGAATAACACAATATAACAAATATGGTTACACTTTATTTTTATAGTTTAATACGCATTCTGACTATAAGCATGTTTGTAACTACATGTCAGCTAATTCTCATTCATTTGCGACTACATGTCTGCTAACTGTCAGAGTAGGCTGTTAGGGTAGGTTTAGGGTTAGTAGAAAAAGTTGACTTATACTTGCAAAGTTTCTGATATTCATTATGTTGTATACTGAAGACCCACCAAAATAAAGTGTTAGAACTTATTAAGCAGTCTACTAATACTCTAATGACTGCTAATATAGTTGTAAAGATACTTATTGTTGATAGAATGTCTAAAGTGGACTATCAAAAAAAGTTTTATTCCGTGGTGCTAATTATTATTGGACTATTTATTTTCACATACAATCAATATGTTGGTCAACATTTAGGCCAGGTACATTTTAGAACTTCTTAAATTGTACAACTTTTCATATTTTATATTTGCTAGATGGGAGCATTCTAGTTTCTGGAATGTTCTGTAATATTTTCTGGAACAGTAATAAAACACAAAAATCATATATACACATATATAACAGTTTTCATGAACACTGTTAATAACTTATGATTAATGATTTTAAATTGTCACGTGGATCAATCTTAAGGTCAAAAATGTTTAATAGTCCCATAACATGGCATGACCTAAACTATCCTGGCAAGTCTATTGGATTTAATCAAAAATACTTAATTTGTGTTCTGAAAATAGACATAGGTCTTACAAGTTTAAAACGACATGAGGTTGACTGATTAACGACAAATTAAATTCAAATTAAAATATGCATTAACTTGCATAACCACGAAAAATACCAACCTGGTTTTAGAAAAATATGTACCTCTGTGTACTTTTTGTGCAACATACTTTTATTGCGTTTATATATACTGAGACAGTTCAGAATTTAAATATCTGTGGACTGAAAGTTAATGCTTTATCATGTTGAAAATATACCCTACACCAAATCCAACCCTAAACCTATCAGATAGCGTTAATAAATGCAAAACTGACACAAACACATTTGTTGATGCAACCGTGTCATTTAAGATTCCTTTCACACAGATTTGAACTGTTTTGTTGAACCGTAGTTACACAGGATACGACCCAGAGCTCTCAAGTCTCTTAAGTACATCTCTGAAGTCCGTGAACTACCGAACAAACCTACCGTCTATGAAAACACATAGATATGAAGCTGGATATGTGTGACGTTAACATTCAGAAGCATCCGTTTTCAAATATCCCAGCATACTAATATTATTTTGAAGTCATAACAATATATTCCTTAAGTAATTTTGTGAAAATTATGCTTTATTAAAATTATAAAAGCTCTCTAAATCTGTGTGAAAAGGTGTCAGAGATTTACTGCCTCTAACGTTAATTTCTTTTGGAAACTGCAGTGATATGTACTCACTGGTATGTATTTCATGAATAAAAAGTGCACCAAGGTATGTTTATGCCATTAGACCAGGTAGAGAAATACATATACAACTGATTGAATTAAGGTTTTTACTTTATATAAACAGCATGACTTTGCAAGAAATGTTTTTGAGAAATGTTTTGATGGCTTGTCTTGCGGTATGATAATCACATGATGGAAACTGTGAAAAGAGAGAGCCAGGAAGGCATCTGTCACATGTTTGCTATCATTTAAACTTGTAACCTGACATCATGACCGTATGAACTTCCTGTCATGAGCCTTTCAATAAAAGTGGTGTGGTCATACATATGTTACAGCCACAAAGGGGAAGTCTCACTCTTTCCATTTAGGGCTTGTTTCAATTACTCCACAAATCTCTAAAAGACACTGGTGCAGTTGGAATACACAACCTCTAGAGCTTCCCACCTAAACAAAAATGGTGGGAGTGGGCTAAAGAGAAAATGAGAGACCCTGCTTTTACCTCAGAGACTTGACAGGGAATCATGACCAACATGCTTTCACACATACCAGCTGACCCCATTACTCTGGACGCTGAGATAGCTTTGAGATTAACACGACTAATCCTAGGACACCCTGAATGTAGTGCGAAAAAAGGACAACCCAGCCCTGAAAACTGATATCATGAAAAGCTATAAGTGCATTAGCAATGGTCTCCGTCCTCAAACATCTAATTCTTCTGGAATTTTGTCCATCATCATCATGTCCAACACCTTCTAGTGACCCGCAACATGGGAAATCAAACAAGCGTATAAATCCTACTTGCATTGCTCAGTAGCATGGGACTGGAAGTGGTAGGAATGGTGTGACACGTCATGGTTTGACTGTGGTAAGGGGTTGGTTGGCTTGAAACCATGATTAAGGTTTTGCTTTTGCTAAGAACTGCATCTCTCAGTTCTCATTTGAACAGCTGGTGAGTAACAACATATGCAAGACCTGACCTAGGAGTTAAGATCTCTGACATCTGCGTGAGGAGGGTTTGGGGAAATGTTCTTGCCAAAGACACCAAATGATCAGTCATTTCACATAGTCGGTGATATGTTTAAGGGTTGGATATGTTTCAATGTGTAAAACTGACCTGTGGTGAAGGGGAATGGAGTGAACTGCTTGAAGGCTGTGAGAAAACGCTTCAGCTACATACATACTTCAGCTACTGGTATAAAAACCTACCTCAAATTCTTGACCTGAAACAACACCGGAAAGATTTACAAACATAAATGAAACATGACTTGTTTTGTTACACTTCTTTGAGAAGTCAAAGAAAGTTTAAATTGAGGTAAATGCTGTAAACCTAAGTGTTGGTGACACACAAGAAAATGCAAACATAGTTTAAAACATGTGACAAGATGTTAGAAATTTTGTATTGAATGGTATCGAAGATTTTGCAAAAAGTGGAATAACCAAGTAATAAATTAAGAAAATAATGAATAGTAACATGCTTTCTTTACACTTTGATATGTGAAGTATTTATTCATTATTGATCAATCAAAGATTATGAATTAAGTAATAAATATTATAACATTTTTGAGGGATGTACCACATGAAATTTTACAGTGTGCCATAACTTAGCCTTGTCAAAAAAATAATATCTATTAATAAAATCTATTATTTTTAGAGACTATGTGTAATTCTGAAACCTGACACACAGTCAGGAGGCTCTGCAAGGGCTTTGTCTATCATAATTTTTTTTTTTTTTTCTTGCAAATTTCTGCAGATTGGATAGGACTTCTTTCTTTTTTATGACAGCTCTTACTTGATGCTCCATAATAAGAATAATAATGAAAAAGATGAACAAAAATGAAAAAAAACAAACACTTTTTGGTAAACCTTGTGTCTTTGGCCGCTATCCTTTGCTTTTACAGCAGAATCAACAGAACTAGGACCACCACCCTCTCACACTAACATCCTGCCTGTGAACAGCACAGTCTCCAGGATGTGTTTGGACGTCTTGCAGGCCGGTGTGGAGACAGCCGGAGGACCTCCATGGTGTTGCTGGGAGATGGAGGGGTCATTACTGGAGGATTAGCCGAAGGGATCAAGGGCTTACCCAGCAGGCAGCTGTGGACTCCGGGTCCCATCAGTGTAAAAAACTGTGAGAACCAGGTTCTTGCCAACTTGCTTCGTATGGGAAGACAGCCAGTGTTTAGTCTAGACCAGCAAGCTATTGGCCAATGGCTATTGTGAGCAAATGTCACCTTTGGATGGTCTACATAACACATAGCAAGCGCTGAAGTGGTTAATTTGTAAAGAACACTAAATCTGAATTTGGCACAGAGATATTACAGCCTTGCATTCAGAAAGCCTTTCAGAAACACACACACACAAAAAGAGAAGAATATAGATGCATGTTTATTGCGTTCCAGCGGGCAGCCTAATTAAACTCTGTCTAATTGTTGCCATTTTGAGGTCCCTGGGGTTGGATAATGTGAAAAGCCCAGTTGAGATGCTCCGGTTGGAGAGATGAATAATAATATCTGCTTGACGTCATATTGACTCCTTTTTCCTGCTGAGCATAGGGGACTTCATTCAGATGCTTTTATCATAGTTGCTAGGTGACCATGGCCAAACATGGGTTATGTAGAACAACTCTGTGAATGCAAGCTAAAGCAATTAAAGGAAAGGAGCATGAAGGCTCTTCTGCGATATCTCGTCGCATAAGAGAACAACAGCAACAAAAAAAGAGACGCATCAGCATCAACTGAAATTCACAAATGCCATGTAGAGAAAATCTACATGAAATGCAAACGTAAACTAGAGCTCTGTGGGACTCTTGTAAACCGCTTGGCTGGACACAGGCTTTTAAGATTCCCAGCAGTAGGTTCATTAGTGGACAGAATAGAGACTGGCGCTATATCTGGAGTATGTGATTGAGTGTCCACAAACAAACATAATGACTGCTGCTCTTCTGCTCTCCTGTGCCTTTTAAAAAACAATCTGGCCTCTTCCCTCCATCTATGGTGCCCAGAAAGCTTAAGTGGGCCGAAGCACGTCAACGGAGCCAGCATGACCATTACCCTCCTTCACAATCAGAACAATAAGTATTGGATTATATGCTTTAATCCCAAGTGAAACCAAAGTACACTTAATTGTACTGAATGTGCTCCTGGAGTGTACTTAAAATCATTATATATATATATATATATATATATATATATATATATATATATATATATATATATATATATATATATATATATATATATATTTATTTATTTATTTTTCAAAACTCTTACTTGCGCATAACTTCTTATTTTTGAGTTATTATTGTGAATGTAATAATAGTAAAATGCACTTTTAAATCTATTATTTTATTAGTTTAGATTATTATAGATTATTATTAAAAAAATATTGGACTGAATTAAATCATATAATCATGTGTAAAGTACTTCTTAACAGTATTTTTAACAGTAATTTTATTCGATAATACATTTATATTATATACAATAAATTTCAACTTCATTACAAATGTGTAAACACAAATACATTTG
The DNA here is from genome assembly GCF_018831695.1 of Puntigrus tetrazona. Lineage (NCBI taxonomy): Eukaryota > Metazoa > Chordata > Actinopteri > Cypriniformes > Cyprinidae > Puntigrus > Puntigrus tetrazona. The sequence goes on along the minus strand of NC_056711.1, from coordinate 4,096,016 downwards.
AATACATAGTATATAAGCTAAATATTTTGGTTTACTATAGATGTTGCTTGGCAGTATAGTTGAATCATATTTTATATTTAAAAAAAAAAAAGTAGTTTAAGAAGTTCAGTTAATTGTATTTAATATACAATTATATCAAATGTAATACTAATATCATGTAGTTGTAATTAACATGTAGTTAAGTGTCTGAGGACATTACCTTCGTAATCAAACGAATTACTGTCAAATCAATTCGGGCAAACGCTGACTGTGTGATTAATATTCACGAACCATTCAGCTCATTAATCCTTAGTACGTTTTATATTGTTATTAATAGTAGACTTCGTAGTAGTTTTGTTATCTTATTTTTTTACCCCACCTTTTTTATAGAAACACTTTAATAATAAAGAACCGCAGAATAATAACACAACCGCCAGTCCCAACGAAATCAACATGACAAGTATGCATAAAGTTATATCATCGTATAATGCTAAAACCATAATAATATTAGCATTTTTATTGTGATTCTTGACTGACCGCAGCTAAATGTCAGTAGATTTATCCCTTTCTGTATAGTATATTGTTTTAAAATTATTTCCGTAAAAATGCCCCTTTTGAAAAGCATGCTAAAGTATGCTTCTCAAGGGATTACGGGTGTGAGAGGGTCAAAAAAGGCAGCCAAATATGATGCAGGTCCACTCTGAGGGACCTCCGTAACCACAACTAGGTAGCCACAAGTACTTCTACCATGTTTGGTTTGATTTATAAGGACTGCGGGGCTCTTAATACTAAGCTTCACCACATCCGTTTGCGCATTTCTCCCTCTATTCTTCCTCATTTCCTTTTCCACCTCTTTCTGCACTGTCCCAGAGTCAGGGAGAGGATGTGGGGTCTCTGATGGCTCATAACAGAGGCCCCAGATGAAAATAGAGGTCAGATCGCCCCTCTGTAGAGCGGGCAAAGGTGCTGCCACCAAATAAGTGGGCTATAAAGCAGTTCCATCTTTGTGAGTTTTGTTTGGCTGTAAGATTTATCGCTCTGGCCCGGTTCCAGATCTCGACTATTAAGAAAGGACTGGGAATGGTCTGTGGAGATAAAGTTATATGAATATTTACACCGCAGGCCTCAAACAATGTCTGCGTCCCATTTGTATTTGAAGTGCCCTCCGTTTACAGCTGGATTTCATTTGTAGCTCGTTCAACTCCATAGAGCTGTTACTGAAACACACACACACACACACACACACACACACACACACACACACACACACACACATCTGACCTTACTCTTCTAAACCCAAGCCGATTTTTACTGGACTGTACAGTCAAATTGATAAACGCGCAACTCTCTTTGGTCGATTTTAGCATTAAAACATGACTAGCATATATGCTAACATGCTAAAAATGTGTATTTTTTCGACCTAAATGTACTTGCTGTTCAGAGTTCTGCATGAGTTTTGGGATTATTGATGCTCTGCTCACTTCCAGTCATAGAACAACTTTAGTTTTTTCCTTTAGTTGTTGGATAAATAAGCAAGTAATCCGTAAACAAACATTGCCCAACACTGCTAGCCTGTACAGAACTCTTCCCGACTTCCCAAGTCTCTGTGTGAAGTGTCTTCTCAAGTGATCGACTGCATGTTCATTCAGTAATAGCTGGTAGATTGTATTTATAGTATTTATTGTAGTATCTATATTAAGCAGAAAGTGTGTGCATGTGTACTGTACATGTGAAACGAGTGAAGACATTGAGCATGTGCGTTTACATTTTGAATTTATGAATTTAAAGTAAAGCTCTAATATGCACTGGTCACCTGGTGGAAAAAAAAATAAAAAAATCAGAGCAGCCTACTATGGGGAGGTACCAGAGATGTAGCAACTGAGATGAAGGATAAGATCTGACACTAATTATGAGGGCGAGTTAGGTGAGGGTGTGTTTGTGTCTAGCAGGACCCTCGGGCGGTGACTCATGGCCCAGTCCTCAAGCAAAAGCCCGGTAGTGCATGGAGATAAACAACCATCGTAAATGATGTTAACTGAAGAAGTGCTAACTAAAAAATGAGCACTGCCCGGCATTTTTAGATAATCAAACATATACTACGTTTCGCCACAAAAGTGCTGACAGTCAAGCAATGTATTTGTGACACAGAACACTCGGTGCGCTATATTGCAACACGCAGCACATTACTCATGTGTTGTGACACACTAACATAGCAGCCATTGTGTAACTAGGCACAGTTTACAGCTTTCCATGAGAGGTTTATAGAAAGTTCAGTTGGTGAAAGTTTCTGTGAAAACATGTCAAACACATGCTGGTAAATGTTCTTTTCCTCTTTTACTCCAACACGAGCATCTGATGTAATGTGCTAAAAATAATGTTCCGAAATAGGAAAATCACACAGTCACATTATTTCCTACACGATTTCTTGCAAATTTAGAAACAGATTCGAAGTCCTTTGTATCATGTGGGAAGCGGGGAAGTGCTACATTTTAAAATGTATCCCGCAGAGCTCATCTTCAAAGGCCAAGTGTGCGATTTCTGCATTTCGTGAGAATTGTACGAAACAAATGCTTTTATCAAAAGTGACTGTGAATAGAAGTACATAATTATTTTTCAATATTGTCGTGTTTGACCCAGGCGTCGATACCGGTTTCCCTTCAAGCCAGTCATTTCTTCATTCTCATGTCATTCAAAATCAGCATTATCTTGTGAAATGTAAGAAGTTAGTGAAATTTGAACTCGGTGCTTTAAGCTGTTTTGCTTCATAAGACCTCAATATATATCGTCAGGAAACAAGTATTAATATTCTGTTGTCTGTATATGCTTTTTTGACTTTCCATTGCCTGACACTATTGACTTGCATTTTATGGATCCCAGATTTTTTAGTTTTTTAAATAAAAATCTTCTCTGCTGTCCTATTCAAAAACAAAAAAAATTTAAGCAAAGCAAATTTCCATTTTTGGGTAAACAGTACGTATAAGGTTTGACATTCAATCTCTGAGTTTTGTACTTTTTCGAGCATAACCCGAAATGGCCGAAAAGCTTAATATTTTGTCAAACGTATGCTAAAATGTAAAAGAATACCAATTAATTTTGACATGGTATTATACCATCGTGTACAACACGGCCCTCGCTCATTTAAGCGAATGGAAAAGAGCATCTTCAGCATTCTGCTAAATTTCTCCTTTAGTGTTCCACAGAAGAAAGAAAGTCACGCAGGTTCGGATTGACGTGAGAGTGAGTAAACAATGGCAGATTTGTGTTTTTTGCTTTCTTTCTCGTTCCTGCTTTCTTGTTTTATGTCTTCCATAAGCCTTCTCTCATAGGAACTATTGTTTTTAGAGACCCATTAGCTTCCCGCTGCGGATGGAGCTCTTCGATGTTTTCCAGCTGTACATATTTTGAGAGTGCGTGTGTGTGTGACTGCGTTTGGAGTTGCTACGTTCTCACATTGCGTCTGCCCTCAACTACTCTGATTCATCAAAACATCTCGGAGAGGCCTATGAGCTCTATATGCAGGGGATGCGTGTGTTCGCGAAAGTGAGCCTGAGCAAACTGTAAACACATAAATCTACCCATATAAAGGAAATAGAGGAATTATTAAGCACATGCACAAACACGCACACGCACGCATAAACGTACCCTTGGAGTAACCTGTAATTCCCATAAATGAGGGTGTGGGTTCAATGCTTTAGGTCTCCAAGTTTAGATTCGGGCACCGCATGAGCCAAGCTGCCTGACTCATCTAATCAAAAGCCTTTTCTCTGTAAATCACATAATAATTCTTCTGAATGCCCTCTTTGGCTCTTTTATAAACAACACATTATAACATTTCAAACACAGCTGAAACATTTTATTCCAGCTGAAATCTATTACTGCATCCACTGAAAGATTTCCTGAGGATGTATATACAGCACACATGAACAATGAAACGAACACAACATCTGCACGCCAAGAATTACAATCCAGATTTCATGTTGAAATGTGTAACGTAATACAAACAGTTAATGCGATGGGACCACATTTTCATGTCAACTGTGGAACAGAAGACAAATCAGTCTAAACAGACAGACGTGGAATATTGAAGAATGAAGCGGTAAACCGAACAATAGAATCTCTGTTAAACGTTGTTTTATCTGCAGATAATGCACTGACTGATCTGATCTGAGCACATGATTTTTATGCAGGTATGTTTCCCCCCTTCACCTTTTTTTTTTCTCTTGTGTGTATCTGTTCTCACGGCTCATTTGCAGGCACAAGTTCATCCGTCACATCATCAGCTGACCGAACTAACTCTAAAACATCCTCTGGAGTGCAATCCATTAGCTTTCAGTTTGACTGCATGGTTTCTGGGTAAAACAGTGTAGGAATTACCCATAGGGAGGAAAGAAAAATAAAAAAACATATATGATTAAAAGTATAATCATAAGACCTCTTTAAGAGTAAAAAAAAATAAAAATTAAATGACTCCAGCAAAATCGGTATTAAAGAACATGACGTAATAAAACACTGCAAAAAAAAAAAAAGTACAAAAATATTCTCTATGCATGATTACAGTTAAGTGCAATTAGTATAGTTGCAATTACTAGTGCTGTTAAATGATTAATTAAGTGTGTACTGTTATATGTTTAAGAAAAATAGGTTATAAAATATCATATAAATGTATATACATATAATATTGAATTTATATATAGATAATAAATAAACACAGTATACACACATATTATGTTAACAAAAACTTTTATTTTGAATGCGATTGTTCATGATTAATCGTTTAACAGCACTAGTTATTAAACATTTGCAATTATGAAGATGCAATATATTTACCTGGTCAAATCACATAACAAACTACAGTTAAAGTTATAATCCAGCGTTTCACATATGCTATTTCAATATGTTAGTCAACACGTTAAAATATGTGCACTTTAAAGCATGACAAAAATATGAAAACTTTCTACACACACACAAGCCATGCTCTTTGTACAGTTTGTCCAACAATTAGAAATGTGCCTGTATAGGTCTTGCAATGGAGGGGGAAAAATTAAATACTGCGTTTTCCTTTAAAATTCTGTACGTCCTGTCATCATCAGCTTCTGTTTCTGGTCTCTATGGGTGGCGGTGGCGGCGGACAATGCCAAAGTAGACAGCGGAAATATAGATCGAGGGAGCAAACATGAACGAGGTTTTCGCTGGTTACTGGAATAGTGCTGGGTTTATGTCATGCGAGTTACTGTCTTAATCCCAACAACCCCTGTGGGAACATCAGACGTGCCCAGGCACAAAAACACCAACCAGGAATAAGAAACATATTGAGAAAAACACACATTCAGAATGTGTGAGCGAGAGAACGTTTGCATCTGTCATATTTTTTTCATTTAATTCTTCCCCCCGTCTCGTCCAAATTTTCCCTTGCTCCTTTTGAAGCAGGACCACGAAGTTATACCCTGCACATCCTCTCCTGGCTTCAGCAAATACCCCACAGTGGAAAAGAACACTGCGTTTACAGTAACTGTTTGCACATGCCTTCATTCGGCTCATACGACAACTAGAGCCGTAATTCATTCGGTTAGGGAGGATATGAAAAAGATGCCCTTTCTCACTGACAAGTGTCTGGGGAAACCGCTAAGTCCAAAATGATATCTAAGGCAAGTCTTTGTGATCTCATGTAGGCCTGGTGTCTTTTTTTCGATCCCTAAGTTGTTACTTGGACCCTCGCTCGCGCAGGATCTCATTCGCGGGTCAGAGACGGAGCCGTGTGGAACAGGGCCGGATCCCTCCAGGGGCTGCCAAGGTTCCACTCAGGCATCCCTGTTCATTTGTCATCCTTTTTATCTGGCTGTTATTACCCTAATGGATACCAGATGCCCTGGACCACGGCCATGGTAACTGAATTTGCAACATCCACAGTAAAAAAAAACCAAAAACGAAGGATTGTAATTACATAATGCAGAATGTCACGGTGAAGAGGAGTGTGTGCTTGTCTATGGAGAGTTCGAACGGATTCTTTCCGTGAGAGGCGACGGTAACTAGGCCGGTCACATGTTTCCCTCCATGATCAATAACCAGGAACATGTAGGCACACCCACGCACTCTTTCCTAACCATCAGATAGGCCAACATAAACATCTCCGATATTACATTCGAACCGTTCTCATGATGCTCTTTCTTGGATGCACACACGCAGGCAATAACCTGCTAATCGGAAATAGCAATTACAATGAGCAATTCGTCATTCGATATCTTGGCCTCGCAGCTCACGCGCAGATGTGCTTTAGAACTTTACTGGCTAAGAAAAGACGTCCAAAAGTACCTAATTTGTCCAAAGCAATTATGAAGACCTTGGGTTTTTTATTTTTTCAAGCCAGGCCGATGATGCGAAGAGGAGGGAGAGCAGTGAAGGAGAGCAACAGATGGGGGTGTTACCATCTTACGGCTTCGCCACTCTTACGGCGTTGACGGACCTGCAGTCCGAGGCCAAATGAAGCTCGTCTCCTAGGCTACAAGCATTGTTGTTTGTACAGTTTGTTCTCTGATGTCATCTCACCGCTCCAGCCAGGCCTGTAAGCCTCATCAGTGCTTCACTCCGCTCTGTTTAACCACTCGCACGCCCATACGTTCAACAGCTATCCCATGTGAATTTCCACAAGCACAAATACTCGAACCTTCCATAACCTTTACATAGCAAACGTGCCCCAAAAATGCGAGGGCAATTGAATACCTCCACCGCACCCTGAGGAGCTCACCTCCTGCTGATCCTGGGGACGTGACATCAATTACAGGAACCTGACATCAGCTGCTCCGGCCTCGGTAAAATAGCAGGGGCCTCTGCACCGCGGCTGACCTTTTACGGCACACTTGGCTGACGGTTTGCATTACAGTAGTACATGCTCTGCAAGAAGGTAGGAGGGGAACAAGCAAGGAAGTATGTGTAAGTATAATATCGGAAATATGCAAAATTCCTGTGAATAAGCAGATGCAAGTATTACTACTGAAATTCCACAGCAAAAATGAATACTGCAAATGTTTACAGAGCATAACAGTAAGGTTCAGGAAGCTAAAATGCCATTTATTTTCTTTGAAGGAAAGCAGATCTTTAACGATAACCTTTAAAGGCAGACTGACTGTTAATTGATGGTATATGTTTTTTGTTGCAATTTAGCACCAGCTTGCATCAACACACCTCCCTGAAAGTTTACTGTTCCTAGTAAGATATTGATTAACTGGCACAGATGTGTTTAATTAGGGTTGGCAGGACAGTGGCAATTCAGGAGCAGGAATGGACACCATTGTTTTAAAGTAGTATTGCCATGAGAAATTACATTTGCCTTGATCTTTTGCCATATAAGTGGTCTTTATATCATTAAAACATCAAGTTTCATAGCTTAAAACATCCTCCTACTTTTTTTTGTATACAAAGCATTTATTTAATCAAATGTAAGTGTCCCTTTGCGTCAAAAGAGTAAAGGTATAAATAACATACTGCATATACTACACTGTATGAATTAAATTGATTTTAATTCACCCAGAAGAGCATAACATCCCATCAGTGATCTACAAATCATATGTCCAGTCTAGCAACCACAAAGAGACGACCTAGCAACTTTCTAAGAACAACCTCTTAGCAACCACAAGCACAATCCATCAATCACCCACAATTTGCTGGCTTATTTTGCACTTCAGATTTGATCATTTCAGTTGAACCGTAGTTTTAATGGCGTAATGTCACTGCTACATAAAAAAATTAAATGAAAGCCAGGCAATAAAGCACAGTGATAAAAGTATTATGTGTACAGCAATTAGCCCCAACACTGGGGTTAACAGACGGAACTACTTTTGCTTTTGGAAAGCATATGCACCTGCAAACATACTGATGTGCACATTTCCATTTTAATAGCCCTGCTCCCTGATAATGAAGTCTTTAAAATTATATTCTGCATTCTTATTCTCCAAAGACTGACAAGCGCACAAATGAAGTTTTCAGTGCTTTGTGCGAGCATGTATTTCATTCCTTCAGCCCTCCCCCTTTGTCTGAACTGTAAAACAGTGGCCTCTATTGGAGTAGGGGGCCCCAGACCCTTGTAGACCCTCTGGAGATCTTGACTCGGATTCCATCAATCAGAGGGGAGACGGGGAATTCTCACCTTATAACTCAAGGCTAGACAGAACAGTCTGCCGGCTCTCTCTTCCTGTAATGTAGTGTTTTTCGGACCGTCATGCTGTGCATACAAACTCTGAATATACTGATTCTTCAGCTAAAGTGACATGCTTAGAGAGTCAATGGGTAAAAAGCGCGGAAAGGATTGCCGGGAGTTCTGTCAACAGGGTTGTTGTTGACAAGAAGTAAATAGCGAACCTGTCTTACTCGTTCAGCAGGCTTTGTGAAAAGTGACATAGCATTGTTCACAGAGGTGGGAAAATGCTGTGTTTTTTTAACAGGACTTAACAGCCTGGAACCTTTTACCTTTTCGGAGAACTGTTTATTGTTCTATTGTTCAAACATACATTTACTTAACATTTTACATTCAACATGTCATTCTAACTTTCTTTTTAAAACACTAACATTTTGCACCAAAATGCGATTTTATCAGATTTAGTTTAAATTGTTGCTTTTTAAAATGAAACATGCACATTCAAAGACGATGTCTGGATTGGATATCGATGGAGCATTGCGTCCATCAACACCTCCAAAGACTGCAGAGTCCTATACTACTTTCTGGATCATCGTTTCGCTTTATAATTTTGCCAGTTTAATATTTAATCATTGCATTATTTTGCATATGCATCTACTTAATTACTGTATATTTCTTCTTCTTTTTCCACTGTTGAAATAAACAAACAAACAAAACCAATATGGCAGTCACACATTAGGCAAAAGAGCGGTGATTTAAAAATCTGTTTTTTTTAATTACCAAATGGGCAAAAGTTTACTTTGAGAATGAACAAAGTAGCATACACAAGTTTGAAGTTCGGCATTATAAAAAAACAGAGCAAAACTGAAAGATAAAGCGGAAACTATATTATAGCACAGAAGCTGATTTTGCCAAGTATTCTTGGTTCTTTGTTGACCCTGGAACAACATTGTGATTGACCAATAAGATTTGAAAAACCAGTTAGTTTTTGTAAAGTTTAGCCATTCATCTTTCATTTCAACTGATTTTAGGCATTACTCGTAGATGCGGTTAGGAAACAATTTTTGGATCAAAATGTAGTTCTAGGGTCAACAAAATATGTTGACCTATCAATTTAAAGCAAAGTCTACTTTATTAAAGTTAAAGAAAGACAAATATAAAAAAAAAATGTGCAACACAATTTTTCACCCTATGATGAAGATCTTATATACAATCACATTGATTTGAGACAAATATGTAATTTGTCATTTGTGATGTAATTTAAAACTATATGAATAGCACTCTGAGCCTGGATTTTTTTGTCAGATTTTCTGCATTTAAATCCTCAGCTGAAAATGTTGTAGGTGATTTGCATAAATTCATACAAATTGGCAACTTGTAAAATATGTACAGTTTATCTAAAATAGTATGAATTTGTACGAATTAGCTACCTCGTAAAATATGTACAAATTGCAGTAAGATTGGGCTGGTTTTCTTCAAATAAAGCACATTATTTTAATAACCAAGCACTGTAGGAGCACCTGCACACCTTCTTAGAACAACGTATGCCAGCCTGACTTTGGATTTCATCCAGTACCTGTAGGGAGTCAGCAAATCTATACGAGGTCCCATTGAGGTCCTAAGCCTACAAATCAATGGGCTCATTGGTGATAAAAAGAAAACAAAAGTTGGGTTAAAGAAAGAAAAGAGACTTGTTCCTCTGGAGCGGAAAGTGACTCTACAAACTTCCAGCTGGACTGACTTCCTCCGTCCCTTACCATATCATGTTGGCAACTCTTTAAAGTCATTGTAAAAGGGCTACGCTAGGAACACAATGCACAAAACACTACCCAGCAAGTCTAACTTCCCATGGCACAGGGGCTGTCTGTGGCCTGATAAGAGCCCCTGAAAAGAATGGATAAGCTTGGCAGTGCTGTGTAGCCCAGCCCTTCAGCGAAGGGGCGAATGTCTGGTTAAACTGATTCCTAGAGGCCCTCAGCGAGTTAGTTACCTTTCAATTAGCCTCTGATTTTACACCTGGTAATATGGAACTAAATAACTTTCCAAGACCCAGATAATGACTTCAATACCAACACTACCAGTTAGGACAGAGATGGAAAAACCCTGCCACCGTTGCAGCCCTACAGGCTTGAAATGGCCCACCTCTGTTTTAGAAAACTCTTGTCCTCTGGGGATACTGGGAAGGTACCAATTACAGACACCCGAAAGATCTCTCCCCCTGCCCTGTGATCTCGTCTTTCCTCTTGGCCACAGTCCACCACTCCCTCCATCTCATCCATCTCCAGCTCCACCGTAGCAATAGGAGGAGATCCAATTACACCTTCATCTGATAATAGTAAACATTGGCTTTTCTTTTAACATCCAGTGAGGCAAAGCACGGCTCTGCCTGTGTAAACGGTGAGTCTGCTTTTTAGCTCCATTCTTAGTTGCGTTTTGTCATCATAAATAAATTAAAGTCCCAACAGACTGTTGAGTGGATCTGATTTGTGGAAATGCATGTGGCATCTATGTAACAGTTAGCAGCCAGTGACATCATCCGAATGCTGTAACCGATACCCTTCCTGTAAGTAATCCGGTAATTATTATTATATTAAAACGTCTAGTATAAGTTGTCACTTTAATTATTAGCCCTGTGTTTAATTATAATAGAGCTATCAAAAAATAAGTTCATTCTAATTGATTCACAACAAAAAACTCATGTATTGCCAGAGGCTATCATTTATGCTTTAGAAATCTTGGGTTAGATTTATGTGTATGCTCATTTGAGAGAGTAAGCACTACCTTGGGACAATACTGGGAATTCTATGGCAGTTCATTTGCATTTACGATCCAATGCATCCAATGCATGTCGTAATGCAGAGGCTGTTGGTTGGAGTTATGTGTGGAATTAAAAGGGGGAAAAACCAGAGACAGAAGCCCTAAATCAGATAGCAAGCCACTGAAAGTTCATCCTGCTGGGGAATTTTCCTGTGGTAAGAAAGCATTCATTAAAGCAGGTATATTATTGCCTACTTTCATGTAATTGAGGTTTTGATACAGGGATAAGCATCTTCAGAAGCATAGCCTCTCATCTACAGAGAGAGAGACTTCTGCCCCACCCACAGAGCTCAAACCCACCTGAAGCTTGAATCCCCACTCCCCTTCATTTGCAACCTCATAAAATACAAACTTTGTGGAGCTACACCCACTTCCTTAACATTCCTGAAAGAGTTTCCATACAAAGTATAGTAAACAAACCCTGCCGGTTAGTGTTATTTCCTTTCCATAGTAAATCATAGTGGGTGAGGTAGATGTTCTATAGAAGTCTGAAAGCTATTTATCAGTTAGAGCACGGAGGAGAGCAAAGGAGATGATGCACAATTCAAAACATAGCTTCCAAAAATGGCTCTTCATGCTGATGTTTAGGAAACTATTTGGCGTAGATTTGATTCAATTTTAACATCAGTTTATGCAAATTATCAATGTGTGTACTTTACTTGTGAATTACTTGGAAGCTTTATTTGTCAGCAAAATTCCACCGGATGATGCAAAACTTGTCATTTTGTGATATGTGGCCCAATTTTTACAACACCGGGTCTTTTCTCAGAACTACTAAAATTTTTTCAGTCAAAAAGGAGTGTATTATGGGCCCTAAAGGGGATAGTTCATTAGTCCAAAAAAGATTCTTTAAAGTTTTATGGATCTTTGAAGATGACCTTTCGTGTTGTGTGTAACGCAGCTCTAAGTGAATATATACATCCTGCAAAGTTTTAAATCTGAAAGTGCACCATGTATAAAGTTTAACTTTATTCTAAATTTACAGCTCAACTTCACTCTAAATTTAACCCTAAAACCAACTAGTTGCAGATCCAGGAAATCATAGTCGGCACAAACACTGTAAAGACAATATCGCACATGTTTTTCAGCAAGGGTATTCTGCAGTTCCTGAGAAAGAAGATCAGGGAGGCGTTGGAAAAAAAATCACACAATCTAGACTCTTATGCAGGTGTGTGTGTGTGAACCAGGAGCCAGGGGTGAGTGACAGGGGAGCTGTGAGTGTCTGTGAACACAAGTGAGGTGTTAAGCAGAATCTAGCTGCGGCTGAGGACAAGACAGATGTGTGCAACGATAAGGATGGGAGTGGAATTTTCCACCACAGCGTAGCTGATGGAGGAAGCTGGAAGGGCAGGGCTTGCTGCTGGCACACAGCTGTTTGTTCTTAAAGAGCTGCTTTTTGCAATTGTATCTGATTTCCTGGTGGCAAGCTGGCAGATTCACAGATATACGCTACCTCCTCCATGTCTGCCTGAAAAGACCTTGAAATATTCAAAGGAAAAGAATTCAACTCTACATGCAAATAAAATAAATAATAAATAATAATCATTAGATTAAGAACTCTAACAAAGTGCACAAGTCCGTTTACAAACACTGTGATTGCTCAGACAAACAGATGGTCGCACATCAATCTCACGTCATTGGTTGTGCCAGTGTTGGGTGTTTATGATGCAACCCAGATGATTTGTTATTGCTTCAAACAATAAACGGAGACTAAGCAGAGTTTTCAATATTTCTCGACTGACATAAAAACAGACAGAGACAATGTACGATGTGCAGTAAGACTATAGAGCTACAAAATGAATTTGACCGGCTCATATTTTTCATATCCATTTTGGTATCCAGTGCTCATAATGAGATTTCCCTTTTGACTGCGCATTTTGGTCAATTCGAGCTGAGGAGACACATGCGAGTTTACTGTGGTCTTTTCCTAGGAGAAACATCTGAGAAGCAATACTTTGCTATGCTCTCAATTTAACCTTATTTTTTTGTATGTTGGCAGTGTTATTGGCATAGTTTAAGCACATTTTAGGGAAGAAGAAACTCGGTATCTTGCCTGGAATGACTTTTAATAAGCACGATAAAGTTCAACCAGGTGGATCACGTCCCTCACGTCTTCATCATGAACTAATGGAGACGAGTGTCAGTGATCGCTTTTCAAAGCCTTTCTCATTTAACCAAGCATAAAGTTTTTGTAGCCCTTTGTGCTTTTTCTTTCAACAAAACTGTATTCAGTAGAAAGCTCTGGCACAGATTTCTTGTGCCGGGGGGGGTGGTAGCCATGAACCGCCTCAGACTGAACAGCCCAGCCCAGAATGACAGAGTCTTACATGCAGCACATCTCCCGCAGGCATACTTGCTCAATTCACCTCTATCTAACACACACACAAACACAAGAGAACTCAGCCTGTCCCAGCAAGCAGAGCAGTTGTGCTTTGTTTCAACACTGGAATGCACGATTGAGAAAGCGTTTCACCGCAAAAGCCTCCAAGCCATCCCTACTAGTAATCAGATCCAGTCTGACAACCCACTCCACATGTGTGTACTGTAACACACACATTTATCTTTAAAGTAAACTCTATGGAATTATTCTCGTTATACTACTGTGTAATTGTGATGTATGTCTTAGCATCGTAAACAGGAAACTAAATTAATACAGAAATTAATATTTTTCCAACAAAGCATTCATTACTCATTAAATTGTAAAGTTTTGAGAACGTGATCTGGGAATAGTGGAGGAGATTTTGATCCACCGCATTGGATCATTGACTCAAATCTTTTGAATATGTTTAGTAAGAAGGAGAAACCTTTTAAATTCATTCACTGATTCCATCAGTTATCTCATTTGTATGTCACATTATTACACCAGTAGGTGGCGAGTGGCAACAGTGTCTTTTTGTGTGTTATGAGAGATCTCTTCTGAAACTCTTCTTCATTCATAGCCTAAGCCAGTCTAAATAAAATTTGACTACTAAAAGAATTAACAGTTAAACAATTTTTAAGTATTGCAAGATTTTTATTTATACTACGTATTGCAAGTTTTGAAGCACATAAAACATAATGCAGCTTATTGAGTGTAAAAGCATACTCAAACATACTGCAACTTATTGAGTGTAAATGTTAATTTTAATTCAAATTATTATTTAGATGCCATGGTTGATGCCCTTCCTACACCTACCCTAACCCTACCCAAAACAACTTTTTGACTATTTCCTTAATTTTCATTGAAAATAAATGACTTTTTCGGAGGTGATTTGAAACTTAAAAAGGGAGAGAAAAAAATCGTCAGAAGGCGGATTCGAACCCAGGTCGATCGCGTGAAAACAAGACCACCATGCATTTTCTCACCTGCACCACTGGAGCTCATATTGAATTGAACTGTCTTCCTGCAGAGTGTGCTTCAGCTAGGTTAAACAATGACGTTACAATATGATTGAATAAATATGATTTTTATATCTATAGATTTTTAGGCAAGTTGTGATGATTTGAGAAGGCTAAATTATTCAAACACTGATTATGATCAACTTGCTGCTGCTGCCTCAGGTGGAGGGGGCGGCGCGGGAGATGCATTACTATGAAGCAAATTTAATTTAGATTTAGAATCACCAAGGGGTAATAACTGACGCTCTGAATATGCTGTCGCCCTAGGACTCCGTCTACTTCATGTATTCGCGCCAGTCCTAAATACAGTGAACGCAATATGATTCAGCACATGGAAAGAAACTAGAGAGATTGGTTTACTTACATTTTTTGTTCAAATACACAGTTGTTTCACAAAGAAAAAAAACATTTGGAATTCTCAGAACCAACAATCAAACCAAGTGCACTTCTGTGCTTTCTGGAGCTCCCATGAGACATTTCTGCTTTACATAAGATTATATTACTATAACTAGCTTTCATCAACCGTTCATCTGTCTCCTCATTTATACCATTCTCAGCACTAAGTAAAATCAGACTTACTGTATATTCTAGGCTCTCCCACAGGAAACTTCAGCTCTGTAGCTGATTTGGTTGTTTTCGATAACTTTCTGGATCGTTCTTCCTCGGGGCGAAACTGCATAACCAAAAGGTGTTTTAAATAATTACGGACATTTACATCTGTCAAAGCAAAAGCAGCTGCCAAATATTAACGCTACATAAAACAAAAAGGCCAAACATTCCTAAAATAAGACAGACTCACGCATATGGAGCGTCACTACACCATACGTTTCTATTTGTGGTGGTTTTTAGCTGGCTACGGTTTCGGAAATGAATATCAAATGTGGCTTTATTTGCATAAATCAAAACAGCCTAGTGGGTTATGGTTTTGTTACCTCTTCATTTCCACAAAGTGCTGAATGCATTTAAACTGTGTCCACTGACTGCTTTACAGAGAGTCTAAGCTCTGTGGCTCTGTTGGGCACTGCATGCTCTGCACCGAAGTATAACACGACGTCTTGTCTAAGAGGAAAACGCCTTGAGACGGAATAAGAGAAACAAGTGACTGAAGCGACCCAACAGAAGAGGCCGAAACTGGGACGCTGAATAAACGTCAGTCCTCTTTCCGTTGTGGTTGATTTTCAATCCACTCCGAGCAGTTTGGCTTGCACTGAATGCTCATATAGTTTGTGTGTGTGGCTATGTATGTGTATATGCATTGGCAGGTGTAAAGCCATGTGTTGAGAGTGGCTATAGCAAAGAAAGGCACATGAGTTCAAATGAGTCTCGCTTGCTGGGATTAAACAGGATCAAATGCTGTACAAACCAACCAGCTGAGCCAAACCAAGAGTCAACCTCGCACCCAAGCCGTAGCACAATGGGTACCGGTGCGTGTTGGTTTTGCTGCTCTGAAGACAACACACGGGTAGTGGTTCCCCGAGCGACCTTCAGCTACAAAAAAACACCCCACAAGGGCAGAACCATTAAGCTTTTGGGTGCAAAGGTTACCATCATGGCTTTCCTTAACAAGATGTGGCTACAGAAGAACTCAAAGACTGGCTTGTGTTAACAGACTGAGCTGCGTGTGTACATGGACAAAGGAATGTGAGAGATGGGGCCAGAGGTGCGAGCAGCCCCTATAAAGCTCTCTGCTAATCTTGGCCGCGAGTACTGAGTACACAGAGCTCGAGACAGACAACGCTGGAGCAGTTTGAAGAGATGGGGGCGCACACTGGCACATCGTTCCTGCATCACTAAGCAATGTGTACATGTTACACTGGTTTTCAGTCATCCCTTCTGCTTTTAATTGATCCGACTACCTTTCCACTGGTAGGCCAGTTTACTTTAAGATGAAAATGTTATCATTAATCACTTGCTTCAGTGTCGTTCCAAACCCGTAAAAGCTTAGCTCATTCTCTGAATACAAATTAAGATATTTTAGATGTGACTGTCCCATTGACTGCCAAGTAAATACCAGTGTCAAGGCCCAGAAAAGCAATCGTAAATTGTGTTCCAAAGACGAACAAAGCCTTGACTAGTTTATAACAACATGAGGGTAAGTTATTAATAACAATTTATTTCATTTTGTGGTGGAGTAACCCAGAGAAAGAATGAAAAAGACACTATTTGGGGATTTAGACTGTCATCTTCGGAACACAAAATATTGAATATAATCTGAGAGCTTTCCGATATAGAAAGCAAAAGAACTGACACGTTCAAAGCCTCGGAAGCAAAGTAAGGACAGTCAATGTTAAAATAGTCTATGTCATCAGCGGTTCTACCTTCATTTTATGAAGCTACATGAATCCATTGTGCCTGAAAAAAAAAATTTTATTCAACAATTTCTTCTCTTCTGTGTCACTTTTCAACTGTAACACAACAAATGAAAGTGCATTCTGCGTGATACATCAGAACATCAACTGACAAGAAAAAAATAGTTGTTATTTTTGTTTTCTTAGAACACAAAAAGCATTCTCAGAGCTTAGTAAAATTAAAGGTTAAACTACATTGCAAAAAAAATGCTTTTCGAGTCTTGTTTTCAGCCAAAATATCAAAAAATTCTTAAATGAAGGATTTTCTAGAATGACAGAAAAATGTCAAAATTAAGAAAGAAAACAATATTATTTTGCTTACCCCTTTAGAGGATTATTTCTCTTGTTCTTAGCAAACATGTGACATTTTTTTTGTCTAGAAAACTTTTTTTTTATATTTTTTTATAATGTGGCTAGACACAAAAATCTTTTTTTTCAGTGCACTCATGTCAGTTGGACTACTTTAACAATGTCCTTTCTGGGCCTTGAACGCAGTACTTCCATTGCTGTCTATGCAGGGTCAAAAAGCTATTGAATTTCACCAAAAACATTTGTGTTTCAAAGATGAATAAAGGTTTTGCAGGTTTAGAATGACAAGAGGATGAGTAATTAATACTTTCTTATGCTTTAGTCATTTACCTTAAACAAATCTTTTGACTTTGAAGTTCTAAAAGAAACAGAAAGAGAAACAGTACAGAAACTTCATCATACTGGGGGCTTTGAGGCACTTGTTGAGTACACATATTTGAGACACCATCAGAATCGGACCTTAGGTTCTCCAAAAGGATCCAGAGGTGTGGTGATCTATTGCAGTTTCCAAACCTTGTTCCTTGAGGCAAGCTAAAAGTATACATTTTTGGTGTCCACTTATCTAACCCATCTATATAGGTCTTGGTATATCTAGAAAAGAGCTGAGGAGCTGAATTAGGTGTGTTTGTTTAGAAAGAGTTTGAAAATATGTGCTGTTGGTATGGCTCCAGGAACAAGGTTAGTAAGCGCTTATCTAAATAACCCCAAATGATGCCTTATGTACCTTCATTGTGTATAGCAGCATTTTGCACAGTGAGACAAATACTAAAAGAAACTTATGCTTTAATATAGACATTTGAGAGCCTCAAAGCAAACTTGGCCCTAACTACTGAAATGAAAAGCGCCACTGGGCAAGGTCGCACCTGAACAAACATTTACTGTACTATAGTCTCTATGTTTGTATAAGTTATATGGATAACCTTTATACTTTTTCAAAAGTCTTTTTCCCCCCATTTTGCCAATTCAACAGCTCCCTTTGGGATGTGCAGGTTTACAGCTCTCACGGTGCTTATAATTAATAGCTTCTCATGGGGATCAAATGCATTATTTCGAACAGCCAAACTCCATTCTTTATAATTAAAAAAGTAGCAAGTCCCCTCACTCAACAGCTTGCGAGTGTGGCCCTATTGCAGTGCTTTGCTTTCTGAATGACAGGGCCCTTGTGAAGTCGTCCAAGTTGTTTGCTCAGCCCAAGCAAAGAGTTCTGGAATGGCAGCAATAACAAGCCTGGATGTCTGGAGGGAATGATGTCAACCCCCTAGTTCTGGATCAGAGCCTGGCACGGATCGAGGGACCAAGGGGAGGGGGGCAGCTTCACCCACTGTCAAAATTACATACAGTTGGCTAGCTCCCCTGCAATGTTACAGCATAAGAGAAACGACTGAATGGGCCATTCATGCCTTTTCCCTTTAGCACACCATTAAAAAACAACATGGTTTATGTTCGAAAAAATGGACGCTGATGAAACTACACCAGGCTGAAGAGAGCTACATGCAAGCTAATATGAAGGGTTTCATAACATCCAGAGGAAACGACGTACAGTTGTATTACCAGATTCTGACAGTGATGAGAGTACTAACATAGATTTGCGTGGACTGACATATGCAACATGTCATTGCGGGGAGCCAATCAAAAGCAAAACGGAAAAATGTTTAACTAGCAGTAGTTCAGAACTAGTGGAAGAATAAACATCTCAAACCATTTGAACTGAAGTTTTTCATTCAGTGAATTACAATATATGGCAGAGACTTTAAGTCAAAGAAGCAAAGGATGCGCCACATTCACAGCAAAGACTTATTCTCAAAGTCTTTGGTCTAAAAATGGAATTTGCTCTCTTTGCTCTAAAAATCTTTCATTGCCAGGAACTCCCGAAAGACGTCTTTGAACTGAGGGGTACTGTCATCACCTCCTAGGAGATCAGGCATACTGGCCTTGACATATCCACAGGGAGAGATAACCAGGACTCTGAAAAATCCAAGCTGCTTAGCCCATAAGTCAACCCCCTGTTGGTCTAACTTTAAGTAGTATCAGAGCCATATTCGCTGTAGACCACCGTCTACTCCTATGCCCTTTTATTGTTAGGAACACCACTACTTTAAGAATGAGAGGAGAGCATGGTATGCTATGAGTCATCCAAGCAGGTTCTTCAAGTATTATAATACCTGTTATCAGGATGTTGTGGTACGTTTGTATAGAAGATATGCAATAGGCATATTTGTAAATTAGTAATATTTTGAGCAAATACATATGACTGAATAGTTTGGCTGCACCAAAGGTGAAAAAATGCCTTTACATATGCTCACACTTAGTTTTAGATAAGGAGAACAATTCTTCAAGGATGTTCTCTGGAAAGAACAAAAATAACAATAATTTTTGGCCCACCACATGGATACTTCCCAAATGTTGGGTACTCTGAATTTCCATAAATCAAACATCACCTCTGGTGAGCACTCATTTTTCATGACTTGCATCTGGATGGGCAGTAGATCCAGTGGATGTGGTCAGGAGGCATTCGAGATGGGGCAGAAAGAGGAAGGAGAATACAATCTTTGGTCTGGCTGATAAAACAAAGGAAATTGAACGCGCAGACTTTTTTATCGATAAATGGGCCTGAATGTAGGCACATATTAGCCAGTCATAAACAATCCCCAATAAAAAAAGACTATCAGACAAAAAACATAGCTTATGGACATGAGGAATATTCAGATAGCATCATTAGCATAATTTTCAAATGGCAATACCACAGAAGCTAGGCTATTTCTGCAATGGACATTTTCAGCTGTGAATTTCAGAAAAGTTAAAAAAAATCTATCTTTGCAATGTCTTTGTGAAGCCGTTTGGAAGATTTATACAGCTAACCGTGCTCTGAAAATCATCTGAACTTGGGGGAGTGTGAATAGGGTTCATTTGGAGTTCTGTAAATCAAGTCAGATTTCCAGCAGAGAGGAGAAATATGTCTAGAAAACTGGCTGAGGAACAGTCTGTCGGAGACACGTTTAATAAGACTAAAAAGATGTAGGGGGGACAAGAGCCGATACCAGACCGGACCTTTACCCCCAACCACCAGAGCTCACTTGGCTCATCCATCTTCAGCAAATATTTAGTTACTGCTAAAGATCCGTGGACAGGCATCATCATTATTCTGCGAAAGAAATCAATTCCTCTCGCACTCCACCCTGGTTTAATACTCTCCTGCAGTACTTTTAGTCCTTCAGAAATCAAGCACACTTCAAGAATGTAAGTTGCAGTCCTTGGTATTTTCTAAAACAGAGAAAAACCTCCACTGAAACAAACTCTAATGATGGTTGAATAATTTTGGTTATAAATCCTGACAAACCACTCTAAGATAAAAAAAAAAAACTGTATTCATTAGAAAAGTAATGTAACTTGATCTGTTTTCTTACATGCCAAATAAGGTGACATCACTTCCCCTTGGCAGGCTTACAAACACTTAATCATCAACCTGCCTGAAGGAAAACGGCGTGTAGGAAAAAAAACAGCCACAGTAATGATAATAAGTATGTCTTCTACTATAACAAGCATTGCCTACGGCTCGCAGTACATTGAACTGAACCAATGACCTGTCACAATTCACAGCTCATGCCTAACCAGAGACATATGTGGGTTTTTAACCCAAGATACATTGCTCTGCCCTTAGCCCTACACAGAGGTGAGATTTATTTAAGTAACGGTACATTTCAGACCTTTCAGAACATATATACTCAAGTAGGATTTCCAAAGATTTCTGGTTATTGAGCAAATAAAATTACATGCAGACGAACATGACCAGCTTGGGTCATATACAATATCTTAAATATGTCTGCAGTCTAGATTCTGGGTCAATTCACAGTCACACGCTGAAAAACAATATATCATTGCATTAACAGTATATTCCGCTGCATGTGAGTTTTGGAGACTTCATAAAGGTATTTTAAATTATAAGTAATTGCTACATTGCGCTTAAGGTAAGAGAAGGCATTGACCTAGAACCTTACTAAGAACTTTCAAGTAAAAGTTTAAAGAATACAAATCAATAATAGAATGGCTGCATGAATAAATAAATATATGTTTTGGCTAATAATGGCCAATATAACAACTACTTTTGTCTAAATAAATA
The DNA here is from genome assembly GCF_018831695.1 of Puntigrus tetrazona. NCBI lineage: Eukaryota > Metazoa > Chordata > Actinopteri > Cypriniformes > Cyprinidae > Puntigrus > Puntigrus tetrazona. Next base: position 4,074,940 of record NC_056711.1, on the reverse strand, counting down.
AACATTTCAATAACTCTCACAATTATTTTTTTTAATTTTTTTTTTTCAAAAAGTGAAAATGTACTGATATTTAAAAAGGCAACACAATTCATTAACAGACAGGGAGTGTAAAATGTTTAAATTCATGGGGTAAATTTTACTTATTTTAACTTCTGGGAAACATGTAGGTATTTTTATCTTCTAAAGAACAGTACTAAATGAAAAAAGTATGATCATTAACAAAATGAAAATAATTTAAACATCATACAGTTCAAAGGTTTACACCAGATCTTCAATGCATTATGTTTTCCTTCTTGAGCATCAGTAAATGTTTTCACTCATAATAGTTGCGCATGAGTCCCTCACTTGTCCTCAGTGTGAAAATATGAATCTCAAAGTCACTTTTGGGAATGGTTCAGATATGCAGAAGATGCTAGAAAACAAAAGAATGTGCAGGAGGTGGGAGATTTTTTTAAAGAACAGCGGGCAGTTGAACTGCTCAGGACCACCAAAGCGACAACTATCGCAAAATATAAAAACTGTTTATTATAACATTATAACGGTTTATATAAAATTAGGCCATTTTTATAAATTCAGTTATTATTTTGTCTTACGTGCAAATCTGCTATATGTGAAATAGCTTACTCAGGACGGCACTAAATAAAAAGTAATATGCAATTTTCACGATCCCTCTCATTTGTTATAATTATTAACATTTTGCGCATTCTGCAAGGGGTATGTAAACTTATGACCACAACTGTGTATGTTGAATCGTATAGCAACAGCTTCTCACAAAATCAACCCGTTCCAGAAGCCGTGTTCAAAAAAAAAAGAAACTGTATAAGAAAAACATTCCTGGCAATGTTTGGACGGTCGAGTGCATTATGGTGATGATCGTGTCTTCTCACTGTTTCTACAAGTAGTTGGTGTACGCTTCCGCGAAAAAAAAACGCTGCAATTGCAGACAGAGCGTGTCTATGACAATTCCAGCTGACTGACAGAGGGCATGTACAAGCAAAGAACAGTTTTCTGACAAAAACGCCTCGAGCGTCCTACGTAATCTAACGTGTCTATGACCCAGATAACTGGGATAACTCTTCTTTTTCCTTGATGAACTTCAGCTTTTGAGAGTTGCTGAAAATAACCAAAGATCAAATTATCTGTTCTTCATGATGGCATTAAACGTAACTTTGTTAAGACTAACAGCCGGTAAAAATGCAGCCGAATGACCTTTAGCTATGAACGATCTGTCTTTCTCGCGTAAAATGTTCTGTCACAGCCCTTCCTGATAATCTATGGAACTAAAGCCCGTGGAAACGGCTCATTCCAGGGAGGAAGGTCATCGCACTGGACAAGCCACGTCTTAATGCGGTGTCTCCTCCAAGAGGCTGCTTCTTTCCCCGAGTTGACCTTGTTTTCATCTGATCTCATGCTAATTGCCTCTAGTCCTCCAGTGCTGCTTAGCGGGCCGCTAAACAAAGGGAGGCTAAATCCCTCAGCAGGCTATGTCATTATGTATCAGCAAGGGTCTGTCCTTTCCAAGTCAACTGTATGAATTTTAGTCATTTAACAGCGCAGCGATACCAAATCCGAGCGCTTAAGAGAGAGGTTAGTTAAGGATAGCAGGCTGATGGTCAGCCGTCTGCCGCTGTCTCTCCAGGCTAGATCTGCTGACTCATTCACTCACAGTCAGGGTGTCTTATCAGATTCATAGCGGTAAACCCGCCAGGCTCTCTCGGCTTATTCACTGGCACCAGTTGCGTTTGAATCACATTATCTATTTCTGTTATCGAAAATGAACTAATCAGAATTCACCGTACGAGACCAGCCAGCTGCGAGTAAGAATCTTCCCACAGAAAGCATCAGATCTGGCTCGGTTCCCAGATGTTGGTATATAATAACATGTTGTTGATCCTTCCAAGATAAATGTTATATTCAGGCCAGAGATCTTATCCGTACTGTCAAGATCAAGTGTGGAATGAAGCCAGGCTGATACATCTGATGTTTGGTTTGTCTTGAAAACATCTTACGAAGAAGGGCCTTGTCATTTGACCGTGATGTGTAGACAAAGGTAAAGAAACCGATACTGAGGGCAATGATTTTGACTAGCAGCATAAAATCTCCACCTGGTATTAGACATCTGTCTGGAAAATCTGTTTGAGATTAATTAATGTTTATGTGATCTGGCTTTTGACAGTTTTTGAATGTGGGGACCGTTTACACTGCATTTAGCGCCCGATCGGCTCTGACCGGATCACTTGAGGTGTTAATAATAGATGATGAAACTTCAGTTTACTAATCCACATGCATGGACATTTTCGCAGAGTTTACGTTTTAAACGTTTTCAGGTCAGTACAGCATTACTGAGGCGTGTGTAGGCCTAGCTAGCTATATAGTTAGCTATACGCATGAAAGTACTTCATTTTTCAAATGTGTGTCAAAACTTTGTTTTTAGTCGAATGCCCTTGATTCCAAACTACTTAAAAATGTAATTCGCTTGGCATCTCTTGTCGATCGCAAAATTTAAATATTGTGTTTGTAATGTGCAGATAGCATGTTTCAGAGATGAAATGTGATTTTTAACATCCAAGAAAAGTAAACATGAGGGAAACGAATTGCATGAACGGAAGGAGCGAGAGAAATATTTCACAAAATTCACGAACAACGCTGCCATCAACTGGTCGGAGTTTTCATTAACAAGACGCGTGCGAGGCCTTTTAGATTATCTTAGACTGCTGCCTGCTGTTAGACGGAGGGATTGAAACCCTCAAATCAAGCTAATATCAAACATACAAAGACATTAGTACATTAATACCAATACCGTGTTACAAAAAGCGCGGATCAGTTTATTTAAAATGCATTTATTAAAAATAAATATACAAGTAATTAAACGACATAAACATGTATTATTTTTAAGTCATTATTTTACGTAATTGTACTTACATAGCCTATTCGTTATCAAACTCCCCATGACGCCAATATTTTACGTGCTGTTTAAAAACACAGGCCTATTGTGCAAACTGTAATAGCAGCAAGTAGCATTTTAAGCAACACAAAAACACTGCTCCAGGTGAGGCTCGAACTCACAACCTCGGCATGGCTCTGCAATGTACTGCTGTATAAGTACCGCGCGCTAACCGATTGCGCCACTGGAGCTTCGCTCACATTGGCTGCAATCGTGTATATGACCACGAGCTTTATCATCCCTGCAACATATCCCAAATACTTCTAAATGCATTTTTTTCCCGCTGTGACTTCGGTATTCGTTTATTGATCGAGACTTATATTCTGCTGGCTATATACTGAACGCTTCGTTTTTCCCACAGCCAGTTGTTTGAAGCCTCACGTGTTTTAGCTTGCTGTGTAAGTTAGTGAAGACATGCAGTAATACGCTTTATCGTATTTCGTAGGGTAGCGTACATCATGTGCATTGCTTTTAACCCTTAAATGCGATGTTTTGAACGATAGCAATGCTCTGTCAATATAGCAGTTTGTACTATTTGACGCTAGCGTTATAGTGATTAGTTAGCAAGAGAGCTAGCGTAACAGCAGATTGTCAACATGGCATTGTTCTTCCACCATTATAATATGAAACAAGCTGCTTTTCTTCTATTTCACATTTGTAATACATACGTTTATGCTTCGGTAAAAAATAAATTCGTCTTACGAACGTTAATACTAAACAACGGGGTTTTACGATGCACCTCTGTTACCCTGTCCCGACAATTACAAATTCTACTTTCCTCACATATTCTACTTGCATATTATTTCATTAGTAACTCACGGACAATTTTAGCAAAACTGCTCTGTGCTACGGTACCGTTCAGAGCACTCACGTTTCGTTTAGTACGCTGTAAACAGGCAGAAATTATTATAAATACTCTATAACTCCTCTATAGGTAATTGTTTCTTAAAGGAATGGTTCACCCAAAAATTTAAATACTGTCATCATTTACTCACCCTCGAATAGTTTCAAACCTGCGTGAATAATATTTTTAAGAAGGTTTGTAACCAGGCTGTTTTGGGTCACCATTGACTTCCATAGTAGCAAAATAAAAATATAAAGATAAAAAAATACTAAAAAACGATGGTGACCCAAAACCGCCTGCTTACAAACTTTCATTAAAATATCCTCCTTTGTGTTCGGCAGAACAAAGAAATTCATACAGGTCTGAAATTACTCGAGGGTGAGTAAATGATGACAGAATAAAAAATTTGGGTTGAACTATTTTTTTTAACTGTTTTAACTAAGAGCGAATAATCTGCCCATCAGGTCACCCAAACCTAAAAATATGCTAAATTATATGAACTTCTGAGAAAGGTCATCTGGTGTTGCTAAATGTCTTGTAATTACATTGGCCTTTCGAACAAATCATTTGGTCCAGAGCCACATATCTACGCTGATAAAACATCCCCATTTCCCAAGAGAAAGAGATCTTCACCAGACAGTGTCAGTTACTTCAAAATGAATAAAATTAAGATGAAATTGAGATGAAATTCACAGCTCAAAGTGCAACCTTTCCCGAAACACACCTCTTTAATTCTACTTCAAAAATGAAGTCTTTTATATATAAAAGTGAAAGATGCAGCCAGCAAATAATGGGGTAGAGGAGCTGTCAGGGTGATGGTGCATTGCAAATAAGCCGCAGTGATGAAATAACATGACAACAGAAATAACTGGTAGGCTGTGGGTTCATTTCAGTTTAAGCTATTTTTCAGGATGCCTTCCAGTTTTGACTCTTCGATGTCTACTGACGCACGCTCTTTATGTCGCTTCTCCTCTTCCACCAGACACCCTGCATTCCGAAACTGCAGCTATTGTTCTGAGCTCTGAATAAATGCCCCATTTATATGGCATGCATATTTATTTTTGCGTCCTTTATGCTCTCTTCCCATTTTAACATGCTTCTTCCTCAATTTTGCTAATACGAACACATTTTGTGCGTTCCCAGACTCTCTATTTTTGTTTCGCTTCGCTTTGCCATATTTGTACATCCTCAGGTGTCACGGATCTTAATAATTCTGTAAGCGTTTTGGGGCACTGAAATAAAGTTATGCATCTGAATAAATTGAGACGGCCGTTTAGAGATCCCAGGAAGCTATATAGACACCTACTTGTGGTAAAGGAAGTAGTTATACTTTCCATTTACCGGCAATCACAGTGAAAAGGCTGTCAAATCTTTTTGAATATACAACATCTGTTTTAACTACAACCGCAAGATCCATGTGGGATGCCTACACTGAAGTGAAAATGACAGAACCGTGTTTTTGGGAGTGCTTGTATGCAGAGCATATAAATAAATGACTAAATCAAGCTATATAAATCTCCATTTGTTTGTGTTGCTCTTCAACACTTTCACTCTCTGCATACTTATTCAGTACCACCGACAACAGATCTCCAAGGGTCTTCTCTAGATGGTTCCAGGTCATATTGACGGTCTTTATATGGTTCTTGGCACCGTGTGTTTCCTGGTCTGCCTCTTTTGCCCTGCAGGTTCCATGTTAGGGCTTGTCTTGTGATTACGTAAAGCCTGGAACACACCATGCACCACTTTTCCCCCAAATTTCCAACAGATTTTACAGTCTGAACAAGTTGACGCTAGTTGAGGAAAGCCAGAGCTGACAGATTCCAAAAAAAAAAAAAAAAGGTAGTGTATGATGCTTCAGACTTTGATCCTATCCGGTCGGAGAATATCAAAACATATTTCAGACGATTTTAGAACACATTTGTTGCTATTTGTCAAACGTTTCCAACAATTTCAAATCAACAAAGTGCACATTTCATGCTTGACTTTCTTGTGGCCCGAACAACTTTAAAGTCTGGTAGTGTACGATCCTCGGGCGTGCATTGTATGATGCTCAGTTTTCCGTCTGTAAGTGTATGATGCCTAGCGTTTTAAAAATGTTCAGATTTTAGTGTATCTCAGCCTTAAGTTGTGCCCTATCCATCTCCAACGCCCGTTTCTTGATTTCGTCCTCTGCTGACAGTCGGTCTGTTTTCTGCCACAGTCCGCTGCCACTGATGGTTTCTGGTCAATGGATACATAAGATCTCACAGAGGCAGAGTAGTTCTTCTGTAGTTCTCCAGGTTTTTTTGCCTTGACATTGGTTATGAAGATCCTGGCTGACGTACTCTCTGCCTACCACCAGCATTAAATCTTTTATCTAAGATCTGTATTTTGCGTTTCTGCTTTAACTCATTGTCTTCCAGCAAGGCGCATGTTCGGTTTTATGTAAGATGACTAACAAACATTAAGCAATCCTGCAAATGATTAATGATAAATGAGGAATTAAGTATCGGAGTGTATCACTGGGATCATAACACTTCCTATTAGTATCAAGCGCTATAACTTTACCTTCAGTCTGGTAAGTTTTTAAAATGTTAACATTTCAGATATGTAATTTTGTCACTGCGGTCACAATTACAATATTATTGTATTTATATGATTTGCTTGGATTTCACTGAAAATGGACTGAATTGCTGTCAAATTATGACAACATCACGTCTAACAAGGAACAGAAAGACTTAGCGGTTCTGAATAATTAAGTACGTGTTAAAGAATTAATAAGGTCTGTGTGGTACTGGTGTTCATTGTATTGATTTTAATAAAGTTTCTGTTTCTGGTTTACAAATGGTTAATATGTAAGGTTACTAAGGTTTCACTTTCACTTTGTCTCTTCTGGTTTATGAGCCACTGTTTTATTAGATTATGATTCATTAAATTCCACCTTCTTTCTGCAAAAATTTCATAAAGCTATTAATATGTTAATTCATTCACAAAATATAGCTTTTATGTCACAAAATTACATCAAAATCCCCACGCAACCTTTAAAATCTTAGGACCAAAATCAAAATTTTATTATTTAGTAGTGCATACAAAAAAAAGTTTACATGATATATTTGTATCGTGTACTACATATTTATTATGTATATATAAATACACACATATAGTATGAATTTTTATATTTCCTATATAAACATTATATATAACATATTGTTCTAAAATATATACATTCACGTTGTTGCATTTACATATACATGTAGATAATTTATATATAAATATACACAGTTTACACATTATGTAAACAACTAGCTTTATTATGAAAGCGATTAATCACGATTAATTGTTCGACAGCACTATTATTTAGTTTATTTCAGCGTTACAGTGTATTCAACTTAAGATGGTCATTTACATGCAAATGCAGAACTTATTCCAAACAAAACCCTGTAAATCAATGCTCTCTATATTAAAAAGCGAGTTTATGCTGCGGTGTCAGCACTGATAGGTTACTGCTGCGTAAACATGGATTTTAACCTCGCGGTCACACACGTATGTATGAGCACCGCCCCCATTATTCAATAACTCTGAGGTAGTTTGTCACGGATTCCCTGATGGAATAAACCACAGCTGAAAAAAGTTGTTGCCTACCCAGACAGATTATTGCAAGCATCTTGCTGCATTCTGAAATTAGAGAAAATGACCAACCAGTCTCTTCATGTCAACATTGACAAGTGGATTGCTGAAAATGAGAGTTCGTTTCTACCACCTGTATGCAACAAATTAATGTGAGTTAAATCTTTCATAGGCGAGCAATGACTTATGTATATTCATATATATATATAAAAAAATAAGCCTTGTCTATTGTGTTTTAGGTTCTTTTATCAGCTGAATATTATGTATGTTGGTGGTCCAAATGTAAGGAAGGATTATCACATTGAGGAAGGAGAAGAGGTGAGGTGCTATTCATGCAACAAGTGAGATAATATTACAAATTAACATGATGTGTTCATTTAAGAACAGCCAACTTGCTTTTTATTTTGATTAACTGCACTGTATTCTGGGAATCAGACCTGAGAAGGCTAACAGGTGATAAGAACAGAGTTAGCCACGATCCTCAAAGGTTAGTGCTTTAGGGGGATTAGATTGTCCAGGAAAAGAAGAGGAAAAGAGCACATAACTAATAATTAAAGATGTTGATATTTGCAGTGTGGTTTTCTGCTCTCATCTCGTGAATTATTCTTTAGGATTTGCTCCACAAACCGAAAAGCTTCCATTGCAGCGGTTTTCCAAATACACTTTGCATTTTTAATGGGGACAAAGTCTTTGTGATGATGCAATTCCCTGTCCTTTCTCTGAGAGAGGTTGAGTAAAACACAATTTTATAGTGTTTGGCTGAAAAACTACGTTTTTTTAGCTGCATGCTAAGTTTTGGAATACCTTTACAACAGTAAAAACAAGCGGTAGACTTTGACGCTCATTTGCCAAGAACAGCAAGCGTGGCAACTGGAGAGATAATGCCACCAATAAAAGTCAGATACATAACAACCCACACAATATCAACATTAAGACGCTGATTATGATATCACTATGTGTAATATTATGGTAATTAAAGGTGTCAGTCATTTTGCTAACTTTTAGACTTCATTTCTCCAAAGCCCCTCCCTCTTATGACATGTCAGCCAATCCAATGTCAAAATGATTTTAAAACTGAATGCGTTTCTGATTGGCTTTAATTTAAGAAAATAAATAAAGATAATAGTAACTTATTTCTTTGAAGTGCCACTATTATGGATTCATGACAATGAGCTTTCATGCAGTGTTTTAACGCAGCTCTATGTGAATGAAAACACCCTGCAAAGTTTCATACATGTATAATTGAAAGAAAGAGTTGACTCTGAATCATTTTAAAAGGAGTCCAGAGCCATTTCACATTGACATCGATATGAAACATTAGCATATTGCCCACCTGGGAAAATTTGAAACTTGAACAATGTAAATTCATTCTTTGCCACTAGGTGCCTTTTTTTCGAGCGTTAAAAGTTCATAAGCAGTAAATGTCAACCTGTTGTTTGGGACTCCCGAAAATAAAACATTTTTAACTACTGCTTTTTCTTTTTTCTCTCCACTATTGTCCCTTTCATCTCTGCTCTGTACTTCTGTGAGCAATTTTAAATTGCATCATTTCTCAAGTCTCCTGGGATAAGTTGCATTTCTTATTTGTAAGTCACTTTACTGAATAAATTTAAATACGTAAATGAAACCTATTTCAGTGGCTGAAAAACAGAGTATGCACCAGGGCATTAAAACACTTCATACAGCGCCTTTACAGTGGCAAATTTCCAAGTCGTACAACAGCAGAAAATGAATAGAACTGACTCTTGCTGAGCATCTCACAATATCACACCTTCAAAAATGACCTAGATTAGTTTAGTGAGCCAGTCAGGACTCTGTTCATTGGTTAATGTTTTAATCTTGGTCACTAGAGGTCAGTGCAAGCCATTCGAGAAGGCTATGTTTGCTCTAGATATTCCATGCGTGAGGAAAGTCTACTTTCGAGGCACGATATCTTACATAAGTCTTCTGTTGAGTGTAATTTAGGCTACGTGAAGGTTTAACAGTAAAACTGTTAAATCAGATACAGTTCACAGGGCGGAATGATATAGATTTTCTCTGAAGAAAAGCATGAAGCGTGAAGTTTTATTGCGAGGCTATAAATGAAATCACACTTGCAGAAAAAGAGTTTCTGACACTGCATTTGTAATACAGGTCACAGTTACGAGGCTGATGGTTTTAAACAAAGGCAAACAAGGAAAGCTATAAGCGTTGTCTAGTTCACAGAACACTAATATTCCTCTGACTGACTTCCTGTTTTATTTGCCTTTGTGTCGTAGCTCTTTTACCAGGTCAGGGTGACATGGTTTTAAAAGTGATAGAGAACGGCAAGCATAAAGACATACACATTCGTGAAGGAGAGGTGAGAATCATCTGGATTTGTCTGAAAAGGCTGTTTTCTGTCAAACCACAATGATGTTTTGGTAACACTTTATTAGCTACTTAGTAGTAGCCATTGTACTTGAAATATTAACTCATTAACAGCTTGTTATTATATAGCAGGCAGCTGCTGTTACACATATGTACAATTACACTTAAGTACAATCTCGGTACACCTTTATTTTAAGTAGCTTATGCCTGTGTGATATTCTATAATTTCAATGTAATTATAAAGGTATTACATGTACTAATGGGATCGATCAAACTAAGGTGCAGCTAGATAAGGTTTACAGTATAGATACACATCAAGTACAATTCTGATACACTTTATTTTAAGTAGCTTATGTCTGTGTACTCGATTTTATAATTATGTTGTATAAAGCCTGAAACACATATGTGACAATCTTTTGGTTACACAAGCAGCTGTGTAACAGACTCGCTCTGTAACATATTTGTAACAGTAGCTGACTATTACATCTACATAATTACAAATTGTTTCATAACTTAGTTGCATTGTAAGTACATTTTGTTTTATGGAAGTGCAACAGCTTCTACTAAGTACTAGGTAATTATCTTTAAATAAAGAGTTACTAACGTTTTATATGTTGCTGCTATTCTCAGATGTTCCTTCTTCCTGCACGGATTCCCCATTCTCCTCAGAGATCGCATAAACACAGTAGGATTGGTGGTGGAGAGAAGGAGGCTTCGCTCAGAGACAGATGGCCTCAGGTACCATGGGATACTTCTCCTAGACACATCCATCCTACATTTTGTCTGCCTTTGAGCTAACCATACTCTCAAGTCAACCCCAACACACACTGGGATCAATTATTTGTCACCTTAAGATCACACTTGCCTGTTGATGTTACTGTACATTTACCTGAACCGCAATGCTGTAATGCTACTATTGTGGAATAAAACATAAAATATGGGTGACAAAGGATGTGTCATTTCTCTTCTGCTAGGTATTTTGTGGATAATAATAATGGATGTCTTGTTTGAACGTTGGTTCTATTGTGAGAACCTGGGAACCCAACTTGTTCCCGTCATCAAAGAGTAAGTATTATTTGCTTCTGTTAAGGTTGATTCTTTAATGTTTAATCAAAAATACAGTTATACAAAAATACATATACAGTATTTTACCTGAGGTATCTTAGTCTTCCCAATTTTGTGTGCGTATGCATGTACATAAAAATAATGAGCTACATTTGTATATGTCAGGTTTATGGATTCCAAACAGAATAAAACAGGAAAGCCTGATCCAGGTAAATGCAATTGTTCACTTTACTGTTGCATGATGAAACAAGGTGAAATACCCTTATATTTAAATGCCATTACTGTATAGGCCTGTAGTTCTGGGGTCGTAATACCAGGGTTTTGATATAAATGATTTGTTCTTCTCTATATCTGAAGGTTTTGTGTAATAACAAGTTTGCTCTAATTGAACACTTGTAATGCTTACTTGTACATAGTTCTTATATATTTAATCACTCTGTTCATTCAGTAACTGTTTAATCTTTGCAGCTGAACCCATCAAGCCAACCCCATACCCACTCAACGCAATGAAGGTGATGGAACCGTTCTGCTTCAGAGAGTGGGTGGAAAAGCAGAAGCCCGCCCTGACCAGGGGTCAGCCGGTGGATATGTTCGGAGCACAGTTTGAGACTGAGGTGAGGAGAAGAAGCTTAGTTAACCAATCCGTCCTACTTCCTGCAGGAGTCAGTCAGATGAGATTCAGGTCATTAATCAGAGGTCTGACTGTGAGCAGTTTCTCATCAGCAAAGTATTGACGTATGCATAAGGTGGAGGAACACCGAGCCTGTCTGTCAAATGGAGTCAACCATTACAAGAACAGGAAACCGAACTTCTGCAGCTTGGACCTCATTCCTTTCTAACTGTGTCCTGTGAAATTTTGTTTAACTCATGAAAGAGTAGCAAGACAGTGAGCTACTGATTTACAGTTGTGCCGAGTATTGAGAAATGGGACTTTGTAGATGATGGATGAAGCTTAGGCAATAATGCATTTGCTGACTTAGACCTTCTGCCTAATAGACGTTTCTCTTTGGTGCCGGGACATCCGGAACATCTAGGAGAAAAACTGATGGCTGGATCTGGCAACTGGTAACACATTCTTCATAATCGTTTTTTATATTCCTTCTGACCTTCAGGTTTACTCTTAAACTTTGCTTTTTTACCACTTTTTACTGAATTTTCTTTTAGGAGGGGTCCTCCAGCATCTTCATGAATGGCAAGGAGTACAACCTGTCCATAGGAGATTGTCTTCTTATATTTGGAGAGACAGAGTGAGTGTGCTATTCATACAAGCATGTTGTGCTAATAGTCTAATAACTGCTAAGTGACTGAACGTTTTGTGATGAATAAGAAATCTCAGTGACAGAAAACTGAGCAAGTATTTATATTACTGTGTGCGAATGACAACACTGTGTTTGTGTGTGGGCTTCTTTAGGTATCAGTGGAAACGATCACAAGATTGTGTCGCTTTGTATGTTGCCCAAGACCCAGAAAGGAAAAGACCCTTCTGAGACAATGGTTTTTAATAACGACAATCAACGCCGTTCAAGTGCAGTATCATGTATACAATAATCACAATATTCAAACATTATTACACAACACATAAGTTTCTTGTATTAGGCCTTAAATAATAAAAAGCCTTAGTCGATAAAAAATTTTTTTATTAAAAAGGTATTTAAATACAATTAATATAACGGTCTACATTATAATTTATTGTTTGATTTAATTTAATGCCTTTAAATATGTAATGCATTATATATTTCGTACTTCATCAATCCTAAATTGATTTTATAAAACGGTTTCGACATAACCATCTGGCTACAGTGTTGGTACCAAAAATATAAAATAGTATGGTGCTGTCCAATTTTGGTACCTGACAAAAATGTGCTGCTACTCAGCAGTTTTATAAAGCAGAAAAGCTAAGGTAGCGTTAGATAATGTGTGGTTAAAGCTAGCACATTTGGCAGCTATCCAACACACTTGGCCGCACTGTGATAGAAATGGTGGTAAACATGTGAGATGCGGTTCACTGCCCTCGATTCATTGAAAAGCAGGACCGTAGAAGTGAAACATGGCATAACAAACAGAGCAAACGGAAAAGGTGAACCTGTAGACCTGACAGTTTTATTCCAGCACTTGTGTAAGGCTGGTAATTTGCTGCCTAAGGTAACACTGGAAAAAGGAAAAAGTGCTGGTTTCATACCAAAGCCAGAATCTCGGTATTGTGCCAACCATTCTTGCCTGCAGTGCCAGGTATTAACATATAAACAGTTTTTCTGTTATCGTTATGTGCAATGTTTTCCTAACATTCAGACCGAGTTTTATCTTCACTTTTGCAGAACAAAGCAACAGTGCCGTTCGCTTTTTTTCTGCAGCCTTGGTTTTGAAAATAAATTTTCCATTCGTTTTTCCCATAGGGATTTTTAAAACATCTGAAGTAGTCAAAGCAGTCAGCTACAAGGTGAATCACATCACAAGAGACACAATCATACGATGAATGCAAAATACATAATTAAATGAAAAATGACAGATAAATATGAAACCATTATGTCAGAACGCCTATTGTGCTTTCTTTAGTTCTCTGTTAGAAAATTATTTCTTTGCAGAATCATGGTTAAAAGTAGTTTTTGCCAGGAATTTTGCAGTTCAACACGAATATTAAAACATGCAAATGAACAAACGAATAAATGAAGACTGACGGCTTCGATAAAAGAACACACCGCTGATTAATAACCTTGTAGCTCACTGTGAGTCTGTCTTTAAAAATTAGATATAAATTCACATTTGCGAGTTGTAATGTCTAACTCTGAAGAACAAAAAAAGGCCAGTAAAAGCTTCATTTAAATTCAATTTAAGATATTTTGGATGAAATCCGAGAGGCTTGTGACTGTCCCATTGACCGCCTAGTAATGAACACTCTCATGGTCCAGAAAAGTATGGAAGACATCATTAGAATATTCCATCTGTAATGTTTCATTCCACCATATCTCAAGCCTATTGGTTTGCATCCAAAATATCCTAAATTGTGTTTTCCGAAGTCAAAGCTTTTACGGGTTTGGAATGACATGGGGGTACAGTAAGTGTTTAATGATCAAATTCACTTTGGAGTGGAGTAACCCTTTATCCCAGCACAAAGGCATATCATTTTGGTATTGTTTGTTAAACAGTAAAGATGTGCAACGAGGTATAGGTTTATTTTGACTGCTTATCTAGTCGTATCTTCAAAGTGTTCCCGATAACGTGTTTTTCAGCTATAAGTGCCGCTAACGCCCATGGAGCGGCATCGAAAGCGTCACCAGCCCTATGAAGTTATACCTGAATTCTGAATAGTCCCAAGGACAGGCCCCGAACAGCCTGAGCAGAAAGCCCCAGCTGAACTCCCACAGATAGATAAAGAGAGTGTAAACAGTCAGTCTGACTGGTAGGGGGCGGTGTTTCTGCTTCAGCCTCGCGCTTAGGCTCTCCATGACGAAAATGGCAGAGCTGTAAATAAGAAGTGCCCATAGGCTTGTGTGGCCTGCGAGTCTGTGGTCACGGGTGTAATACCAATCCCAAGCTGCGGTGAACGCCACCTCACAGAGACACCCGTGCAGGCGTAAATGTACAGTCGGGCGAGAGGTGAGAGGGGTGTGGTTGTGATTTGACCAGAGCCGTCAGTGTCTGCAACAACAGAAGGTTTTGTTAGCACAAGTGTACGTACTTGCCTTTGTTGATTATACTTTATATGATTAACTAGCAAGCAAACGTTTGATGCGATAAAGGCTTGGAGGATGTGCAAAACAATCCAGAAGGCATTACGCGTTCTTCAGTGGAAAGACAAATACTGTTTGTTATTTGGCTTCATTATCTGCATGTTAAAGATATATTAGTGAAGCACGCTTCTGAAATCTCTCACTTGGTCACTTATAAATAGTGTTTATTATTGCCTTTTAAGTCATTGTATCTGTGCTCTGGATACTAAAAGGTAAGTGAAAGAGCCCTGGTTTTGTCTAAGGTGAAAATCTTCGATCCGATTTCCTTTGTGGGAGTCACAGTCAGGTTCACTTTTTCACAATTGCGAATTTATATGAATTGGGGGACTTGAAAATATGTATAATTTAGAAATAAATCAGACATTTTTACAAGTGGGGGTCGTACGAGTTCATATGAGTTAGCCACCTCAAAGTCTGAATGAATTGCATATGTTATAATGTTATAATTGTAGCATGTGTCAATTAATATGCACTTATTGATAATCTTATAGGCCAGTAGGTTAGGCTAGGGAGAATGTAAATTAAACAAATAGATTTAGAATAAATGTTTGTATTGTACTGTGGTTTCTCTCTCTTTCTCTCTCTCTCAATTAAAATAAATCAAAGGATCTAGTATACGACAAATTTAAGTTTTAAGTCAAAAAGTTTACAGTTAATAGTTTTGACAGTTCCATTTTGAAGTCAAAATTAACTCCTTAGTGTTAAACACAAGGCCAAATAAACAGTTCAGAAGACTTTGTCTAATTGGACAGTCGTTAAAATGTCAATCATCACACTGAAATACATTTAACTTAAATGAGTACATTTCCTTACATTCTTTTACTCTCTTCTGGTTAGTTTACTATTTTGCTGTATGATTCTTTAATCGTTTGCTTTTATTATTTTATTTAATTTTCCAAATCATGCAGGGTTACAAAATGTCTAGTTCTGAAGAAAAAAGTTTCACAATTCTGCAATTGCATGTCACCACATTAGAACTGTGAGATAATCTTTTAGTTTATATTAGCTCAGTCCTGATTTCTCAGAATTGTGAGTTTTGTAAAAAAAAAAAAAAAAAAAAAAAAATATTTATCATTTATTTTTTTATTTTTTTTTAATAGTTGTAAACTAATAATAAATCTAAACAATTTACTATTAAAGTAACTAATAATATAGCTTATATTATAACTTAAGCAAATATAACCAGGACCGAGAAAACGTATTAGTAGATAAAAGTATCTTTGAGTGCTCCAAGCATGTATCAAACAAGTACAGAGATTTTTTTATAATCTAATTTCATTTTCAAGAAGCAGAATGAAAAGGGTATTTGTGGATTTTATTGTACAGGATATGGGCAATGAGAAATGCTTAGCTTGACAATGTGCGGTGGCATCTGCCACTATTGCAATATTTTCCTTTCCAAATGCTCTACAAAAGACATTTTGTGACCCATTTAATGCAGAACAACTGGACACACTACATTTATTTACTGACAGACGTCTGCTTTTGGATCTGTTGCTGCTATCATTTTATCGGTAATAAATAAAGAGCAATATTGCTGAGAAAAATAGAAAAATCCTTCCCTTGGAAACCTAAAAAACATGTAGTTTAGCGACATTCTAATGTCAAAATGTGGCATTTAAAGCTAATTTATTTAAAATAGTCAGTTGCTCACTGTTGCCCGTCTAATTGTTTAATAACCAGACAACAAATTGTATTTGCTCCCATTTAATTCAATTTTCTTACAAATTCAAAAAAATCTCCTTGATGCACTTTTGCTATTTATTTACTAAATGTCATCCCCGGACATACTGAATATATGAATCAGCTGCTCACCGTAGTTGAGGTGTAAACACGTGTTAAAAGGAAAACCTTACTGATATAGAGTAAACTTGTAGAGTTGAACCATAGTACAGATATTGCCGAGATAAGATGCCCAAAAATAGGTCACTCTCAGATACAGGCTCGAAATCACACATGAAAGGCAAATAAGGATCTTTCAGCTTTCATTCTGAGTATGACGCATCAGAACATTTCAACCAAGTAGTTTGTGTGTCAGTGTTCCTTCTGACGTTATGTTATAGGTTCACCTCCTCGCTCGCTGGTTTTAGATTTAAGCTGGCTTCCTAGCTGGACTTTTTTGTGACCCCTTGAAAAAGCCCCAAACCTCTTCTGAGATCATAGAAACAGAGATCAAACAAAGCAACGACATTAAGGCCTAACTTAAAGGGGTCATGCTGATGATGGCGGATGGTTTCGATGACGTCTTTCATACTTTCCTGGACCTTGACAGTGTTCATTACTTGGCAATCAAATAA
This sequence comes from Puntigrus tetrazona, assembly GCF_018831695.1. NCBI lineage: Eukaryota > Metazoa > Chordata > Actinopteri > Cypriniformes > Cyprinidae > Puntigrus > Puntigrus tetrazona. The sequence goes on along the minus strand of NC_056711.1, from coordinate 4,058,107 downwards.
ACCTATTCAAACCTGGCATTCAAATAATACTTACAGAAAAATATATGCAATACAATTATAAAATAGAAGTAATAACTTTTTTCTTTTTGATACACAAAAGCATTATGGCCAAAAGATATGACTATTTCTGAACAGTCTAATAGAAGTATATACATTAGGGTTATGCCTTTGGGTCGTTGGATAACTGATGACTAATTTGTTCCTCTTTTGTAAGTCCCTATGGATAAAAGCATCTGCTAAACGCATTAATGTAAATGTAAGTCATGCTGTCAGCACCAAGATAAACGATGTGCCTATCATCTGTTGTATCTGAGAAAAATCTGGCAATTGCTGCCACTAATTGTACAGGAGTCATTGGGTTTTCATACCCTGTTTCCATCATACTGAATGCAGTTTTCTTGTGATACTTGTTGCATTTCTTTTTTACATTTGGTGCAAGCAAAGCCTTAGCCTATCCAATGGTATTTTACTTCCAACTAACGCAGTGATAGTTCCAACCGTAATTAAACGTGTCTGACTTCTTGTTTGGACGCCATGTATTTGAGCCGTGCCCAGTTAAATAGAGATGTTTTCTCCGCCATTAGAAATCATTACAGGAGAAGCGCCATCATCCATTCAGATATCAGCCATGCGTGAATGATTACCTGAAATCACTGAAATCAACTGTTCATTTCAAGCGATAAACCACCTAAAACTCACCATCACTCTTAGGGCCCTGCCTTCTCACCAGTAACGTTCTAGACTCCATCTCCCGTTCGTCCGACTCAACAGCACAGAGCGGCTTCTTGAATCTATACCATTTCCTGTTACTGCCCAAGTTCTCTAGTCCTGAGAGCACAATGGCTAAATATTAAGCCAGCGCTATCAGTGACATCCCCACTTGGGCTGTACAGAAATAAAAGAGTCTAAAGGCGGGGACCTAGGCATACTATGGGATCAAGAGATGCAAACAAATATACTGGTACAAGGCTTTCTGGGGGAGCTGTGATAGGCCCGTTGATCATTCTTCATACTAGCAGAAGTTTTGCATGTTATCACTTGATGTTATTGAAAATGGGTTTTGTGGCTTTAAGCAGATGTAGCTGTTATTAAAACTTTGCAACTTTTGAATACACGGTCAAAATAAAGACTGTGGTCAACTTAAAGCCATCTCAAAAGTCTCCAAGATTTATCTTGACATTTTTGAGAGGATTTCTGGTTGCACTGTTACGTGCATTTCTGATGCAAAATGTACTCAAAATTGTTCCAAAATATCTGTTTGCCTACATTCTAAGGCAATCCCAGAATGCAACAAAGTGAGGACATGTCCATTATAAACATACATATTTATAAAACAAATATACAAATAATAGTAATTATTATTATTATAATTATAATTCATATATGCATTGGCATTGCAACTTGCCAAAATGTTATTGAAATAAATTTTAGTCTGTTCTGCTGTACGCTCCACGCTATGCACAGCTTTGTTTTATTTTAGTGATAATGCTTTAAAACACAGCTTCCTGTGAAGACAGTAGATCAGAAGGCAGCTCAACGTGTTTTGGAGCAGCGCCCGTAGACATAAGGTGATATTTCAGGTAAATATGTAGCTGACCAAAACACTCATTATACAGAATATGACAATGATACATTAGCAATTAAAATGTGTTCTCTGCTCCATGTCACATCCAATTTCTAGTTTCCACAGTCGAGATAAACAATTCTGTGAGCTGGGCTAATGACACAAGAGGCTTTAACCTAAAATAAGAGGAAGTCAAACACATCGCTATAAATAATAGCCCTAGTTCATGCAAAGGAAGAACTTTTCTCAGGACATACAAAAGCTGCCATGGCACCATTATTATATCTCTCATGTTTGCTTTTCTCTGCTGCGTAATAAAAAAGTCAAATGACTGATTAGTGGGGAACAGAGTCCAATGCAAATTTGCACACAATAAACAAAAGATAAAAAAAGGTGGTCTTAATTATTTATCTTTTATATGAAAAAAAGCATACATATCCACAGTCGTACACCGTAAAAAGTGAAAGACTGAGGCACAAAACATCTCTGTTTGAGTGTTATGACTAGCACAATAAAGAAACGCTGGCTCAGCCAAATGCCATAAATGTGGGGCATATTGATATGCATGGTATTTCCTTCACATGTAACCACTGTTAGTTTAGAATCGTTGCTTATGCACTGAACAGCAAGGATATTATCTCTGCAGACATCAAACTGTTGAAGTGTCAGAAAGAGCAAAAGAAGCATCAGTATTGGCCTCAACTTCACTTTCCATCTTGATGTCACTACGAGATTTTAAGGAATACATTCGTTACATGTTACCTTACTTAAGTTTAAAATGGGGCTTGGAAACCTGTCATTCAGTAGAGTTTTTATTCTCTTGAAGAGTTTGGTTTACTTACAGGATGCACAGGAAATTCTAGCTGGACTAAAACAGATGGATCTCATCATTAGACCACACTATATGCCTTTTGAATTTATGCCAAGCTGCATATTTGCATGCAACCAGTTTGTTCAGCAGTGTTGCTGTGCAACAACATCACTTTCTTATGCTTTAAACATTATTGCATATCTATATATTACATTATTGAAATAAACTAAATGTATTAAAACAGGGTAATGTAAGGTAACGTTAAAACTGCACCAAAATTGGGTAAGACACGTTCCTTTGCGTCATTATGACTCAGACAGAGGAAGCTCGCTTTGACACAACTACTGAGCGCGAGCTTCGCTCAGACGAGAACTTGTTTCACACTCTCTCAAGACACAATCTGCCAAATAGTCAGTTGTCAACTCTGGTAAGTCACGAGAAACTTTTCTTACAGAAAAACGATTACCTTTTATCTAAATTAAGAACTCCACTTTAAGCTGGGTCATATTTAATGGTGAAACGTAGCTCATGAAACCAGGGCTGTATTTGCAAATGATAAATTAACACTGAAGTTGGTTTTATGCATCGATGTTAAAGGTTAGGTGAACAACAAAATCACATTAAAACCGCATAGAGCAAATATGTTTTTCTCATATTTAACCAAAGGTAAAACATGTACCTGAAGAGAGATGGGAAATGTGTATTACCGTTTCCATTCATCTTTCTACATAGAACTCTATGGTCAACAGATGACAGACCAAGCTGAAACCTGCTGTTACTCTGTTCTCTGCAAAGAGGAACAACCCTGACCTTGTTGGGCGCCAACATAACTTCATTTTGATTAAAAAAGGAAAACAATGTCTATTCATTACCAAAAATGTTTTTTTAATTAAAATCCTAATTTCAGATACATTTATTTCAGTATGTAGATATGCAAGCTGACTGTGTAAACCATATGTAAAACACTACTTCTCCTTTACATATTGATATTTCAAAATCCTCTAAAGAAATAAAGATTGCTTCGGTTTCATGGTTAAAAATGGTCCAGCTGTGCAGATATTTGCATGCTATTCATGGGTACACACATATTTTCAGTTTCATTGCTCCAAGAATCCAGAACCCCATAAATCATTTAGATTATTTTTCAGTAGTCAATATTAGATTGGATTATTTTTCTTAGTACACATTTTAACCCTTTGATATATGAATCATGAAACCGTAAAGTTGGGAAAATACTAAAAGGAACGCAAAGAGAACAGTTGGTTAACAGGGAAAGTTCACGCCACAATTAAAATAAATAGTTAATACTGAAGTTGATCTTTTTTTTCTTTTTTTATTCTGTTAAATACAAAAGAAAATATTCTGAAGAATGTTGGAATGTTGAAAGTGGTGGCAGACATTGAAAGAAAAAAAATTAATGGAAGTCATTGGCTGACTACCAATATTTTTCCAAATATTTTTGGTGTTCCATAGGAAAAAAAAAGTTTTCTAAACAAACATGAGAATGAGTAAATAATGGAAAAACGTGCCTTTTTGGCTGAACTATCCTTTTAAGGAAATCATGCATGGTGTTTTTAGACAACCATTCTTGAATGGTTATAAATGCATTTTAAAAACCTCAACTTAAATGGATGTCACAAATCATTCAAATGCCTGCTTTTGGTGTCATATTATTTCCACTGCAGATACTCATGCAACAAAAACTTTTGCTTCTACCATATTATGAAACCGTTGTTACTCTAAAACAGTTGCTTCAGCATTTTACACTACACAGGAAGGCAGACTTCCTTGTACAATGCAAACACTGTTGCAACAAGTTTATACTTCTCCCACTTCTAGTAAAGGGGTGGGTTTTGTAACATCAGCTCGTTTTAGTGAACAGAAATGTGTGGCCAAAGTGAAAGCCCTGCTATACAGGATGACCACATTCCAGCAGTGATATCACAATGTTGTTTCCATTGCAGAATTTCTAACGTGTGAACTGAACTCTATTTTCAGCAATGCACAGCACTTCTGCAACCATGACGTCCAATAACAGTTACTGCGGTGCTTCAACTCAAAACCTGGTGGCATCCATCCTTCCTCCTGTACTCATCATTGAGCTGCTACTGGGTCTTCCTGGCAATTTCATGGCACTGTTTGTCTTCAGCAAAACCCTTAGGACTTGGAGGGCCAATGTCATGTTCCTCTTCAACCTGGTTATGTCTGACTTTCTGCTTCCTCATCAGCCTCCCCTTCCGCATCGACAACTTCATGCGTGGTGAGAGTTGGATATTCGAGACGCCTGGTGTCGGATCAACCTATTCATGCTCTCGGTCAACCGCTCAGCTAGCATCGCCTTCATGACCGTGGCTGTTGACCGCTACTTTAAAGTGGCCCATCCGCATCACAAGATAAACTACATAAGCACAAAGCAAGCAGGCGGCATTGCCTGCTTCATCTGGGCTGTTGTGATATTCCTAAGAATCCCTTTGCTGGCCAACAATCTTCTAGACGAGAAAAACAACATCTCCCTTTGCAGGAGCTTTAGCAACTATCAAAATCCATCGCTAGGTATCAAACTGCATTATACAGTGTTTATTTTAGAGTTCTTTTGCCTTTATTACTCCTGGTCTTCTGCTCCGTGAGTATTGCATGTATCCTAAATGACGCGCAGATGGACAAGGACAAGAAAGGGAAAAGGGCTATTCGGACTGTCCTGGTAATTGTTGGGGTGTTTGTCTTCTGCTTCTTTCCCAGCATTGGCACAGGATTGACGGCACTCTATTTGAAAAACTCGGACCTACGCATTCTGTGAGGCTTACACATTCACCAGTCAGTTGTTTTCTACATCCATAGCCTTCACCTACCTAAACAGTGCTCTGGACCCGGTCATCTACTGCTTCTCCAGCTCTATTTTCCGCAATTATCTGAGAAGTATTGTCAACCGAACTGGAATCATGGAGCTACAGATGAGCCGACGGGCAGTATGCCCAGCGGGAAGTGACTGAGGGTCATACCAGTGTGCATAGCGCTTAATATTCTTTTTTTTTCCGTTATATTTTTATTCGTCAAGTTTTCGTTTTGATACATATACGCACTATTGTATTTTTTTCTTCTTCATATATTTTTATACTGATGCATAGAGAGGTGTATAATAAATCATTAATTGTTTTTTTATTTGTATGGTAAAACTGATATATAGTTATTTTTAATATTATTAGTGCAAAAGGACCAGAAAGTACCAGCTGTTTGAACATGACATTCCTAATTTTTTATTACAGTGTCTTAATTTACTTCCATAATGTATTGCAGTAACACTTTTCTGGAGCTCTAGAAGTAAAATGACTCAAGCAACCAATCAATTAATCAGCCATTTCCATCCATCCATCAATCAATCTGCAGAACAGCCGTCAACCAAATGAATTCTGGCTGAGCAAACTCATACATGCTGACTGGAATATCGGAGAAGCTCAAGGTGTACGAACAAACCTCCTGGTTTTCTTCCCGTAATTAAGTCCTTTGAGCTTTGCCAACTAAAAGACAACTTTTACATTGCCATTAATTGTATTAATTAGAAACATCAATATTAAGTAGCATACTAACAGCAGTTTATGTTTCTCTTTTCTTGTTCATGCTTAATTTAAACTGTAAGTGTATTTACTAATGGTTCACATAGCATCCGGAGCTGTAACGGCAATAATCAGCTGTCGATACCTCGTGATGCTGCATTCAGGCAAATGCAGGCACACATGCGCATATACAGGTTGTTAGAAATGCAGACACAGAATAAATCTGGCTCCAGTCATGTTGTCATAACTGGAACAGAAGGCTAGAGTGGATGCAGAAGAGGGTCTCTTAACTGCCAGGGGAGATTGCACTTCAAAGGCTCCCACACACTCTCAAGCAGGCAGGATGCACTTCTATCCTCAGTTATAACCCTGAAAAGCTAATCGTTTTCTGTGAAAACCACGAGGGTTGATGTATTTTTGGAAACTCTCTCTCGATGTCGGATCGATATAAATATGTTCTTGTATGTTTTCAAACTGCAATTCTGTGAATAATTTGATGAAATTACATTTGTTGGAGTTAAGAGCCTTCAAGCCAGAGTTAAATAAAAAAAAAAAAATGAATAGAACCATTGGTGACCATTGATGTTCAAAAAAACAACAAAACAACCGTCTCATCTTCTTTTTGGTTAAGTCAGTCTGTAAATAGTGATGGAACACAAGGGTTATCAAATGACATTTCCTCTCAGCACATACTCTTGTTTGTGGTTTTATGATGATTGCAAGGGCGCGAGATCTAACAAACTCACGTAAAGATAACATCTTGCTAAATAGAAAATCATGCTTTAACTTCCTGTCTTTCTTCCTTAAAAGAGTACATTCTTGGCTTACACTGCTGCCCAGTGGCTTTTCTTTTATTCCTCTGACCGGAAATTAAGCTGACCACAACCCTTCCTGCATGATTTCCACTTTCACCACACTAGAATCAACTCTAGTATTATTTAAATGAGCTGACACTCCAGCCATACTGAATTTATTCTCAAAACATGTTTAGTATATTTATTTCTAATACTAATTCAATTTCATAGCAGTTTGCTGTCAATCTAGTGGATAACTCTTCAATTACCAAAACTGAATAATGTGACAACAGCCATAGTGTGCCTTAATAGCACCTGTACTTCCATTTTAAAGTTAAAATAAACCATTTTGTTAACTGCTTGTGATGATTCAGACAGTATGACAACAACAACGTAATACATTTCCTACAGTAACTTCCTGCTCATGTGTTTTGTGGCAAATAACACATACAGTGTAAGCACACTATATTTGCACTTGTAGTGGGTTTGAGATCTACTTGTATATGTGTGACTGCTGCTTGTGATTTATGCATTTGTAAGCACAACTCCAATGTCACAGGATAAATCGAAATGTATACTTTTAATGTAATGTACTGCATTTTTATAATAAAAGTATCTGGTCATATGCATAAAATGTATGATTCCCTTAAAATAAGAAACTAATTACACTTTTCTTCATCACTTTCAGATGATTAATAACCAAGAGCTCATCCAAGCATGCTAATAACTAATCTTTTTTATGACCTTCCACTGACACAGAACGAGTCAACAAACCACATCGAGATTTCATTTGCATTCAGTTGTCTAGTTTCAATGCGTGAAAATCCATTCGGTTTCCTTTACAACATTGAGGATTATTACGCCTGGTAAGCAAGAGTACATAATTCAACCGACAGATCTTTGTAATGAGTCAGATTTTTGTGCACACTATACATGTAGAAAATAATAGGTAAAACTTTAGAAAACGAATCCATCATTAATGAATAACTACACAAGAACACATGAGTAATACAATATTAGCACTCTAGCAACTACTACTAACTAGCAAGACATCAGTAACTAATATTTTTCATACCTCCTCAAGAACTACTAAGAATTACAGTATACAGGTTCATAATTCATATGAATAATACATAATGTATAATTCATTCTAAAGTGTATAAACCAAATACTTAAGAGAGAGTTGGAATTTTGAAGATTGTGATAACTCAGTAACATTTGTAAGCTTTTGTTACTAGCTTTGTAAATTGAGTTATTTTGTTATTAACTCTTCGCTAGATTTAAATTATTGTTAGTGGGTTACTAGGATGATCTTCACTTTAGAATAAAGGTTTGATGGGGCCCAAGAAATTATCAGATGTCTTTACAGTATTTTTTAAAGCACATTAATGTTTTCACCAAGAATTAAACCATCAGTAACATCCAAGTGCCAATTTTCCCGAACTGCAATGCCGATCTACCTGGAGTGGTTGAGAACTACGCTGTGCCATTGTTGGCACACTAAGCACCACAGAGGCTATTGGCTCCAATAAGGCAAAAAATCATGAAACACGTTTTCACCAAGAATTAAAACCCTACCTCATCAGAACCACTAGCTGAATTGTTGTAAAATACATGTTCTCATCAGAGACAGATTTTTTTTTTAAAGGCCTTACAGAGATATAGGTTGAGAGTGACTTTTGACGGTCTTTCTCATACCACTATTTGAAGAATTTATCTTCAAAGAATCTTGCAGTAAAATATGGGAGTTCAATTTAAGTCCATCTCCTACACTGAAAGGTTTGTCTAGACCATTGTTAGTAACTCATACCAATATTCCCTGACACCTTGCTGTTGTCCGACTCCGAACTGGTGCACGCACTGCCTCAAAAGTCACTCTCAATAACCTGTTTAAATAAACAACTTAAGCCTAGTCAGCTACATTACACAACGATTTTACTGACCTAAAAATGGTTTTGGGGCATAGATTTAGACACCATTTCATCTCACAGTGGGCTTATGTAAATGAATCCAGACAGAACCTCACGCCTGTCTCTTCGGTATACGTCTGATTTTGATAATAAAAGCTGACAGAGAAGTCAGGCTCATACTAGGTCAGGCTGATAAATGCTGGTATGTAACTCTTGTGCATGCCAGTTTTCGGATCTCTGTTAATAGGCAAAGTTTTAAAACCGCAGCGTTATACTGTTCATTTCTCTGCCATGCTAGACGCATGTGAACGTGAACATCCTCAGAAACAGCCAATGCCGCTTTCTCAGTTGTCACTGCAACGTCAGTGTTTGCTTGTTAATAACTGATATTTTGACTTCTAATTGGCCGTGCTCTCCCAGACAGTTTGGGAAGTGATAATTGGGAATGAGGTGTAAAACGAGACTGGCCTAGGTGTCTTCTTCCTCCGCTCCTGACACAGCAGATTAATCCGGATGTGCTACACTCCAATTACCTCCTTCGGTTGTATGCGAACAGCGTCAGCGTGTAAAAAATAACCTCAAGATCAAATCTACACATCCTCCATCATGTGACGCATTGCCCCACTATCAGACCCAGACAGAGCCAATAGACTCTCGTGACTTAGCGCAGAGCCAGAATGGCAACAAAAGCCCTGAAGCATACTAAACTGTCAGGAGCAGCTCCTAAACCCGAACACCAGGTCCATGATACATTGTCTGCTTTACGGTTTGTCAAGTTAAGAGAAAGAAACGGAGATAGAATCTTAGAAATAGAGACTCCATTATTTTAAAACAGAACAATAAAGTAAGTCCTCTGTTGAACGCATACATAGGTACCTGTCAGGGCTGTTTCTAAACTCTTGTGTATGTCGGGCAACCTGCATTAACCAGACAAAGCATGAATGTCGCCCAGCTTACTGGTTTCCTTTTCTTCAGGACGCTATCTTCTAATGTGATGAGAAGCGAGATGTAAGAAGACCTTTTTGTTGTCTGTTCCTGTTGAGGAATCGCACTGATGTCTCCTGACAGGAACAGCATTGGGAGGCCTAGCTAATGGCCCTGGGTTCAGAAATCATCCGCCTCCTGAGAGAAAGTAGCAGCAGTATGAGCTCTTTCGCTGCCTTTAAAAATCAATACAAGCAATTCAAACAAACCCACACGATCTAATTTATTTTAAATCCACCACCTCACACAAATAAAACAAAAGGAAGAAAAGACAGACAGAAAAATGGTTCTGGCTTGACTTGAGGCCAGCAAGAAAGAGTTTAGCTTATATACAGAATTGTGTAAAAACACAAACGGTCTTTAAAACATAGTTCAGATTTTGTAGGATTTTTTAATCAGGTAATAAACGGAGTACCCGCTTAAAAGTCTTGTCGACCATTTATGACTAAATTCATTAGACGTTCCATTCTTGGCTGTTGCTCATGATCACAACACAGTGTTCGAGTGTTGTTATGTGGTTGCTAGGATGTTTGGGGTGGTTGTTAGCGTGTCTCTACGCAGTTACCACAGTGTTTTGGGTGGCCGACAGGATTGTGGTTGTAAGCAACCTGTTTGAAGAACTGCTGATTTCTGTGTGATACAAAACAGGATACCTATGAAGGGCAGAATCATCATACAGCCAGCTGTCCATTTTACAGAAATGCAGAATTAGGTAAACCACAACATTTTGTTTTACACTGCATTTACATTCGTCTAAAACAAGGTACACTGTATTTGAAGTACACATTTGATTAAGGTATTCATTCCCTTGGATTCTTGGTGCAGAGTCACTAAGTGTCAGGGCAACAAATTCAATAACCAAGAAATTAACATTTAAATATTTTTGCTCCTTTTGGCAAAAAAACAGTTCTAAACAAAGCCATGTTGGGCATCTCTTCACACAGCAGTGTTCCATTGCAGATTAATTTAAACCATTCCAATCTATTATAGAATTTTTTGAACACCTAGAATGATTCTGATTCGAATCATTTATGAAAAATCAAGAAAACAGTTTCTTAATTCCTGAATGAATCATCAGTTTCTATCATTGCATATTTCTATACTTATATTTAAAACATTAATTTTGTAATTTTATATGCAATTTGTAAGTGCAAATTATAATTAATGACACTTTTATCTTAAAAAATAAAATAAATTGCCACTTGGCCAATGTATCTTTTAGCATATCCTGTTTTATTTGAAGTGTATCCTGTGTTCTGATGCATGCGTGCATTAATGTCTTAGTATTATATGTAGTATTTCTTTTTATGTCAAAAGTGCATACTGCAATAAAAAAATTTTCCTGAGCTTGCAGGTTCATTCAGTTAAAGTAAAAGTCACAGATTAGCTGGAATTCTGTAAAGAGGGTGCAGAGCTTGTCAACCTGTCAAAATTTATATCACCACAAATTATTTTACCACACCTGTCAAAAGCTATTAAAACAGTAAGTTTTTTATTTATTTTTTATATACTTATTGCAATCATTAATAGATTAAAGTGGTCGACGCAGAATGCAAAATTAAACTGACAAATACTTGACACAGTTAAGCACATACAAGTGAGCAGAAGCAATTACAGTCTACTCACCAGCAAAAATATGTCATTTTTGCAATGAACTTAGACAGCTTAGGTGTCTCTAGGAGGGCCAACTGACGTTAAATCCCAAGAGAAATCCCATTCTTCTTCCACACATTTCATTGTGAATGTGCAAACTGTTTGGTTCACGGTTGTCATCGCGCAGTCATATATACAGTCATATATCTTTCATATCTCGGAAATATTGATGTTGTCTTTACATTATAGCTGTTATAGTTACAATATAAACACATTCATCCTATAATATAATAGGTAATAAAATAAGCATTTTGTAATGTACTATCTGTATTAATTGCAGTTTAATTAACTTTTCAATTATGATGAAGTGATATCAGACAATTGTTTAAATTGTAAAATTAGTTCATTAGACTTTACACATTACTGTATATTTGACATAATCACCGCACTCACCTGTATTACATTTCTGCCAACTATATTTCATCGTTTTTGGAAATAATACACAAAAACTACAAAATACTGTACATTGTATTTTCTCTATTTAGTAAGTCCATGAGGTAAATAGAAAGTGATCAGTGACTGTAATCTTGTCATATTTAGCTTGTGAATGTATTTAGTTTTAGCACAGAAAACCACATGCGACATCTAATTGTAAATTCTTGTGATAATGTACAGCAGAAAGTGCTATGGGTAATCCTGACATATTTAGCTTGTGTTGGCATTACTAGAGAAAAACAGCAGAGAATCATGAATGGCGCTTTGGAAGAAAAAGTTTGTCGCTCCTAACTGAATCGTTTCACAAGGCCGCTCAAAGTGTCTCAGTCAGTTCCCCAAGTAGTGAATCACTAGATAGTGCACAGGGAAATAAAGTGGCTCAGTAAACACTGGGACAACTGATCAATTAATTGGCAAAATGTCATTATTCATCAACAAAAGGCAGGACCGCTTGATATCAGCTTTAGTGGTGAAGATGGTTATGGCAATGCATTTTGAGAAGATCGACATAGGTTAAAAGTGTGGCCAAAGGTATCAGGTACTACGTTGGTGCTTTGTCATCATTGCAAGATTTCGATGCAACCTCCAAGGCACCAAACCCTGGCACGTGGTTTTTATTGCATTTATAATGTGCTTTATCGCTCTCAGTGGTATATATGCTAATATTAATCTCTTTCATTCTCATTCCGAGGTGAATGTAGCCACCCAGATCCAGTCTGTATCTAGATCAGATGGTGGATCAGCACCTCTACATCGCTGAATGTCAGCTAGATAAGCTCCAGAGACAGATCTCACTCCCAAGACCTTTTGGCGATCGGGAAAGACCGTGAGAACGGTAGATTTGTGTCCTTTTGCTCCAATCAGAAATGTGTTGCAGCCTGGAATTAAACCACGCCATGCTGGTTTCATCTGGCCAGAGAAGAACTTCCCCTCTGTTTTTGCCTTGCACCCCTTCTCTGCTTATTTGGGGACTCTGGCTGATTAGAGAGAGGTTTTGGAAGAGAACTAAACTGGATGATGTCAACACTGAATAAACCTAACTAACTGACTAACTGGAAAAATGACTTATATCCTCTGGCATTGACTTTGTAAAGCAGCGCTGACACAATCTCTATTGTATAAATCATTATTTACTACATTATTTTTATTTTAACTATTTACTTCTGCCTCATTTTAAAAGTAATTGTGAACAATAATATTTGTTTAGCTTGATTAGTTCAGTTGAATTAGAAATGAAAAAATTTGTCAACTGGACATTTTACATTCCTGTATGTTTAGTTTCTATTAATTTTTTTAAATGGAGATTGTTATTAAATAAAGGCTAATTAGGTGTTGTAAAGTGTCTTTTTAGTGATTAATAAACACCAGTTAATCATTTTCATTTTTTTAACTATAAAAATATGTTCATGCGTAGTTCCTCAGCAATTTCTTATGATGCCCAAATAATCAGTTCTAGTTGAGGAGGTAACATACAAGAGTAAACTGCATAAGCAGCTTCATAGTCTTCTAAATGTTTGACTAAATAAATCATTTTAGTTTAATGGAATATAAACTACTTCACAAAAGTTGAGCTTAACTAAATGATAATTCAAATATCACTTTAGAATCAGAAATTGACTCAGTTAAAATTTCTGTGGAACTTACTTTAAATAAAATTAGTTGAAAACACTAAATGTTTTTACAGTGCAATCTATATGGCAAAAAATACTGAAATGGAAATACAGAAGATATTTATTGTACTGCAAATAAATTAAGAAAATAATATTGTAAAGTATTTTACAGTAATTTACAGGCATCCAGCTGCCAGTGTTACTGCAAGATTTACAGAAACTTTTTACAGCGAGAGGCTGGCTGACGCAGCCAAAGCTTGTTGCCTATCCAGAGGTGTATGGCAGGTTCCTCACTGATCTCTGGGCACATAGATGCGCCTAAATAATAGGAATCTTACCTATACATGCTTAGGTTGTGTGTATTGTAAATGGAGATTCTGGAAAAGCATGAAATGCTAGTGTACACAACTTCGGCTATTCTGAATTCTTTTTTTTTAAATCGAAACAGGTAGTAAACAGGGCCTAAAAGAAGTGGTATCTTCTCGAGGATACATCCAGATGTCTCATACACCCAAAAATGGATACGAGATGCCAAGTGACAATCCAGGTGTAAAACCTTGAATACAGATATGTGGGCTGATGGATTAAATATGAAATAGAACAGCCAGAAGGAGATTTAATTCAGCTTTATATTACATTTCCTTTTTTGGATCGGTGGAGCAGAGAGAAAGAGAGAGAAAAGATGTTCGAGTGCAACTCAGGTCAGACATTCCCTTCTATCACCTGGCTCTCAATTTAACGCATGCAGACTTCCAGGTGTGGAGGCCGAGGGAAGTCTGACCCCTAAATGCAAAAACTAAACAAAAACAAAAAAATAGAGAGGCAGGGAAGAAAATTGTAACCTTGTGGTTAATTGATACAGCACATTTGGCAAACTCCTCTGTGCTACGGATTATGTAGTTATTTGTGCATATTTCAAAGAAAGCAAAACCAGGTAAGACGAGTGTGGGTTTTTTTTTGTTTTTTGCTTTGATATGCCTGACATACATAAATACTAAACCAGTTACATTTTTAATAGTTTCAAACTGATGTCTGACTCAAGAAACCTCTTCTTATAATACAAGGAACTGCAAAACAAAGCCTAAGTAAATACAATCAATAAATTATGATTACAAATTAGTGATTATTGATTATTAAGCATTGAACTCAGGTGTTAAATCCCAATTACATAAAAAGAGCTGTGTTTCATCATGTTTAATTGCTTTTGTTAAAATTATCAAATTGGGTTTGAGGGTATGATATGTTATTTCAAACGCAAAGCATCAACCTCTTAGTGTCACTAATATTTAATTTTTTGAAATCAAGTGATACAATAACCAACAAACTAAACCGCGATGTAATTCGTTTGAATAAAACTAGATAGAGAGTCATTTTAGCACCACTGTGTGAACATTTCAATTTGAATTCTTGAAGAATCATTTCGCCGAAGTGTTGCCACATGCACATTTTATCAAAGAGTCTAGCTGGGTAAATGGTGGCCGCCAAGGCATTGCTATGTGCTAAGGTAAAAGGTGGTTACAGTTTGAGTTGTTAAGGATGTAACTGCCAGTAAAAATGCTTAGACGCTCACTCCACAACACAACGGTGAAGATCAATCTAGCTTGGCAAAAAGAGAACAAAACTGAGATTTCATCTCTGCCTTCTGCCTAGCCGCATCATTGCCATATTTAGCATTTGTGTTAAGTGGAACATGAGAGGATATGATGCATTTTATTCATTCCTGCATACTGTGGCCAAAATTGCTCATCTTCTCACTTGCTATTCACAGTGCGTTAGCGTGATGAGTGTATTCTGACGCAGCTTCAAATAGCATTGCGCACACTGAGTAACAGGCACGCTTTACATCCTGACTAGTGAGAAAACCACTCGATTTTAAAACACAAACTGCAAACGTTTTTAGGAACGTCAATTCAAAAATGCATTACATCAAACTTTTTCAGTGCCTAACCTGATTTTTTTTTTTTTCCCAATTACGCAATAGGAAACGCAGAATAAGTGGCACGAAATGAAAATTTTTCATGCTGGGGGGAAGTCAGAATTTTCACAATGTAACAATGTATATAGATGTATTATGTATGGGGCATTTTATCAATTTTAATTTTATATACAATATTTATTATCCTAAGAAAGTCTGATTGCTAATAACAAAATCCTCAACATCATTTGTGCTTTAGCAATCACCAATTTCTCACAATCCCATATGATCAGCATGTGACTAAATCAGTTATGTCATTCACTCACTCGCTGTATCAGACATGCCACTGCATTTCTCTCAGTTCCTGTTTGTTTTTAAGACTTTTTTCCAATAGGAGACCATATGTGATTGAGGTACCAACGGGTAACCATTTTCAAGCTTAGTACAGAGTTATGTATGTGTCACCCTAGTAGCTTCTCTTGATATCTTTCAATGAAAGGGTAAGGCAACAGCTGTAATGAACTACAGCTGAGAAAGCATGTTATTGCACTGGCTCCTATTAAATTTTTCAAGCAATACCAAATCTCACAGGAAGATTTAAAGGTCAAGTACGTGATTTTTAATCTATTCTCTCATTCCAGTTTAATGTGCAGAGACGACGGCAATCGTGACGATTTAATGAAATGTTACAATTTGTATGTTTAAATTGGTTGAGTTGGTCTGCCTTTGTTGAATCTTAAAAACTACATATTAACTCTTTTATACTTGGCTGTAGTTAGAACGAGATCTGTCTAGAACGCTCCCAGACTGGGCAGATAGTCCACAACAATTTATACATAAGTTTACTTCAGGAATTAAGTTTGACGCATATGCAAGGTTTGACAAAATAGGACCAATATAAAGACAAAGCGCACCTATGACTTACTCTAGCTTTATATATATGCATAAAGATAACGCATCGTTGGCGCGATACACAACCTTCCAGCTTAGCTTAATTCAGGGAAAAGATTATGTGGTTTCATTGAAACTACTGAAATGCGAGTGTAATGTTGCTTGAGTTAAATGTACAAGGCAAACTGTTAAATGAAATATCCACTAACGAGTGTGCAGTTTATCCGTTAGATGCACGTGAAAGTTTTCACAGCAACAGCAGAGTATCTTAGAATTCCATGGCATTGTTGAAAAGGTCGTTCACACATAATCTCTATTTACCAGTACTGATACGAAAGTGGCTAATGTGACAAAGCTGCTTGTTCTGTCTTCCCCTGGTCTCTGCATATCTACCCCTGGCTCACTGAAGGCTCACCCTAGCTTTCCAGTGAGGAAACCGTCCGCAAAAATGTGACTGGTGGTGGGATTTTGTTTTCTGTCAGCGTATACTGGCCTGTTCAAGAAACCCAGTTCAAAGTGAATGCATCCGTACATTTTTGAATTCCTTCCGCTATTAATGAGATTCTGGAAGACAAAACACAAGGTGAAACAGCACGTGAACTCGTGCATACCACAGGTATAAAACTGCCAGTGTGCTCTCACATATTTTCACGCTCTAATTTTATCGTGAACTTTTTCTAAAACATGAAAAACAAAAGACCAGAAACCAGAAAAAGATGCCCAGTCAATTAACAGCCTTGGAAAGCCTGGGCGACATCGGAGTGCTTGGTTTTTAAGATTACGTGCCGCCCAAAGACATTGGCAGAAGAGCGCATTGTCTTTCTTAATAATCACTTATCACTTCCGATCGCCAGTCATGTTATGTGATACTCTAGGTCTTTATTCGGTCTGTAGCAGCTACTGACAGATTCTTATTTCCATGCATCATGCCATGATGGATTCTACTACTGAACTGGCAAATGAAATAGAGGAAATGCTCGCATACATTTTACAGCCTTGCTCTTCTTCTTCTAGCAGTAAAATGAAAGCAATGTTTGAAGTGTGGTAGATTTAAAACCCGAAAGGGAAAGTAACGATCAATTAGAGGCTCGCCCAGTAGCCCGGTGTTTAGCTTTCAGACTGTAGCCAAGTGGCAGTAATTGAAAATGTCCATTTCTAAATGGCACCATTGATCAGGTGAAAGTAGGAGATAATCATGTGGCATGACTAGCCTACAACATTTATAAAGGAAGAGAGAATACACTCAGCAATGTACAAGTAGACTGGCTCTGTTTAAAAGGGACAGTTTACTCAAAAAAGAAACACTGTTATTTACTGACCCTTAAGGTTGTTCTAAATCTTTTCTTCTTTGACATGAGAAATACCTATAGTTAAATGGCACTAGCTGCCAAATCTCTCTAAACAAAATGAAACAAAATACCATAAAATTGGTTTTTGAGAGTGAAATGTCTGAAATCTGAATAAATCAGATTGTTTAAAGACTGGACATTTGTGGAGTTAACAGCCATGGCCATGGTCACACAACTCCACACTATCTCGGTTTGGTCCTGGGAGGTCAACTAGAATAGCCTGCATTTCAGCTGTAACTCACCAGCTGAAGCGCTGATGAGGTGAGGTGTGTATAGCTTGCTGTCAGTGCATTGTCTCAACCATCAACCCAAAAGCTGGGCAACACAAAAACCACCCAACATTGCACAAAACAGCTAAACATACACTTCTAACAGGCTCAAGACAGCAGTTGGGTACAAAAATAAAACAGTATGTTAATTCTGCACTTAATACACTAATATTCAGATTAAAATCTTTTTGTTTTTTGCATTTTAGTTGCAGGTTTTTTTTTTGCATTTTTTTGCACCCGTGTTATATTTTAAATAATAAGCATGCAAGTAAAATTGCTTCTCTATAGTTTAGTTCAGGAGTTAACTAATGGTATTCAATCATTTAGAATATATAGCTTTATGTTTTGTGCTCTCTCAAGCTTCACACCATAACCACTCTAATTTCCTTTTTCTCTTACAAAAATATTTACATACTGAGATGGTTTGGTCACATGCATACTGGCTTTTGCACATGTGTGTTTCTGTGTGACAGAACTCTTTGGCAGTGGACATGATGACTTTAATTTCTTTTTGGACAAGAAGGAGCTAAGGCTTAACTGGGCAATGAAATCACTGTGTATCTATAAGGTCTTATCTCACTGTTCGAGATGCCAGCAGAGGCATACTGTGTGTTTACCAGAGATGCCTCTGACTCATAAGTATACAATATAAACAAAACAAAAGCTCTCTTTCTCTCCTCTAGCCCATGGAATACAATACATACAGGTGCAAACTCTCACACACAATAAGGCTATGTTTGGAAACAAACTCACATAGATGAGCTGACAGTCTGTGGCATGAATCAGATAATCCCTCTAGCATGCTGAAGCTGATAAGACAGGCAAGTGTGATCTGTGGTGATCATGTTTCAAACAGAAACCTCAGGAAGATGCACTCTATAGTACATTCTGAAATTACATGAAGATATCAATGCATTACCAGAATTACTAAATCATAATCGTACTTCAGACATGAGAGTGCTTATAAGTAATTGTACTGTATGTTATAAAAATAGAGCTGCTAAATATTCAAACAAATGCATTTTCACAGTACAGACTGACTGTAACACTTCTAGCATCACAGGAAATTCAAGCACAAGAAGTTATGGTTTTAAATAAATGCACATTTTTTCTACACAAGTAAATATGTTTATTTATTTATAAAACGCACAAACTTATAAGAGGGCAGCATGTGTTTTTACCACGGTGTAGTTGCTTGAAACAGAAATTTGAGGTAACTATAGAACAGTAGGCTGCTTGAGCTCTCGGTAGGACAAAAATATTTTCAAACAAATATATTGTTATTATTTATCATTATTTATACTGTCATTATATATATATATATATATATATATATATGTTTATGTTTATGACAAAAGTATAAAAATGTATTTGGCTAACTGATTTCTTCTTTGTCGCCTCTGTACAATTCAATTTGTTTCTGCCTACAATATATAAAACATGCTTAGAGCCATTCATAGTACTTGACTTTTTAACAGGTTTTTTGACACTAATTTCAGAATTGTTTGAACTCAGATACATCCTTATCAACACCCACAGCGCCTACCTTTGCAAAGCTCTACAGTGAAAAGAGAGAGGATCGAATCGAAGTCCAAAATATCCAGGCATGTATCCAATAACCAGCAAATTTTAAATCTTTACCATTTCTAATGAGGTTATTTTGAAGGAAACTTTATCTACAAATTCAGAGGTCTTTATTCACTATTTTACAGTAGAGCAACTTCATTTTGTTTAAGAGAGACATTTTTTGTACTGTAATGTTTGTTGTATTGATCATAAAACCGTGATCCACCCTAAAAAGTATGATCAAGTGATGGGTGAATCATGCATTAACGCAAGCTCAAAGTCGCGCGCTTTCAACATTTAAAACCCATTCAGTTTAGCTATGTTTCATATAATTAGCAAACAAGAACTGATTACAACTTGATAAGCTGCTTAACAGTTCCCAGACAGTGTGTTGAAAATAAATGGCTAGATAGATAGATAGATAACAAGTTCCTCAGTGTAATACTCTTGTGTGTCAGATGATGACCAAATATATTGGGATCTCAATAAGATGACATGAATCCACTTTATGTATATTAAATGAGCCAATGTATATTAGCATAAAAGGATTGCATCCAGCTGCTGCTGATCACAAGCAGAGCGAGTATAATCACCGTGTGAAATGCATATTCAGCTTTTCGCTTGGAGCTGAGCGGTAATATCGTTTCTGCCTCAATTTCCACTCAGCTACTAGCTTATTTGAGGCCTAATGCTGCATGTGACGGGGCGCTCAGCGGGAGTGGTATCTTCCTGTGCCGGTTGGTTGCACACATCAGACTGCAGACTTCCCTCTGGCAACCACTTCCTCCCAGGCGCTTTCAGCACACTGAAAGGGCCGATTTCAGTTGCTGTGTTCAGTTGCTCTCGAGATGAAGACTGGGAGAATTGGCATCCACTGGGCATTCGCCAGTACTGAACACGACCCGGAGATGGGTGGCTATGCTTGCCTGGTCTGCTGAAAGGGTCAGGCTCAGTGGAGACTCTACCTGCATCCCCGTAACCCTTGAGGTTGGGATGACTGTGGCTTCGGGGTGGATCAAGGCTGGTTCTTTGGGTCCCAACACCATTGCCTTTTTCTCAGAAGGTATGAAGAGTCTACTAGGCCGAGATGGCATCTTTTACTGCAAGAAATAGAACCAGTGGCTCTTCCTCCTCACCTCTTGATTGTGGTGCTGCACCTAGCAAGGCAAGCTGCTGCTCTCCTGGGCCTGCATGAGGTTGCCACTCATTCAGAGCTAAAGCTGGCTAGCGCTCAGTCCGGGCCCCATTGGACTTTTAACTGTCTAGGCCTATTTGTTTATCCAGTTGGCCTCGCCAACCTCCTAAATCTAGACATCCACTCTACTTCAGTAAAGTGATGAT
Organism: Puntigrus tetrazona; assembly: GCF_018831695.1. NCBI lineage: Eukaryota > Metazoa > Chordata > Actinopteri > Cypriniformes > Cyprinidae > Puntigrus > Puntigrus tetrazona. Next base: position 4,037,464 of record NC_056711.1, on the reverse strand, counting down.
GCTCTGTCTTGCATGCAGAGATCGTAGTTTTACTGGCAAATGATGGGATAGGAGCAAGTCCTTCCAGGATGGGGTTTTAACAGACCTTACTTAACCGAGCACTACAGGCTTCTGTTCAACACATCTTGGATGCATCCATCCCCCCAAGATTAGCTTTATAGCGATAGATCTGAAGGATGTGGTTCTTCCATGTTTCCAAATCTTTCCACACCACAGGCCATTCCTACATTTCATTTTCAAAGATCGGGCATATCAGCATATGGTCCTGCCCTGCAGGCTCGCAGGTCACCTTGTGTCTCATCGCAAAGTTGCAGAGGCAGTCTTGCTCCAGCTGAGAGTTAGCAGGGCATTGGCATCCTCAGCCACCTCAACGACTGCCCATTCTAACACAGCTCAAGATCACCCGTAATAACACCTGGAGTGAAGGCTGTCTCCTATTGCTGCTAACCACAACCCCAATCTTAAGACCAGGGAAACATTGCAAATATTCATATTTGCACCAGGATTGTAATGGGGGTTGTAAGTACTGTGCTTTAAATGCCAATAGAGAAACAGAAAAAATAGGTACAGCTAGCGTGAGAGCAGACACTCATTATGCTTTAATTGCTCTCGCAGTACTTCTTGATGTCAAACACTGATCGCTCTGCTTAGGTTGCTTCAAGTCGAACACACACATAATAACTAAAAGTCAAAAGCATCAGTGGTTCGTCTGTTTAATCATGAGTTAATGTTTTTTTTTAGCATTCACATTTGGCTGGGTGGTTAATAATGTTTTTCTGTGATGTGACAAACTCAGAACACACATTTAATATTGGCTTTGCATGTACTTTAACTGAGAAGACAGAGGCCCCATACCAGCTATCACTTGATAAGCAATATAAACTAGACAGTACAGGAGACAAAAATAAAAAATTTATAATAAATGAAAGCCAAGGTAATGAACAATACTAAGAGAGATTAATGCATGTTAGGCAACATGCAACATAAGCGCAAACATTCCTAGAAACCAGACGCTAGGAGACGGAAATTTGCCATAGATGAAGAGTTCAGGTGGGGAGTAAACCTATTTCTGTAAGCAGGCTTGGATGTAGATTTGTGATATTTGTGCATTGTGTTATCAACACTTTGTGAGACTGTATGGCAGGTTATGACCAACAATAATTAGTATATTTTATTGTCATTGCATTGAGTTTGCATTCAGACAAGTTTTGCAGTGACCTGTTCTGGTCTCTAACACTCTCACAAACATTAAATACAACTGAATTTCCAATATAAATGTTAATCTAGGAGTGGCTCTAAAATCCTGAGCCAAAGCAACCAAATCACTTCTTACCCAAATCTACATTAATCTAAGATTTCAGTGGATCATAAATTTGTCTGCAAAATATTTTAACAAATCTTCGATGGCTTCTGGTGCACATAAAAAGAAAGTTTTGCATTAACACGCAGTGTAAGTGAGTGGATATCCAGATGATCTTATGTAAGATTTGATTTCTGAAAATGAACTTAACATGAACAAATGCTTAGGCTACGATCCGAAAGCGTAAAGAATTCTACCTAATTGCGCTCCATTTGGTAACAGCACATTTATTTTAATAACTCGAGACCTGCAAGGCTGCTAATAACAAAAGCGAAGGCATGCCTGCATGAAGGTGGGATTCTGCAGAGTTATCTCTGCCTCCACACACCCATTGCGTTTGACCTCCAGAACCTGTGTGCTTGAGGCACTAGTAGCTTTTAAACTTGAACCTGCTGACCTCAGATGTTTTGGATCAAAGTGGACCCAAAGACCTTTACTTTGAACATCTACATTTTTTCAGATTTCATACATAAAATTTCCAGGCTCTTTAATCGTGACATTGTCTGGAAAAATAAAACATACATCTACACTAAAGAGCAACTATGCTGTGGTTTAGTCTGGCGTAGCGTATTGTTTAGCTGTCTGAGCTGTATATTAGATGCCAAATTTGGCTCATGCTTCCAAGAATTCTACTCTGTACTAATTCTTATTGACGAGTTGGCTGTATAGTTAATTGAATACTCAACACTGCACGTTTTGCATCTTCTACTTTGTCTGATACTTCCATTTTAGGTCCTGGAAGTTCTACTAATAAGCTGATGATCTGAATCAGCTGTGTTTGGATTAAGGAGACATGGAAAACATGCAGTTTGGGGTCTCAGGAAACGTGGTTGGGAACCACTGTATATAAGTGTTATTGTATTACCCCTTGTCCCAGATCCAGATTAATGATAATTCATCTTAAAAATATGACTTAATATGCCAATTTTACATATTTAGTTTCAATATTATTATTTAAAGAAATACTTATACCAATATTTATACAAAGATTTATACATCCTCATTTCCATCTTTCCTCTAAAACCATTGTTCTCAAACCTTAATTCCTAGATGGTTAGAGATCTTGCAGTTTTATCCCATCCCTAATCAAACACACTGATCCAGCTAACTTCTGCCTTCAGGATGACTTGAAATTCTAAGCAGGTGTGATTTGCCAGGTGGAGCTACAATCTGCAGAGCTGTGGCCATCCAGGAAGTGAGTTTTGCTTACACTCACTCCTGGGAAAGAGAGTGCCGCGCAAGTGTAAGTCACAAACTAAACACGATAAAGTGTTGCCATGAAGTAGAAGCGCGTGCCAATTCATTAATGAATATGATATACATTTAAAGAAATTACAAATAAAGCAACAAAAATGATACTTCAGGTGTGGTCAATGCTGCAGACCTCTGCCACTCCAAAAGATTAAAAATGACCCTTTAAGATGGCTGTAGTTTTTAATCAACCCGTAGAGTCAATGAACTGAAGCAAGTATGTGCACTGCTTCATTAGGTGAGTTATCAGTTGAAAGTGCAGGATAATGGAAGCCATTTGCACTTCATCGTCTATCAAACCCTTCTTCTGTACAGTGCTCAAAAGATGAGATAATAAAATCCACAAACCCAAATCATCCTCTGATGACGCAGAGCCTGGAGAGACTCCAGCAGATGGTTTCATTTAGAATAGTGTGTTTGAAAATTGTGAAATGAAGATAAAATGGTATCGTGAAGAGAGTGTGCGTGGAGTGCTAAGGGTCGCTTGAAGATTTACTGCAGAGAGTCATGTATATGAAAGCTGCAGATGTCACCTAGTAAAGTGGCCATTACTCCTGTGATCCATGCCTAAGAATATATAAAAGGTAAACGAGAAACAGCAGGTGTAGCGAAACTCTAACTTCCTATAGTCCCTGACTTAAATAACTCACAGTGCCTTATAACCCAAAAGAGGCCATGACATGATCTATCTAATATTCTGTTGCTCTTCTGACACATAAATGGAATAAAAAAATACCACTTCCTCTATATAGTGATATCATAACATCAAGACATTTGCATGCGACTTTTACAACAAAACACTTCTCTACACTACCAGCATATGTGAGTAGTAACATTTCTGACATGATTAGTGTTTTACAGTTGAAAAAGAAAAATGCAATGCAATATTAAAGCATAAAAATATCATATGCAGATACTTAAGAAATATGCTAACTTAATATACTTGGTTATCTGAAAAACAATACTACATTCTGCTATTCTCCATTTATTATGTATAGCAATTGTTACTGTTTAGTTACAGTAAGCATACAGTTAATAAATGCATTTTCTCTGTGTATTTTATTCTGCTGAAACATGGTAGGTTAATGAGGTAGCTAAGGGGGTGTTGCTAGCTTGGAGGTTATTTCTCGTGACACTCGGCCATTGGCTTACTGGACCCAGAAATCAAAAAGAGACTAAGTTGTAGTGCACACAGTATTGAATTTCGTGTGGCTATTTTGATTCTGTGATGAATAGATCGTTCTACAAAAGATTCAAGCTGTTTTGAACTTTGTGTTGTCTGCTGAAATGTTTTTGGAAAGATGTTTTATGAACAACTGGTATATTGTTTGAACAGCACAATACATCGAACATACTGGTGCTTCTATCCTCACAGCTTCATTTTCATTTCTGGCTGAGATGGTAGCCTAGACTGAGTTGGAATAGCCTATTTTAAGTCTCAGCTTTCAGGGTAGATTTGCCTTCACAAAAAAAAAAACACTTGTTCTTTTTATTACTATAAAATGGGAGCTTTGATCTTATGATCCTTTAGTCTATCCTCTAAAAATTGCCACATTTGGCAACAAAGCGTCCTTCAGTGTTATCGTGCAATTTAGAGGCGCAGTGGTCAGTGGCGCAAAGATGAAACACACGCGAACAACCTTTTTTACCTGGTGTAGAATACGTAGATGCTGCCATAGTTTCAGACATTTGTGTTTACTGATGAGCCACAACTGCATCTGATACCACAATTAGTAATTAAATAAGAGTAGTTGATTGAGTATGTGAATGAGTGAGTTATTCAATTATGCAGATAAAACAATAAATCCATCCCTGGCAGAATGACATAGATTGCAGTGACAGCGGTGTTAGTCTTTGTTTCTACAGACTGACACATAGTCAGGAATTGGAATCTATTATAGCTTCCCTATGAGGCTGTTTAATCGACAACCAATCACAGTTATTCCCATTCAGCATCACGTTTAGTGTCGCTAAATCTTTATTTCCAGACGTTGAAGATGGTGATAAGACAGATTTTGTGTTAATCAAAAATATCTTATTTGTGTTCCAAGATGAATAAAGTCGTAAGCAGGTGTGAAACAGTGTGAGGGTGAGTTATTAGCGACAGAATAAATTTTTTTCTAACTATCTCACTATAATTGTTCAGTGATTTATATGAAATGTGTGCTGTTCTCATAGATGTTCTTCATCAAGCTGCAGGCAGGGTTTGACTAACTTTTTGCTCATCAACTACCGTATGCCAGTGGTTTTCCAAATTTACTAGCTACTCAGCAATTCTCACTGGCCACAATTTGTTCAGGAAATTATGACTTAATAAAACACCCAAATGTGTCATTTGACCTATTTCTAATGGCATCCTCTTACCATATTAAGTGCATGCATCATTCATAAATTCTTGAACTATGAAAATCTTTACTAGATTTTCTTTGATCAGCTATCTTATGAATACTACAAATTGGATTTGCCACCACAACATATTGCTTTTTATACCATATGGAAAGCTAGGTCTTTTCTTGTATAATTTGTGCCAATAAACCAAATCCGGGAGATGATGCAATCAGTATGTACATAATTTCCAGTAACTGGGAGTTGTCAATTCTGGAAAAAGCCATCATGAAAATCATCTATCTGAAAGGATCTTCATCGCATTGCATGCCAAAGAGTGCTCATGTAAAGCAGGATGAACACTTGAGAGGTTTGACTGCAAGGAACAGACTGTTTGTATCATATTAATGCTTTCACTCATGCAACTAAAACATCAGGTATTTTTCTATTTAAAGTTCATTACTCTGTGGAGAGGTGAGCAAAGTGGACAGAGCAATAAAGTATAATCTCATTTCCTCTCAGCTCTGATATGTTCACTCATTTGATAAAATACGGCCAAATACTTGACCCCAACACCTGTAAGCTCACTACAATATTGGAATAGATTTATATCTTAAAGCTAACTTTATGAAAATTCTCATCTTACTTTGCTATTGTACTCTGATCCACGCTAGCTTGATTGAAACAAATATATGGTGTGAATATTTTTAAAAATGATATTGTTAAGGTATCGCTTACTCTTACTGATCAATTGCCAATTCTTAAGCTCAACCTAATTTATAACATTTCACCCTCCTTGTTTTGTCTCTTCCTTAATCTAAAATCACATCACATCAGTCATACTGTACATGAGCCAACTGACATAATAAAGGCTTATCAAGACATAAAATATGTATTAAAAGAAGAAGCACATCTCAGAAAATGCCAGAGGGGCTCGGGCGATTGAACCTTACTTCCATCCAAAGCACTTACCTGACTGCCTACTGGTGCTAGCAGATAATGCAGCATGCTATCACTATTTTTTTGAAGTTGTTTTATATTGTACTTCTTTCTATTGAAACTCTCTTAAAATGTACTTTTGTTTCAAGCCTAATTACTTGAGAAATGAATGAAAGCGCTTGTAGACATGAGAGCCTTTTTGGGCTTCTTTTGGTTTAGGTAATAATTTGCTGGGAATGTAAACTCCTCGAAAACAATAATCGAAAATGTAACCTTGAAAGCAACAATGAAAATACTCGCAGAACTGCCAAAATTCAGAAGTTAGAGATTTACAGCACTAACCAAATGGCAGAACCAGTAAATCAAGAATCCTACTTTCAAGCTCATATAGGTGTGAAATTAGTACAATTGTGCAAGGGGGATACATCAGCTGAAGTATTATAGTATTACTGTGAATGAGAGATCATATCTGTTACGAAATATCGATGTTGGATTCATATAGCTGATAATAAATCTTAATAAATATGATATGATGGACAGGTCAAATCACCGGGAGACAGGCTACTTGGTGGCTAAAATAGAGTCGGAGCCGTACACGGGTAAGGCAAATCAATGCAGGCAGCAACGTTCAGAATAAAGAGAGGGTCACCAAGATTGGTACAAAGGAAATCAAACACGAGTAATCAAATGCTCAGGAATGATGGCCTAGGTAACCAAGACTTCAGAAAGAGTATCTGTGGAAGTTCATTTTATGCTGGAAGTAAGGGGGCGAATAATTAATCAGTCCAAAGCGATCAGTCTCAGGTATATGGCATGATGGGGAAACTGAGGATCGAATGAAAAGGTTCAAACTCGTTGATTTGATCCTCTGGTGGTGCGGAGGGAGGCGGTACACAGAAGATCTCTCCGTGAATAATATCCTACTACAAAGTAACTGGAACAAACAGTGAACTTTTACAGTTTCTATACGAAACTATCAATTTTTTAAAGAAATTGTTGGGTAACATTACACAAAAAGATTCAATTCATTAGCATTATTTAATGCATTACATTTACAGTGGCATTTATAATTAGGTCCTTTTCATTTATAAAAATACTATTCTTTATTAATTTGTATATCTTGAAATATTTTTAGGGGTCAAGTAATTGAAGGTGCATTAGCAACTATTTATTCTGTTGATATTCTTTTCTCTCTTCCGCTTCTTCTTACTCTTAAGACTATGGCAGCTCATAGAACTGCTTGTGAAAGTTAGAAATTTTGCACACTGATAGAGCAGTCTCACAATTTTAATTTAACTATAACAGTCTCTAACTCATAATCTCTTGAACCGTATGTTTGAAAGGGAAGGGATTTGTCTGATTTAACAAATTGGCTCAGCCATCTTGCTGCAAAAAGTTGCGGAATTGAAGATAATTCAAACCGTTTGAATAATGCGTGAACAAATTTAAAGAACAGCCCTAAAATGGATCTGAGCCTGTATTCCAAAATGGTTTGGCGATGAATTCCAAAATCCTGGTGTGTAGCAACAAACGTGTGACCTGAGACTACATGCAGGATTCAGTGCTGGTGCTACCTAGTGGTCAGGGAGATATGAGAAAGGCTAAAACATTGGCAAAAAACAAAAACTGCCTGCCATTTTGAATTTAGTAAAATGCCATATTTTAGGTACGCATATCATAGGTAACGATCAATATGAACCTTGCTACGGTCATCAGCAAAGATTGTCCTGAAGGAGTCTGATATGGTTTGAGCTACCTGCGGTAAAATCCAATATTCAGGCCTGGTGGATGTGGTCGATTTTTCACATGAAGTCACCTTTTGAGGCTCCAGTGATACCAAAAATGTCAGGTTTTGCTATATGGTTTGTGTAACTTAGAACGCTATATTTACAGATGCATTGGTGTACTATTACGAATCCTTCATGTACCATCGACACTCATGACTTGGAAAGTACATAAACAAGCAATAGTTTCTGTGAATTTTTGCCTATTGTAACTAAACTGGTATTAATAGATTTTTTTGGTCATACTGAGAATAATGTTCCTATATTAACCAGGAGAGCAAAGGCTATTTCTAAAGAAAAGAGTCAATTCCTGACATTGCTCTGACAATCTGGCAATTTCTGACACAGCCGACTATAAGTATGTGTTGTTTTTGCTGGAGCATTTACTATTGGTTGTTCAAATGTTTGAGGATACAATGCAATTTGCTAGAAAATAAAAGTATATTTATTACTGCCTGAATCGCCTGGCTGCCTAAATGGCACCACATGTCATTCAACGTGACTGAAAAATAATACTACAGTGTGAACAAGTGACCAATTCAGCGTATCGATCAAATTTTATCACTGTTTTGGAGCATTGGCCTATAGATAACCTTAAGATTAATATATTGATACTAAAAGCCAAAATCCTTTTCAGGGATTTCGCATTGACTTTACCTTTGTTGTGTGTGTGCATGTGAGAGAGACTGGGTCATACCACAGTGAGCTTCAATCGTGGCTTATATACTGCAAATACATATGAGAGCACTGTAAGTCTGTAACTCTGTTTATGTCTTTCTGGCTTCTGAACTGATGCTAAACCAACTCCTATGCTTATGGGGTCTGCCTAGTCACAGTGCACCTGTCAGCAGTTACATCTGGACTTCAATTAACGGCTAATTTTTATTTGAGCATCTCTGTTGACAATAAGTACTTGCACCATATGTCAATTTTCTAAGTGTGGTACAGAGAGTATTAGTAGACTGGTAGGGGTTAGGATTAGAATGTTGACATGTTTTGAAAAGCTGTCTATAGCCAGTAGAATGACTGTTGAGAGAAGTGTTATCAGATAATAACTAGACAGTCTACTTTATACTTCAATGAAAGAAGTTGATATGTGGGTGTAAAGTTACTTATTGTCAACAGAATGTTCATATGAAACTATCAAAATAAAGTGTTACCTAATTATCTTTAAAATAACATCATATGACTAAAATCAAATCATATCATCTTAGATCATACTGACGTAAAAATTATGGATTTTGTGTTGATTACAGAAAATTAATTTGAGGCGTGATGCCAAAAAGACACTCGAGGCTATCCCTGCAACGGCTTGGCACGTTGACATCAAAATTTGCGCGTACCATTGTCAACTCACATACACCACATCGATTTGTTAGCATCGCCACTCTATTGGCCAAAACGTGATCAGCAACAAATTCATACCAGAGGCCTTAATTGGCTTCTGGCAACTGATTTCCCTGTTGATCTGAAGCTTTCTTCGTTACGCTTGCACTCGTAATTGCTGATTGCAGCAATATTTCTTTACTTTTATTGAATATAGAATACATTAAAGGAAAGAGGAAAAAAGAAAGAAATTCACAATATTCTAATTGTTTTTTGAGAAGCACCTATACACTGTAATTTTTGATCTCTCCCAACTCAAAATGTTCTAGTAAATTCAATGAGTCAGTAGAAAATTAAAATTTTTACAGTGTATCCAAACTGAACAAAAATAGAGGTTCATGCTGAATGAGAAAGCAGAATAGAAAAATAGAGTGCATTAAGCTATAGATCAAACTCTTTGAAAACATGAATTTGCTTTGGCCTGTATAATGAACACAGCAGTAAGAACATTAAAAACATTAAAACGCTATAATGAGAAAAGAAATCACCACGAATCTAAGTAAAGTGCTTCTGGCATCTCAAACTAAATGAAGCCAGCTTTGTTCTTTATACATTTCACAGTCCCTTTGTCAAAAGCAAAATTCTTTTGTCTCCCCTTTTAGGATGATCTCAACAACTCTGTAATAGGATGGCAAGACAGCTTTTTAGTAGCCTTTTAAGATGTCTGGGCAAAATCTAAGAGCAGCATAAAACTGAGAACTATATCGAGAAGAATTTTAGAGTATAAATATAAAAATGCTTCTGAACAACCTCGAGAAGATTGAAATACCCTTAGCCAGATGGCTTGAAATCTGCTCCAGAGTAGAATCAGGAGCAATCAGAAAATGCTCACCCTAGTGAGAAAAAAGATTCATGGAAATGGCCCTCATAAAGATTCATTTCCACACTTGTGCACAACCAATTTTAGAAGTTATTCAGCAGTTCTGAAAAAAGCCGGATCGTCTAAAATGACTTGGACTTTGAATCAAGTTTACAGTTAAGATGCGAGTTGATGCAATGCCCATAAGACAGACTGAGAGTTTCCTGCAGAAAGTACAGATTTAGTGACTGTCCATAATAGCTCGAAAGCAGAAATGAAAGGTTGAGAAGAGGTTTCAGAGGGTACAGTGGAATATTACCACACTCTAGATTTTATTCTTTAAGGAACTGCAATGAATTGATCACGCCAGGCTTGCATGTCAACATCTCTTGGCGCGCTTCATTTACAAATGTGTTTTTAGACAGAAGATTCTGGGTATGCACTATACACTGTTAAATGATCAATAAGAAGAACTACATGTTTATTTAGATCCGTATTTGGGGTGAAATAGATAAACACTGAAAGTGCTGATGAATCAGTGAGCAGATGATAACTTTGAGGATTTGTCCAAGAAATTCATTGTTGTCATGAACTTTTAAAGAAGGAAAGTCTCAAAAGAGGCAGAAATTGGTAACACTGCACCTGCTCCGGGTAGTCAAAGGTCTTTAAGATTAATGAATTTGCTTGTTAGCATGCGTATTACTAGAATGTTAGCCATATTGGACTTAGAATATTAACCTTATTCCTGCAATACCACAAATTTATTGAGGAAAATTCATAGTTAAGGTAGTGTGTTTGATTGAATGTTTTATGAGCTTAAGTTCCGTTTGTGTTAATGATTCCTTGTAAGTCAGACCTTCATCTGTCCGGAAAATGTTTCTCTTTAGGTTTGTGCATTTAACTGCATTCGTGATTTTATGTCTGAAATTGCTGAAAGTACTTGAGCGTATTTATATAATTCCACCATTGAAACAGCACAGTCTTGTAGGATGGGTTGAGCTAGTGGAAGTGCATCTATTTGTGTTCTGTGCTATCTGATGACTTTCCAGAGCATATTCAGCACTCTGCACTTTCAGTTGAGGCAGCAGCTTGCTTGTGGGCCTAAGTGATGGAGGAGGCATTTAAACTAAAGAAGCAGCAGATAAAGGAAGGGAATGGAAGAGGAGAGAGCCAAACATACTGAGGGGAAAAACTGGAAAACACTTTCAATCAAAAAGCAATTATGACAGAAGAGATGAAAACTAGACGTTGGGTGGTGTTATAGTAGAGTTTGGTTGTTAGTGGCCCAGCAGTTTGTCTCTAGTTCTCTCTCCTCTTCATCCATTGGTTATACAGCCACGTTACAATGCGGACTGACATTATTTATCCCTGTGACTTAATATACACAGTTTTTACACAGTTATAAACTTTAAACAAAAAGTCATGCTAAGACCTACATTTAAGATATCTTATTTTAAGGTCCTTACTGCAACTTATGTTGGCAAAGAACCAAACAGCATATAACCAGCATTTAAAGTCATAAACACCATTTGCTTTCTGCTTTGACATTCATTTTAAAAAGTGGCCTTTTGAGGATCTGTTGGTATCTGTTGATATATATATATATATATACACACACACACACACACAATTCTATACAGCTCAATATATTTACTAGTTTGGAACTCACTTTCAGCATGTCATGAAATATTTTGTCAATGTGAGTGTATGGTTTTGACATTAGCAAAGGAGGGGGTCCTGTGCCTGCAGGGCTTCCTCAAAATGGCAGTTTCATATTGTATATTTAATGACCATAAATGGACTAGTATTATGCTGATCGCTGATCCTAAAAATCAAGGCTTAAGGATCATCCATTTTAAATCTCCCCCCAGGCAACCGAGACGTCTTTGACTCAATAAAGCATAAAATAAAAATGAAGAACCGAGTGATCAAAGCAGCAGCGAAGGGCGTGAACCAAGTTAATATTTTTGGCGAGCCATCAGGTCAGGTTGACTCTCAACCACCTACGCAACCTGGCTAGAGACAGGGCAGAGATGAGTAGACGCAATCGTGTATAACCGTCTTAATTATTTCGATCTGGAGCGAGCTCGTACAGAGGCGTAGCTCATTAATGCGACAGCACGCGACATGGACCCACCAGGCGAGGAGGTAATTAGAGGCATGACGAATCCTCGCGGATTTCTGCCACGAGTCTAATTAGCGTTCAGGGCACCGGGTCTGACTGACCACACGCCACCACTCCAGCTGCCCCTGCGGAGACGGACACGCAGTTATCTAGAGAGGGCCAGACCCTTAACCCCGCCGCTAACAATCCGTGGAAGACACGGGAGACGCCATCGCGGCATGCAACTAACGCGCACTCGAAGAGGAAACGGTTTTAACTTCTGCTTGTTTTGATGTATTTGCTGGCACCAGCTGTGTTTAAACGCTGAATAAAAACTTACATCTGAAGTTTTTTTGTTTTTATATACGCACGAACTTCGCACTTTTATCAAACCTGGTACCGATTGCTAAGATGAAGAGGAGCTCTCCGCTTTGAAGCCATGCTCAGACTTGTAGGAGGTTACACCCCTGCAGGACGACCTGCGCTTTTCTCTCAGCCACAAAAGGGATTTGGAGGAAAAAGTCCATTTCGAAACTCAGCGTGAATAATTACGAAGTGCTTTCATCACGAGAAGCCCAGACGTATGTGAATAAATGAGGCTGGAATATTAATTATGAAATGGTATGAGCATGCCGAGAGTAATCTGGAGGGCCAGGCTGAGCGTGCCAAACCGCTTTTCGAATCTAATGAGCGCATGATAGCGGTAATTAGTAATATCGGCATTACTGTATGATGAAATCAACAAAAATGTATGAAAAGCATTGGGGTGAAAATTGTAACTATTTCTTCTGTCTTTATACAGCTGTGAAATCTGACAACACAGTCAGGGTCTTACTTGGCGTATTTAGTTGTTGTTGTTTAATATTTTTGGTTATTCGTGTAGAACATCCATGAGCATAATTGCTGTATTATGAGAATTTATGCATGAGGAGGAAACCAAACCCTTCTGCTCTCAAGAACAGACCTTCTATAAGTGCTTGTATAAAACGAAAGGCGGCTTAAAAGGACAACTACGCCTCTTCTGATATCATTTACTCACCCTTTTATTGTTCTAAAGGAATATTCCTTTTTGATGCAATGGTCTGAGAAACCAAAGGACTTTAATATAGAAAAGAGTGATTATTCCAGATGTATTTGTTTGTGTGCTTGGATTTTTTTTTTCCCTCTCTCGGCCTAACATGACACACAGAGAACAGTGAGCAGTGAAAGCATTAGTTCTGCTGTCCAGATCTGTTTTCATTACGTTCAATCTGTGAAAGAGACATAAACAAAAAAAAAAATACAAGGGTATTTTAATTAAGGAAGGCTCATTGATCTTATCCTCTCATATTGTGCACAGTTGCTCTCTGATTTTATTGCATGCATCTGCAGTAGATTTCTCATGGACGGAACCAACATTTTTAGAGCTGAAAACATTCCCTGTGGCGAAAAGGCTTTGTGTCATATTTCAAAAAAATCTTATATTTTGGCTTCCTCTGGTATCTTGTTGTTGTTGTTATTAAATATGTCATTAATTACGCAACAGGGCTAAGCTTACGCCAGGACTATAGGCCTTAGTTAAATTAAGAGAGCGTGTTTGCAAAAATGATTATAAGAAAACATTTAGGTGTGTGTCTTGATGACATTTATATATTTTATTTTATTTATTATTTATTATATTTTATTATTTGTTTTTAAGTTAACATTTACACAATTGTTTTTCAGCTTCATTTCAATTACTGAAGGAAATGTAATGCTTCTAGTTATAATTAAAATAATCTTCCTCTGCCTTTTTATTAAAGCATTATGTGGCCGTTCTGATTGACGGCGATTTATCATTTCTTAATTAGCTTGTCTGTTTGTAGGTTATAAAGCCACTCTTGTTCTCTCTCAGAGGAATTGTGGCCTTTCTCCTCTCGCTTAAATATTTCGCTCCGTAAAAGGAGTTATTTATGCCCCAGACGTTTTTATTTTCTTCATTACAGTTTGGCTGATTGAATGAATTTGAATTAACTTTAAAATGCATTATATTTTCAGCTTTGAGCCCGACTCCTTTTTCATGTTGCCGGGAAGGAGCTTTTACGTAACGTGTGGGTTATGGAAAATAAAACAATGATGATGCTGTTGTTGTTTTTTCTGCCCGGGCGTCGATTGTTCTCACGATACTTTATTCTGTTTGGATGAGGTCCTCATTTAGCACAAGACTGTACTAAAACCTGTTTTTCAAAGCTCTCTCCCACTAAATCGCTTTTTAATTAAAGTAGATTTATAATCAGGACTTTCTATTTGCTGTGGGTAATTAAAGCCCGTGGCAGGAGCTGTAATTATCAGTCTTTAATCATTGCTTCAAATTGAACAGGGTTCTGCACATAGTTCATAATCCGATGTCTGTATCAAAATACTGAACCGAGTCGGGGATGATATCCCTTATAATCATGTTCACGCACAGGTCTGAGGCCTTCAAGAGTAAATGTCACTCACAATGCAAGGGGGGACTAACTCAATAAATAAAGTGAACAGGCGCCCTCTAGCTGCCATTGTACCTTTTCATTCTTCACTAGAACTTATTCCTTTCTCAAAGAGCAGCATACTAGATTATATTAAATATGAACTATGCTATACTATAAGTAACCTTACAAAACTGACGTCAAGTACTAGTGAAAATATGATTTCTGATCACTTTTGTTACTTTAGCAACTGTGGCTTTTCACCTTTTTTCACCCAACTATAAACCTAACCATTTAGAATTGGCAGTTAAGAGTTAAAGCACGTGCATGAAGGCAAAATAGAACTCGTCCCGTGTTTTGTGCGTGATGCGCAAGAATTAAATTGTAGATAAACTGCGGTTAAATCCATCGCAAGCGTTCCATTGCGAAAAAAAACAGCGATGAGAAAAGTAACAGGAGTGAGTGATGCGCGCGGGAACTCTTATAAATTATATGGTGAGTCATGCTGAAAGACTGTCAACAGTTCTAGGAACTGTATCATAAGTGAAATCTGGTAATGCACTTGAAATATGAATTATGAAGTTCGTTGAGTGCGATAGGGTTACACTATTTAAGGCGACTTGCTTTGAAGTTCTCCAGACGGTTCGGTCTTTCCAGTGACGCTTCAAGTATCTACATTTTCATAATGCATTAACTGTATTTTATAATGCAAAAATGTATTAAAAATAATAATTGCTAAAGAGCTGTGGCGTTATGAAGATTGCGCGAGATGCTAAAGTGGACTCTCATCACAAGCGTCTCCTGTAATCTGTGGGTAGACGGCAGAACATCGAGAGGAGAGACCTGAGAGTACTTCTGGAGCCGTGCGTGCGTGCGTGTGCGCGCACGCATAACATCACCGTTCGCGCCTGGTGCATCGCTCGCAGGTCGGGATTGATTCGGTGCGTCGCGGAAACCAAAGTGCCCTCGCGATGCCGCGTGCGTTGAGTGGAGATCGGCGGGGCGCAGCCGACGCGCAGGTACAGGCGCACCGCGAGCGCGCGAGTTCTCTCCAAACCGAAGACGCCGAGAGGAACGGCGTTATCTCCGGCCGCTTCCCACGCCGCGTGGTGGACACTTGAAGAAGGGGGAAGCGTGAACTTTGAGCGCCGAAGCCGGGGAGCGTTTGCCGCGACCCGCCGAACATGACTTTCATCTGCGCTCCAGGATTTCAAAGTTCGCAAAAATGAAGTTCGGCAAAAGCGTCTGTATCTTAAACGTGGGTGGCACCAAGTACGCTTTTCCAAAGGACGTAATCAAGGATTTCCCTTTGAGGAGAGTGAGTCGTCTCCACAGTTGCGCCTCGGAGAGAGAAGTGCTGGAAGTGTGCGATGATTACGATAGAGAGGAACGAGTTCTTCTTTGACAGGCATTCAGAAGCGTTCGGCTTCATCATGCTGTACGTGAAGTACGGCAAGCTGCGCTTCGTCCCGCATATGTGCGAGCTGTCGTTTTACAACGAGATGATCTACTGGGGGCTGGAGAGCTCTCATCTGGAGTTCTGCTGCCAGCGGAGGCTCGACGACCGTATGTCCGACACGTACACTCACTTCACCGAGGAGCACCACAGAGCGGCCGACGACTCGAGGACGGACGCGTCCTCGAACGGGAAGCGGGACTCGAAGTGGCTGGAGCGAATGCGCAGGACTTTCGAGGAGCCCACCTCCTCCCTGGCCGCGCAAATTTTGGCGTCCGTGTCGGTGATTTTTGTCATTGTGTCCATGGTGATACTTTGCGCGAGCACTCTTCCTGACTGGAAAACTGCCGAGAGCAACATGGTGGAAGAGCACAGGTACACAGACTCATTAGAGCATCCATCCGGGTATTTATGTTTTCTTTCTTGATTAAACTTCCTAACTTTTATATATATAAAAAATAGATACATCTCACAGGGGTCGTGTACGCTGGATGCGTTCTTGTGTTCAAAAACAGCTAGACGCCGCGCATAGCAGACGAAACGTTGCGTGGGGTGTCTTGAATAGTTCACAAATTTTGAATGTCTTTTAAAGAGCAATTGACAATTAGAACTCTTAATAAAACGCGAGGCATTATAATGTAATATTCACGCGCGCATACGGACAGCTGTTTTGTTTTACGCGTGCCTCCGTGTTAAAAACCGCACGACCAGCCCAATGCTTCTCATCTCCTCTAATAACTTTACTACTGAATAGGCCTACTTTAGCTCATAAGGAGGAAAAGGATCCTGAAATAAAGGAGTCTTGTATATAAACCAATACAATGCATATACATTAACAGATGGTGTCTGTAACTCTAACATAGCGCATTGAAAATGTTAAGATACTGAAAATAAAGAGGCCAGAGATGGCCGTCTAACCTGTTTATAATAATCCATTAAGCACCTGGACATTTCATCCTTCTTATTTTCCATCACAATGCCATGAATTTCATTATAACTTTGTGCTCTCACATCCCCGACTAAACTATTATTTAAAAAATATTTGAAGTTTTATATAGGCTATTATGCTTTGTATGGATATAATTAATATTTACCTGACAAATATGGTTTTCTCATAAGTTAATCTGCATAAAAATGTGGTTAGTTGTGTGCTGAGATGATACGCAGTGTGCAATTTCTTCCATTTTATTAAAAAAACAATATAATTCCTTTTATTTCATTGAGTTTGTCATGTGGTCGGTTGCACTAGTTGTTCTAGGCTAAAAAGGAGCCGGGCGATGTCTGTTGCGTGGTGTCTCGTGCCATGTGCGGTCAAAAACGATTCAGCTTTTAAAAACACATCTCAGTCGCTTTAATCCAAGCTGTTCGTCCAGCCGTTTTAATACAAGAACACATCGAGCGTGTACGTGCCCCTATTCCTCAAAGCAACGCCTGTAAATATAAAACCCACGTCCACAGCCACACTTGTCTACGGTCTTCTGTATCATGTGCATACTTGTCATGTTGTCATATTTCCTAAATGTCTGTCTTTTATCTTTCAGCATGAAAAGAAGTCATAAGGTTTCATAGTCTAGTCGACAAATAGCCTACTCGAGCGTCTCAAAGCTCCTCGATTTTCACTGATTGTGAGCTCGGTAGTAGTGTGCGTAGCTAAAACCGAAGCGAAGCTGGAAAGCGCACTATTCTGAGGAAGATAGAGCTGTCTCTCTCCCGAGGCGCTGAACGAAGGTTGAGAGGCAGCGGTTTTGTAGGTCACGTGGAGAAACGGATTCTTAAACGGCAAAAAATGTCAGCTGTTTGAAATGATTTAAGCCGTTGTTTCTGACCCTCTTTAAAGCCGCTTTAAACAAAAAGCTAATTAATGAAAAAAAATGAGCAAAAGGTGAGTCGAATACCGGTGGTTAGAAACCTGCAAGAAACGGTTTTATGAAGAACCACTAGAAGAACTAGAATGTTAGCAAATTTCTTTGTTTTTAATATCCTTTTAACCTGTGTTTGTCTGTTCCAGTATCCATAACTGCCACGTGGACTGTTCTGAAGGTACTGGTACCTGAGGAGCAAACTTCCATACTGTGTGTGTTTGTGTGTACAAAATATAACATGGTCTATGTTGCTGAAAAATCAGGTTTGTTTTTCAGCTGTCATTAGTATGAGTGATTATGTCTTTGGGGACAACTTTCAACGTCTCCATTTTCCCTCCGCTGCGCTTCTATTCCAGCTCAAAGTTGACTTCTGTCAGAAAAACACGTCTGGCGTGAAAAAATCGTCAGGCAATTTTGTTGAATATAAACTAGGTTTCATTCCACTTGATGTAAAATGGGACATTTTGCGCTTCTATTTTGGGGTATGAAACGCTGGAACAGAAATAGGCTACACCAGTCGTTTCCGTGTTTTTAAAGAAATGAAATCTGAATGCGTCTAAAATGGAAAAACAGTTTTTATGTCCAACTTGTCAAGTGGTATTGAAACAGCAACTTGTTTCTCTTTCAGAGAACCAAAGAGAAATAAACTCCGCTCTCTGTTGCCAGATCTGTTCCACCAGTTCTCAGCTCAAAATTCTAATCTTCAAAATCAAATTTGTAATTACACTTATTTGGTTTTTGAAACAGAGCGAAATCGACAGGGCTCTGAACTGGAATGGTTTGCCTTTATTTATTTATTTTAGTTATTTATCCAACCCTTTAAGCCCCAGCAACCGTTTGAACAAAATGCCAAAACTCGTGAAGACAATAAGCGTTGACGCATCTTCTTAATATTAGTGTACTTTTGTTTTTTTTACTCAGTCACAACAATTACTAGCGTTCTGTGAATGCACTTCAATCCATTTTTCCTGTCTGGCTTTCATCAGACATCATTACTGTCATCATTAGACTCTGAGAAGAATACAAATACCGTGATCAATATTGGCATTACTCCATAAACGGTGTTGCTAGGCCTTATGGGATTCCAAGCGGCTGCATGGATTAAATAGCAGAGTGCACTTCAAAATGCTTCAAGACAGTAGTATTTCAGTTTCACATAATACAAATTCTTATTTACTCTGCTTTTGTTTCAGTTAGCAATTAGTTAATGCTCGTTTGGATCACAAGTCAACGAAAGAGCTGTTCATTTATTTATTTGTGTAATTTCATCAGTTCGTGAATTCTAAGCCATCATTAAAGTTATAGGCGCAACCTTGCGTTATTGAACAGAGGTGCAATTCTAAACGAAGCCAGCTCATTCCCAAAGCGATTTCTGGCTTTTTGACCTCGTAGCCTCAGAAATTTTTAGTCAGCTTTTCAAAGGAGTGATGTGTAAATCATTCAAGATGACGAATCTCAGTGAAAACTTTAAAATGGCTTTGAATTATTTCCAACTTTGGCACCTTGAATGAAACATCTGATGCTGTTAATGAGAATGTGTTCCTTATCCCGTTCTTTCTCTCTCAAACTGTCTTTCTGTTCTTTCCCCATCACTGCGCACCTGTCCAGGATCATTGAGGCGGTGTGCATCGGATGGTTCACGGCAGAGTGCATCGTGCGCTTCATTGTGTCTCGAGACAAGTGTGAGTTTGTGCGACGCCCGCTGAACATCATAGACCTGCTGGCCATTACCCCCTATTACATCTCTGTCACCATGACGGTTCTGACCGGAGAAAACTCTCAGCTGCAGAGGGCCGGCGTGACGCTGAGAGTGCTACGCATGATGCGAATCTTCTGGGTCATCAAGCTAGCGCGACACTTCCTAGGGCTCCAGACTTTAGGGTTAACGCTGAAGCGCTGCTACCGTGAGATGGTCATGCTCCTGGTCTTCATTTGCGTGGCCATGGCCATATTCGGAGCGCTGGCGCAACTTCTAGAGCACGGTCTGGATCTGGAGTCCGGGAATGAGGAATACGCTAGCATTCCTGCCGCCTGCTGGTGGGTTATTATCTCCATGACCACTGTCGGCTATGGAGACATGTACCCCATCACTGTGCCGGGACGTGTGCTTGGTGGCCTGTGCGTCGTGAGCGGAATAGTGCTGCTGGCTCTTCCCATCACCTTCATCTACCACAGCTTTGTGCAGTGCTACCACGAACTCAAGTTCCGCTCGGCTCGCTGCACCCGAAGCCTGTCCGCAGAGTTCCTCAACTGACTCTTTCTCTAGCTTCCCGCTAAAGAAATCAACGGTTGGCGCAAAGGTCTCCATCTGCCGTGTTCGTCTCCAGATCAGCGCCGCCGAGCTCCAGTATGCGCTGTATCTGTTACTCAAGGGGCTGGAGGAGGCTGCCATGGTGACGGTATCACTAAGGCCAGGTGTCCTTGACAGGAGGGAAACTTTCAGAGGCCTTGAAAAGACTCAAGCCCCGGCTCTCTCAGAGATCTGTTCATTACCTTATACGTGTGGCGTTCCTCCAAAGGATTTCGCTTTTGAATGCCACTTAGGCAGCCCACAGTGTTGGCAAGAAGATACGAGAGAAATAATTGAATCATCTTGTCGCCCAGGAACCTTTCTCTTTGATGATGCCTTCATTTATAAGCAATGAAGTTTTAAAGCAGTACCACTTTTCCAGCATTTAAAATATTGAGAGCCTCTTTTTTCTTTTCTTTTTTTTTTTTTTAAAGGACAATAGATTACAAAAACATGAATTTTAATCAATCTGTTCCACTTTCTGCATACTCTTTCCAGGCTAAATTGTTGTGTAGACTCAATTCAGTGTGACAGCAAACCTCCAGAGGTAGTGGGACATAATGAGCGGAATAGACTGAGAATTACAAGGATAAAGTGAGAGCTGTGTGGGCAGCTATGCTGAGAGGAACATAACATGCCATGGAGAGAGAGTGCTGTCATGGAGAGTCGGGTGTTTTGGATGACACCAAGCAGAGCGCGTAGAGTTCTCCCCAATCTTCTACCTATGAATGTCCTCTACCGCTCTGCCAGTTTTCACACGGGATTGAGATGCCTTGAGGCTTGTGCACCCTTGGAGCTGCTCAGAAAGCAAGGTTCTGGAGATCTTTAGTGACACAGCTACCTCAAGGCCATCTCCTCCCATGGAGTCACCCATGACACCCACTTCTCCCCGACTCACTGCTGTCTCTATGTTGTTGTGGCTCTTATGTTCCTTAATGCTCTTAAGGGAACATAGAGAGAATGTGCCGTTATCTGGGTTTTTTGTCTCAACGCATTTCTTTATGTGCATCATGGGAGGGCCGCTGCTAAAGGAAATGAAAAAACTGTGTGTAAAATTGTGACAAAAGAGTTATTTGATGTCAAAAAAGCATGTAAATAATGTTGGCCTGTTTACATTTTTAAATGGAGGCCAGTAGTTAGGGAAAAGTCATTAGGAATATCGACCCTGTTTATTTTCTTGGGGCACATTCATCTGTGCATATTATTCCAGATTCCCAAAAAGTCTTAACAATTTGATCCACCAATTTGATTTTTTTGTTTGCTTTTGCTTTCAAATCCTCCCTTTCAACCACCTAGTCCATTATGGTTCCCAATATCAGATATAAAAAGGTCCTATGCTAGATTTTCCTCACTGAATATGCTGTTGTTTTACACGTGTAAATATTCAGAGCACAGAAGTAAAACAGATTCATGTTGAAACATTTTGCATTTTAGAAATCTGCATCATTTTTATACTTTTGTTATGAGTACATGATTCGTTTTATTACGATAAACATTTTATTGTCAATGTATACATCTCATAATACATAATAAAATTATAACTATGATATGGTACACTATTTAACAGTGCAATAATAATGTCATTCGTTTTGTTTGGATCAGTATAATTAAAAAAAAAAAAATATATATATATATGTTTTTTTTTTTTTTATTATTATTATTATTATTATTTTTTTTTTTTTTATCTATTTATTTATTTTATTTATTTTTTGTGTGTGTGTGTGTACAAAATATCTTCCCATTAGCAAAACGTTTTTTAGGGTTTTTTGGCCAAAATATCTGCTACATATGTCAGTTCTTAATATTGAAATCAGGATCGCCAAATACAGACTAGAAAAGCAAGCATCAAACTTTCACCTTTTCTAAGAATAGTTCCTCTTGTGCAAGGTGCAGTGCCTCTCTCCTCGGTAATTACCACATTCTCACTAATCATCATCATCTTTATTCATATTCCTCACAGCAGTTTATGGATGGAAACCAGCAGTCACCCACTGCAGCAATGGCTTTTGTGAATTTATAAACGGAAGTTTGTGTGATTGGAAATAGATGCATTCCGTTTTGGGTTACAGGAAGCAAAATGTGTCAGACCAAAATGTGCTAAGATTTCCCTCCTCATTAATTAAACCTCCTGAAGAGATCACGCTGAGGTGTTCTCCAGTGTGCCTTCAGATCACTCCAGACACAGGCTCCCTGGGCTCACATATGCGCACAACAACACCCCGAAATTAATGTGAAAGTGAAAATAAGCGAAATCCCTGAAATTAATTGCAGACCGCAGATGTCAGCTGCCACTCATTTGTTCTTAATACACTTTCATCCCACTGCTTCATTAATCATGATAAGCATAAGGGAACCGGTTTGCTTTACATGCAAATACATCAGTGCTCTAATGAAAAGCTCATGACAGCTAACAGCCATTAACATATGGATTATAACATCTCTTAAACCAATAGATCTTTCAGTTTGTCAGTAGGATGTGATCCGTTTCACTACTAAAATCTCAGAACAGCAGCAAGCGATGTCCTGGAGGAATGTGTAACAGTTTTTTTATTATTATTATTATCATTTTTAATGTGCGCACTGAAAATTCACATTTGACACTATACACCATCATATGACTTCTTCAACTTCATGTGACACAAAAGTGGTCTCAATGGACATATTTTGTTTACTTACTGTATTTATTTTAATATTTCTCTGTTTTAATAATGGCTCTGTGTTGTACGCTAACACAACCCATTTAAACCTGTTAGGATTTTTATTGTTATTATTGAACATTTTATTATTGCTGTAACAACAATTGTGCATTATGATCATATGTTGCGTATCACTGATATAATAGCTTGGGCTTATTACACATGACTTGAGCTTTTTGTAGGGATTTTTATAGCCCAGTAATGTTTAGTTATAGACAAGTGTTTGAAATCCTGCTGTAAACTACAGTTAGGCAATTTTTTCCTTCCTCTTTTCTCTGCATTCACTGGTAGGGCTACTGTAAGCTTTCAATGTATTTTTTAAATAGAAGTCTATTTTGAATAAACTAGAATCTGCCTCTGTGTTAGCTAAAGCGGGTCTTGAAGTTCACGAACACTGGATATTAATAAATAGTACAAAATAAATGCCTGTTTTGTGGTCTTATTTACTGCTCTTCCAAATAATTACATAAAACATTATTTCATATGCTATGTAAACCTGACATTTTTTTTGATCATTTCTTCAGCAGCCATATATTACAAGACAAAAATGTCTAAATCATAGTCCTTTTTTGTGTTTCTAAATAATGTTAATCGGACCTTATTATAGTTATAAATCTCAAACAAGTGTAGAATAAGAAAAAGAAAGGTCGTTTTCTGAAATAAAACGATATTGTGGAGAAATGTTATATTATACTGAACAAAAACCTGAAGTTAGTAGGTTGTGACGGGTTTTTTAATCGGGCAAGAATCGGGCTGCTAAGTGACGTAATTTCCGCCGGGGTCCTCTCAGTCTCGGGCACAGAGAGCAGGTGGTGGGACACGATCCTGTCTGCGGTGTGACTGACGGTATTATCAACAAAAATGTACTATAAGGTCAGCGGAGTAACCGGAAAATTAACGGGAGCCACAGCAGCGTCCGCTTACAGCCCGCAGGTACTCAGCCTTGTGTTGCTGTTTTACGAGAAGCGAGAAACTGAAGTGACCTTCACAGGAAGCGCTTCAGACACCTCAGCCGTTGCGCGAGGCTGCCTTTTATTGCGCTGATAAACTCTCAGCTACCCTTGATTTACTATCAAGGTGGCCTTTGTTTATAACTAGCGCAACGCGGGCTAGTTCGTCATTAACCGTAATGAATCCGACTGATTTAAAACCGACGCTAGAGTTGTAATATGGCCTCAGCCGTGTTGTATAGCTTGATAATCACAATTCATCTGAGCTCCCGAAAGCCAGATGTTGAAAGGAAGCATAACGAAGCAAAAAAAATGTACCAGATAAGTTAAGGTGTGTGTGTGTTTAATGTCAAGGACAGCTGTATTTATTCCCGTTCCGTTCTTTTAGACTGAGCATGACTGAGAGGTTATGTTTACCTTCAGTCTTCCGCCGTGACCTTGTCTATTCAGTCTGTGACTTGCCTCAAAGAACTCTTGTCGTTCATTGATGCCTTACATTCGGCTGTTCTTCCATCAAACAGACAAGGAAACATTGAGCAAATCTTCATGCAGCACTTTTCCGTAATAAAACAATTCACTCTGACCATATCTCAACCTCCAAAGAGGACGACCCACTACAAGAGAATGATTTTTTGGATGTCTGGTTTTAGTGTATCCATGTTTAGATGATTTAGTGTTATGGTGATTTTCGGTGAGATACGGTACGAGTGACCTTTGTTAGGTATTTGTGTCCTTTTGAGTTCAGAAGAGGACAGTGCCAGCATAGGGGTCTGGATTATTATTAAAATGCATAAATAATGGTGGTAGTCATTTGTGTGTGCCCTAATGTCATCTATGTCATTGTGTTTGTCCTGACAGGGGCTGAGGCCCACGGTTCCCTCTCAAGCTCCTCCTATGGTCTTTGCTTTACCGACCAAGCTCGTATCTGAGACCGAGTCAGTGGTTCACTACATGGGAATCAACAAAATCCCTGATCTGCAGAAGCTTTTCCAGGTATTGGTTCTTGTTTTGTTTTCAAGTCAGCGATTTAGATGTTTCATAACAGAAAAGGTCTACTTTTTTTTTTTTTTTGGAATTGGACGCAAACCAAAACGGTTTTTTGGCATCAGTCCTAAAACGGCTTCACATGTTGCAACACCTGAGAAAAACAAAAGGCTGAAAGCAGTGTTATAAATGCAAACTCTAAATTATAATTGGAAAAACGTTCAGGTTTTAAGGCGCCCTTGCTATTATACATTTAAATACTCCGTAATATTAAATCGCCGAGGCTATTTGCCCCTATATACATAGCAATTAGATGTTATTTACACCAAGTAAAAATAGCAATGGATTCTGTTTAGACCAATTGAAAAGAGCATCATTATTTAAGTGCTTGGTGCACATTATCTGCACCTTAGTATTGAAGTGCATCATAAAACAGAATGCAACTTGAGTGTAAATGTTAATTTTGATTCAAATGATTAAATAATGCTATGGTTGACGCCCTTATTGGGACAATAAAGCCCTCCCTACACCTACCCAATACTTTTTCAACTTTTTGATCATTTGCTATTATTGAGCGTAAATGCTTTTATGATGTCGAAGGCAGATTCAAACCTACGTCGATGGTGTAAAAACATGATCGCAATACGTTGTGTAATGTGTAAATAGACACTCCAATGTTAACTAACTACTTTCACTTACAATCCTATTAGGGATAGAATTAGAGTTTGACTTGAGGTTACTTGCCTGTATTAATGTATGATGCAAGTATTATGTAATGTGTCTGTAACAAGTGCAACATAAAATAAGTGTTACCCTAAATTTCTAGCATCACAGATCATTAGCAGATGCATAGTCCTTAACTGATTCTCTAGAATTAAAAACAATTAAAATAAATTAATTTGAACTAAATGTATATTGTTCATTTAAAGTTGAGTATTAACACTGTTTACAATTTTATTCCATCATTTGATTTGATTTAATTAGATTTCCAATCTAATGCTGAGAACTATACAGCTGGCATGTTACAATAATATTAAAATTAACATTCAGATTCAACTGATATTTATTATTTGAAAAATCGACTCAACTCATAGTGAGTTGTAGGAAAACTTACAAATTAATTTTGATATTAACAATGGCAATTGTTTGTGTTCTATTCTGTTGTATAAACAATAAAAGGTGGTTGTCATAGGTTGTGTTCGTAATGGATATCGGTGATACTTCAGATATTCTACTAACCTTAACTTTAATGACTGTTAGTTGACATGGAGCTGTAGAGTATGAGTCTAATTAATAACATCTGATACTTTATTTGAATGGGTCTTCAACATATAACACGTCAACTTATTATACTAAACCTAAACCTACCCTAACAGTCTGAGAGTTAGTAGATATGTAGTTACTCATCGTTAGTAGTCTAAAGTGGACTATCAAATTAAAGTGTAATAAATGTGATATAGTGCATATATTTAGCAAGATCCTCATCTGAGGAAAATGTAGCATTTTGACATTTTTACCTATAGTTTACTGATGTTTTTCCAAGATTGAAATGGATGCAACACACATTCAGTATTTGTACCATTTCAATAAACCTTCGTGTTCTTTCATTTTTTTACTATAACTAGTCATAAACAGGAAAAGATGATTGATTCATCTTCATACTCCTAATCAAACGGAGATCTGTAAAACTATATGAAAAGACTGTCAAAATTATATATTTTTTTACTTATTTAATGCTTGAAGTTATTCTTCATATTCTTCAAATGAACCATAATTCATTCATAATCAAAAAGTACAAACTTTACTTCAATTATTGGATAATAGGCAGACTACAAGTGATGTTTAGGGACTTTTGTTCATTAAAAGAAGCTCAATCACAATTGATTAATCGTTATTATCAGCCCAGTCCTAGACTGAAATAAATCAAATTTCTTATCTAGTCTGCTTCTGGATTTCTGCAGGACTTGTTCCTCATAGATAGATTTGTTTTTAAACATTTTATGTATTTGCTGCAACATGGACTGCTATATGTGTATATACTTCTTTCTTTCTCATTTTGTAAAAAACACGTTTTTTTAAACAATTTGACCTGTTACAGAAAGGTGATGGAGCCCGGTTCACCTGAAGCGTGGAGTCATGGACAAAATGTTGTATAGGACCACGATGGGCTTGACGATTGGCGGCACCCTCTACTGTTTAATGGCGCTCTATATCGCTGCCCAGCCCCGAAAACCACAGTGACCTGCCCTTCACCTTCCCTTTGTAATTATCAAATATATTGTAATTATTTTGGTTGGACTTTTGTCATTTTGCTCTAAAAAGAATGTGACCGAATTATTTGATTTACCCCAGTATTTAGATCTCACTCACTGGTTACACAAATACATCTCCATCAATCTGATTTCATTGCATATGTCCGTTTATTACAGCGTGGTCAATCATCATCTCCTCACATGCTCATTCTTTCCAGGCAGTTGTTTCTCTTAACGGTCTGGTTTTAACAATCAGAGATATCGAAGTGATGCACACGTTGATGAACAGATTGTATCTTTTGAGTGAATGACAGAGAGCCTGTAAATGATGTCCTTGCGATGTGTACCTGGCAGAATAAATCTATTTTGTTTGTAAAAAGTGAACAAAGGAACCTTCTTGCGTGTCATCTGTTGTGTGAGCCGGAACAGTCTGGATGGCATTCGATTATTAGCTACAACATCCTGTGGTCTCGGGCTCTGTCTCATCATACAGGATATGAGTCTGATGGGACTGTAAGTGTTATTAGTGTTAATCGATCCATAAAAGCATTTCAAAACCTATAATTCACTGATATTAGATTAGTTCCTTGGGGTACAACGTTATCAGTCACATTTAGATGCGTTTTGGGTCAGGCAAATAGGGAATTAACATTTCTATCGATTCTTGACATTAAATTGCAAATTGGCACAATCTAACAGTGCTGCATTATGGACGTTATTGATTTATGTTTTTGTAAAATGCAAAATAAGCTTCTGTCTTGGATTCCTAGCAGTGCTGTATTGATTTTTTTTTTCTGCCAAACGTTGCATTTAAGGTTTAGTTAAAACCCTGAATCTTTAATACGCAGTTAAGTTTAACCCAAGCTACTTAACATACAATCGTTTCAGTCTCAAGCCTGTGGTTCAAATGTTAACCAACGGTGATTTAAAAAAAAATGTTTTGAAGAGATTTGAACCTGACCTTTAATACCAGAGAAAAACAGTTATTTAAATTATTGTTTTTCATGTCTTTGCAGGGCTGTGTTTGACACCCGTGGATTAGAGCATTGAAAATAATGTTAAAAATTATATTTAATTCATAAGATGTGCCATGTGCTTGTTTGAGGACATCAGGACCCAAGTTAATATTTATAATTTATTTTACATTTTTTTTTACAAAAGTTTATGTATAAAGATAATTCTCAACTATAATGATTCGACATTTTTCTTTCTGTAAAATGGTCATAAACGGGTTTCATAATTATAATTATTTACTTTGCATATTAATGTTTTGGGGCAACATGTAGTGAAAAAAGGAGTTTAATAATGGTAGTAATAATTGACCAGATTTTCATAATATTCAATAGAATATTGAAATATAACTTCTTTCCCTATTCATTTGCTATGGCTCCCAAATTGTATAATAAGTTTTTAGTGTCTATGTCTTCACATAAGGACATGTCTGAAATCAACGTCCTATTTTGACACAATTAAAAAATTTTTTGATTTAAATAAATTACAAAATAATCATTTTCCATAATAGTGTCGCTACATTAATTTCAGACATTTTTGAAGACAAGAAAGGGAGTGGTCATGGTGAAACAAGCAATCATTTGGTATCTCTGAAAAGCTCTGAATGTGCTCTTTACAGGACATCCAGACTTGTGAATTCTCTAATAATGTCCTCATATGTGGAAAGATAACAATTTGGAAAGAATTTCAGAAGATTTCAAAAGAAAAATATATATATTATAGATCAGGGTTCCTCAGATCTTACCCTGGAGGTCCAAAGCACTGCAGAGTTTAGCTCAACCTGATAAATATCACCTTCCTGTGATTTCCTAATGATCCTGAAGACACTGATTAGCATGCTCAGGTGCGTTTCATTAGGACTAAAGCTAAACAGCAGGAAAATGGATCTCTTAGATTCAGATTTGAGGATCACTGTTATAGATAAGATATTAAAAGATAACACACACACACACGCGGGTTATATTTCTATCTAGTAGCAATCAGTTCTTTGGCTTTTTGTTTTTTTCTAAAAATTATTCTCGTGGCAGTCGCCTTCAAAAACAACATTAAAAATAAAAATCCCTGAATGTTAAATGTTGTATCTCCCATTAGCCATTTTCGAATCATCCATTATCCTTGCATGCGTGTCAGCTTGCCGTCTCTTATCTCTGTTTGAATAATAGTGCGGTGCACAAAAGCTGATGCTCAATATTGCCACGCCTGCAGTCGCTTGAAGGCGCGGGGTAATCATACAAGACTGGTATGATGGACCCATCTCTCCAGATAGTGATTACAGCCGGACAGAACACGGTGCCCTGGTCACACAGGCCTTTGTTGCCATTAGACCGATAGTCTGGAACTTCCAGACAACAGCGTCATTAGTGTTATTTATGCCATCTTATCTCTGTTTGCTATCGACCCGTACGGCATAATTGCATATTTGTTAATGCCTATGAGACACGATCATTTATTTGCTGAAGGATTACAGCCACAGCGGTTCTCATAGCAACCGACTGGGTGTGATAACTAGCCTGGTAAAAACCAAAGCCCCTACAAACAACTACCCTGACCTCACCTACACAAAGGAAGGCTAATGCAGGTGAAACTGACACACGCTAATTGAGAAGACCATCTGCTGTCTTGTGTTCTCGCGGCACACTGCGTTTCTGCTCCCGTGTATTTACTCTATATCGACATTGTGATGCATTGTGTGCAATTTACGTTTTTTAATAAAATGTGTCCTTGAGGTCATTCATTAAAAGCACGCGCTCAGGAAGCCGTCCCAAAGAAAATGTCTAAAGGGTTTGGTTTATGTTTTGAAGGACTGGATCTTAAAAAAAACATTTGGTGTGGCAATATCATGATAAAGTTGTCAATGTCAAGATTCTGAGAAAATCAAGTAGTGGCTAAAGTCAATAAGTATTATAGCCTCAGCTAAATGGCACTGAAAACCTGGTTCTTGTTCTCCCTTCCTCAGATTGAGACGTTTTACAGGCCTGTCATTAAAAAAATCTATATTAACTGTCTGAGCCGATACCCTCATAGCCAGCATCTTTCTGTTCTTGTATGGTCTTCTATAAATAAATCATGGCAAAAACAGGTCTGTACCTCTTGTGAAGTAGAGACTATCTGTACCAGTCAACTGAAGACCTTCTCATTTGTTCCCTCGCAGAAATGATTGGCTCCTGCCACCCAGAGGGAACGCTGTTACCTAATGATAATTTGTCTCCTGTGTGTAATTTTTGGAAAGGCTCTCAGCCGGTGTAAGTGCAGAAGTGCTTAGCACAGAAAGTCCCTGTGGTGACAGTCTTTAGTGGTTAAACTGTGTTGGTGATTTTGATTTAAGTACTCTCCAAAATAAATGTGTTCGGTGACTCTGACGAGGTTGGAATGCAGTGCAGCATACAATGAAACGGTATAAAAACCAGGGATGATATTTAGTGGACGTAGGAGTTCTTTCAGGTACCTAAAGTGCATCTATTATGACTTTTTTTTTTTAACTTAAAACCAATGGATGCACTGTAGTGAATGGGTGCCGTCAGAGTGAGAGTCCAAAACATCACGGTAAGCCACAGTTATTCAATTTATACAATTTTCCGCAGAAACCATCCTAAATTTGATCTTACGATATTTTCTCAGGTCCGATTCATAGAATGAACGTTTGAACGGAAAACTCGCGAACACGACTCTCAGACGTGAAATCTATGAATCTATGACACATTCTAAAGTCGATGAGCAATAACGTCTGTTATATAAAATAAAAAGCCTATGGCATTTTGTTCGAAAGCAATATTAACATGCTGGGAGACTTGAAAACTGATGTTTTACAGTCATGAACACGATATTCTTCCAGCAATTGTGCGAAAACTACTCTATTATTCATTTCTTTTGAAAACAGCAGTGAAGTGTATTTATTGGTACATATTTCATGTTTTGCTAAAAAGTGCACCCAGGTACATTTATGCTAATAGACCGTGTAGTAATAATCAGAAGGTCCATTTTCCAATGCAAAGAACATATAGTGTAATGGAAAGGTTCGATGAATGTTAAAGATTCTTATGTAACTAAATACCAATAAAGAATCTTGGTCACACTTCTGTTTGGGAACCAGTTATCACCTTTAACCAACTATAAACTACAATTTTGCCTCAAACTAAATGGCTGCTTATTAATAGCCAGTAAGGTAGTTAAGTTTATTTATTGATAGGGTTAAGGGATGTGCTTTATAAGTAATAACAGCCAACATGCTAGTAATATGCATTATAATAAGCCACTAGTTAAAAGTGAGGACTGGTAAGTAAAGTGTTACCGATCCGTTACATTCTTGGATTAATAGGCATTGGATTACAAGATCATCATAATGGGTTGTGGGATATTTGTGCATTTTGTTGCATGTATTTGTGAATTGCAGGGTATGTGTGTATAATGCTGTGAGCTAAATAAAAATGACCGGATCAGTCAGTCGGTGATCGTCTGGCCCATTTCTCCCTTCATTCTGCAGCTTTCCA
Organism: Puntigrus tetrazona; assembly: GCF_018831695.1. NCBI lineage: Eukaryota > Metazoa > Chordata > Actinopteri > Cypriniformes > Cyprinidae > Puntigrus > Puntigrus tetrazona. Next base: position 4,006,101 of record NC_056711.1, on the reverse strand, counting down.
AGCTTCTCATTTTTACATTTTTCAAAGCTCTGGTGAGACCCGACCTGTGCTGAAATAGGGCTTTCATGACACTCTAACAGCTCTACTTTCAGGTGCAGTGCTTGACATCTTGCATATGATTCCCCAGAGCCAAAAGTGCTCCGAAAGGTGGCTTCTCTCAAAACCACATGTTAAATATTTTTCTAAAGCGCTCAGTATACTGTATATACTGTCCCAGACTCTTCTCTGAACTGTCTGTCTCCTCTCACAGTCTCAGAAGCCTCTTCCTCCCCCTCACATCCCGGTTTAGATCTCTAATCAGCCTTTCATGAGTTGGCCAGTCACAACATCTGCTGTTTATTTTATGCAAATAAGGATTTATACAGACACACAACAAAATTGAAATTAACGAGGCATTGCTATGTCAAAGTCTCTTATCAGAGGGTCTAGTGACCCTAATTTTCACAGAGGAGAGCGGAGGAGTTGATGGCAGAATGGCTGTGGAAAAGAAGGCGCATTATAGTACCTCGGTGCCATTCAAAAACGTTTTAAAATACATTATCCAGCTTCATATCTATGGGTTTTCATAGTTTGTTGGTAGTTCACGGAGTACAGAGATGTACTTAAGAGACAAGGAGCTACGGTTTGAATCCTACGATTCGACAAACAGTTCAAATCTGTGTAAAAGAAAAATAAAACTTAACATAATAAAACTGTGGCAGGATTCACATATATAAAGCTGCCACTCAATGGACATTTCTCTTTGAAACTGAGGTGAAACGTGCAGTAAGGCACGTAAAAACGGTGTTGCACAAAAAGTGCACAGAGGTACATATTTTTATGAGACCAGGTTGGATAATTAAAATGTACGGAACACTATTTGGAGAAAAAAAAAAAAAAAAAAAAAAAAAGTTTACTGAAAACTTCTTTGGGAAAGTCTAAATCATTTCCTATGACATTACAGTGGAAACCATTTTTGAAACAATTTCAGGTCCTTCGAAAAAAAATTTGAATATAGTGAAAAACTTTGTAATTAGAATATTTTTAAGTTTCATTACGTGGCAATCCCTACAATATAAATACGGGGTGTCTCTCGTTTTTTGATGCCACAACAATGAGGAAGACTGGAGGAAGCTGATTTGGCAATGGTCAGAAGACGATCAATGACACTCCACAAAGAGATCACAGAAGGTTATTACTGAAAGGCTGTTCACAGGGTGCTGTACAAAGCATATTAAATGCAAAGTTTACTTGAAGATATAGGAAAAGGCATTCAAGCAACAGGGATGACTGCAAACTTGAACACTGCCAAGCAAAGCCAATTGAAATACTTGGGAGAGCTTCAGAAGCAGCAGAATGAAGTGGAGTGCATCAAGAGTCTCCACGCTCCGTCTTCAAGAAAAGGGTTACCACAGAACACCAGATCATCGTCCTCTTTTCAGAGGAAAGCAAATTGAGTGCAGAAATTAACATACTTTGAAGAACTTTTCTGCTTCATAAATATGTTTTTGATTGATTTTAGGAAATATTCCAGTATTTTGACTTTCATGAGGTGTAAGCTATTAAAACATTTTACTTTAAATGTACTGAATTAAAAAAAAAAAAAAAAAAAAAAAAAAAAAAAAAGTTTCACAATTTAGTTTTTTCACGATGTTCACATTTTTGCGATGTACCTTTATACGATCAATTCAATTTCAATTTCACTGCCACCAGTTTTTAGAAGTGCCTTCATTTAACCAAAGCCCCCTGTCCAGACAAAGTTAAAAGTAGTGATCGTTTCATTTTCTTTTAATCTAAAATAAAATCGATTGGCTACCTAAAGTATCTTTCTCTCACGTTCTCTTACCCCTCACCCCAATTTAAGCATCCCCTCATCCTTAGCCATCTGCTAAAAACAAAAAACTAAAAAACCCCTACATCTTGCAATGAGTCTTCATGCATGTTTCCGTTGCTCTGTGGGAGTGTGTGCTGAGAACATGATGTGTCGGGATCATTAGAATTTCATTCGCTCTATGTGCTTCCTGTCTGTTTTTCTTTAGGTATGTGGGTTAGGTTCTTGGAGTAGGGTTATTAGTATTCCTATGGATTCCCACTCCAAGCTTCAAACGCTAGTTTTATGTGATGCATGTAAAAACAAATCATGAATTTAGCATCTCACGCCCCAATGCATACGTTTTTGTTCGTTTATTGCTTCATGATGGTTTCATGATTATGAGACTTGTAATGTTACACTGGTGAATATATTTGCCATTATTTACTATTATTAATAAGTTGCTTACTACACTTTATTATTTATATTTCCTACACTAAAAGGGCTATATTGTATATCACAACCACAAGCCCCACCCTCTGGCGTTCAGTCACTTGGCGGCAGACATCTGTCTACATTGAATGGAAGTGTTACATCAAGAGCAACTAAAACCCATTATAATTACCCAGTATACATATACCCCCAGTATACTTCTGACAACAGAACAAATGGAAGAGTAAAGGAACATTTGCTTTAACAGCATCTCTGTGCAAACTTCAGAAGAACTTAGCTTCAGGAACGAAAAAATGCTTTTAGTGGCATCCCAAATCGTGCCAGAAGATGGCATGTTTCTTCGGAGCATTTGACTGTAGATTGTTTCATAAACGAGTGTACATGGGAATCCACAAACGGATCTGACAGCAGCTTCATTGTAAATTGGATATGAATTCATAAAGCTTTAAATGATAGTTTCCTATATAAAGAAATCCATAATTGAAAGCATTATGAAGTCGTTGAGGAGAGGTTTTATTTTTAAATTCCACACGATAGTAAAAGTATATGATATACCGAAAGCCCCGTGCTAGTTATTTCTTGTTGAATATCTTGTTTGTTTTAAATGTCAGAATACAGAAGTACGATATGTTGCATTTCACATTGATTTTACGCTAGAAGACTTACAACCTCTGTGATAACAAGATATATGCAAAGTCATGTTTTGACTCTTTGAGCTAAATGGGTGCATAAATGTCTCCACACGCAATAACGATCCAAAGTGTGTAAATAAGTGTCACGGTTCAGTACAGCAGACACTTGCATAAAAAAAAAAGCAATGCAAATGGACATGACGAACTAGATTTTGATGGAAATCAGAGCCGGTGGATTGTAAATAAGCCCAGAGCTCTGAGGGATTTTCCTGTTGGCAGAGCCTGGAATCACCTCACAACCCATACCACCGTTTCCTTCCCTTTCACCCCAGAGCTTTCTCGACTTCACAACACTCACATTGACTGAGCCATCCCCGAAACCTCATCTTACTGCAGCTCTGCGTGTTTTAAAGAGCTCAGATGAGAGCTTTGATGCCTGGCTGTGGAATGAGGTTGAGAGAAGTGGGAATAAAAGGAAAGAGGACAGGATTTGTGAAAAGTAATAAAAAAAATGCATCTGATGAGAGACTAATAATCCACCTGGGTTGCAACGGTCTAAATAAGATCTCTTCGCTTTTTTTTTTTTGCACATGCACACTGACTTTACAGACCCTCTTGGTTTCAAGTCCCAATAGGGCATCTTTCTGGTTGCCATGGATACTGGTACAGTGTTTGAAATTTTATGATCAATAAGGACAAAAAAAACGAAGCCAGGGTCACGACATCAAGTCCATTAAATGTAACATCTGCTTTGCAGGCTGTTGTGTTGTGCTTTATATTTGAGTGCACTAGATTTTTGAGCCTTTTTATTTTTAAGTCACATTTAAAGGAAATCATGAATCTATTAACTTTGAAATGAATAAAAACAAAAAAAATCTAGAAATCAATTTGCATGAGCCTGCTCTTTGTTCTCGAGGAGAAAAAAAAAAAAAAAAAAATCAGGTCAGTGTGACCCATTCTGTCCTCTGTTGCTGTAAACATCATTTATTTTTAATAAGAGGCCATGCTGTCCTTGGTAAATCTGATTTGTAACTCTGAATTTGTCCTTGAAAATGCAATTGAGGATTTGAGTTTGCTTGAGCTTAGATAATATGCAAATAACAGGCATAATCTGACGCATAGGGGTGCTTGTGCCGATACGTGTGTGTCCGCCCGTAATTGTATAGATGCAATATGAGTGTCTTCAAGCTTATTAACACTTTTCAGAACTGCGCGTCCTGGGGTGGTGATATATGACACATTTCAGAGATGAAGTGATTTCACAATGAAACTACAGGGACCGGTTTTAATTCTCTTCTCCACTTGTAAGTAGGACAGCATATGGGCCGTGTCATGACTGCCTTTGGACTTTTCTTGTGCTCAGTTGTACCTAGTTAAGAAGAACTCTGCATACTAGAATAAAATATTCCTCAAAATGCATAATTCTATGCCATCAAACTAAAAATTTGTAAAACTTATGATTCTCATGAATATATACTCTTATCCATACGCTCACAATATATATATATATAATAGTGGTAGTAGCTTAATAACATTGCATTCAGCTATTTTTAGGCTGTACAGTGGCTCATGCAGTTATGGTGCGATTTATTCCTTTTATTGTTATTCCATTACTCTTCTAAGTACTGCGTAGGCCTTCCATTTCAGTACAAACTGCCGAACCACCCACTATTAATACCATCACGTTATTATACTGTCCATTATATGCTATTATATGGCATGTAGTTATAACTACAAGCACTTGGTGAGCGATTTGTTGCTTTAAAACTTCAGCCGACACCAAAACTTTGAAACAAAAGCGTCATCATTTCCAGAACGAAAGTGAGAACTGTATTATTGTGTGTACAGTACACAATGCATGATACTGTATGCTTCAGGAGATGTTATCTTATTTTACTGCCATCAATTCATAGGTGTTATATTGATCACAAGTGCCGTATGGAGTACCTCAGGGATCAGTACTAGGGCCATTCATTTTTACGCTTTACAAGTTACCCTTGGGTGATACGATCAGGAGACATGGTGTTAGCTTTCACTGTTAAGCTGATGATACACAGCTCTGTATTTATTTAGCCCCAGTGAAATCCTTGATGGCGAGTCCATGGTAATCAGATGAGTCCTTTACACAAGCTGACTTTGCTGCAGTTGGAATTAAACTTCTAGTTTGTTTTCATTGGCTAGAAAAGAACTGGCCCCCCAACTTAGCCTTGTTTCTCCCAAGGTTTGTTCTGTCATCAAAGGAGTTTGGGTTCCTTTGGTTCACCTCTGGCTTGCTTAATTGGGGACACTTAATTTCCAGCGATTACACAAATACTACTTAAACTGAACTGATCTGGACAATGACATGATTTGACATGTTAATATCTTACTGTGCAGTATTGCTGCTGGAAGCCAGGTGTGTACAAGTTGTTTGAGAAATACAATATAGTAACAAAATATTAAAAAGGCAGGGGAAAAAAAAACTACTTGTGGACTTGAGAAACATCATCAGTCATTGGCCAAGTACTTTTTTTCGATGCAAAGTTCACATCTAGACAAGTACAGTTCAAATCCCTGGTTTGTCATTGATCTGCCTCTTTTATCGAGGATACATCAAGAGGTAACTTGTGTGAAATTGAATGCAGAATGCATTTCGTAACAACCAGCAAGCCTTAACGGCGGAATGGAAAATCCATTTTCATGAATTTTTCAGAAAACTACTGTTATTGTGTCATAAAATATAGTGTCTTTTTTCAGGCAAGAATGTTGTCATATCTGCAGTTTATTTATAAGATAGCGCCTATTTGAAAATTTGCTCGGAGGTTTTTTGCTCCAAGCAATCACCACTCATGAACCCGCCGAGAGCAACCATACCTCATTCTGACATATTCCACTTTTTGATGTCTCTATTGTGATTAAACATGAGATATAATTAGTTTTGGGTCTACCTAATGTCTTTGGTCTTATAAATCTATAATTTGTTCCTGGTAATATAGTCTTGGCTGAGCACGAAGTTAAGTTTCATAGTTTCAGATTTTTTTTGCTGTTGTTTGTAGTACACCACTGACTGAATTGCTTGCCTTTATTTTGTGTTGTATACGTTTCTTATACTTTATGCTTATACTTTTAAAATGGATATTATTATACATTAAAACTGCTAAAATAAAAAAAAAAAAAAAAAAAAAAAAAAAAGGAGAATAGAGTTATGTCATGTCATTTCATTAGTGGCTATTTACGCAAAATGCAAATAGAGATAGATACTATTTATAGTATGTAAAACAATTTTGCAATAGGCATATATAATTGATATTGTTTATACTTAATGCAGAAAATGGTATGTAATAATAACAACATTGAGTGTACAATACAAAATGTATATTATAAAAAGGATGCCATCTTTCTATTTTTTGAACAATTTTTGAGAAACGCCTTGATCAATAACAGTACTGACAACAAAACATGTAATTTAGCAAACATATACATGTTTCGGGGTAGACTCTTAATCATTTAATAAAGGGTGCTACTTTTGACTTCATTTATCAAACAGATACACGTGCAACAATCTGCATCATCTGGCAGAATTTTAAGTCAGTCAGTTAGTCAATTGGTCAGTGGTTTCATGCAGCAGACTTTTGGCAAAAATGCATGGACTGTGGGTGGATGGTGGGTGTGCTGCCTGAGGCTGAGACTGACTGATCTGTTACTCGATCAATCAGAGAGTTAGAAAAAAAATAATAATAAAACTCTTCAATATCATTCCCTTGAATATAAAAGGAAAATGTATTTGATCAACACCGGCTCAGTATGACGCACTATTGCTCGTGGACGTGAAGTTTGTTCATGTAAGTGGATTCTGTGCTCTATCCTTCCTACTAAACATCCTTTGATGTATGCCATCTTATAAAACAGACCTATTCTCTGTCATGCTCATAACATGTTTGACCTTTAATAAGAGCGAGTCATCGCCTATCTTCAGCCTGGCGCAGCTGCTGCGCACAGTTCTAGAGACTAAGTGAGAAAAAGAGCCAATGTTCTCCGGTCTCCCTCAGTATACCAACACTCTGGGAATTAATAACGCATACTGCTGAACCAGGAGGACCCGGTGAACTGTGCTGCTGGCTGCCTGAGTTATTTGTGAGGGAAGCTTTAGAACTGTGATCAAGGAGCAGGTTTGTGTAATAACAAGAGAGGGAAAGAGAGAGAGAGAGAGAGAGGCAGCAAAAGCTGAGAACGGCAATAGGTGGTCTGGATGTGGACATGATCAATCATAGAACCTTTTTCTGCATTGATGTTTCTGGGACGCTGAGTCTCATGACTGCATCTTGGTGACTAGTCCTTGTACGCATGAGAAAGTTGACTGCTCGCCTGTATTAACAGTCAGTAGATTGGCTGCTGTGTTAGATATTGAAACACTCCCTGGTCAGACCCCCGGAGAATCATGCTGGTTTAGTTATTTAGAGGTCGTTTTCAGTTTTTCTGCACTTTGTGATTGAGAAACATTATGTAGACAACCAAAAATTCTCTCAAAAGCAACAGTTAAGACATATAAAACCTGAAATGGCGCAGTCCGATCAGTCTGACCTAATGACATAATTTGCACAGCTGATTGTTTTTTCCTGTATCAATAGTCAATGACCTCACTACTCAGTATTCAATTACCTGGCTTTTGTTTGCTTTTTCAGCAGCGTACTTCACCTTCCCAACCTCCGCCTGTATAGATCTGCTACAAGTTGAATCTTATATTTCATATGGCGTTATACATATTTGTTATATGTGCAGCAGCAGTATTTTCTACATGTATTGGCAGTAGAAGGTCTCGGTACTTGCTCTGCCACGGCAACAGTAGCAGCGTAGCAGATTAATTCCTCCAAGACTAAATACTTTAACACTGTCATGTACATTACCATGCCAATCCCTCCCAGAGCTGTCATGACAGAAACGGAATTCATCGTAGAATACGGAACATTTATTTGAAAAAAATATTATTCTTTATCTTATGAAATTTTAAAAAGAAAAAGAAATTCTGAAAGATTTAACAGAAGATCGGAGATCAAAATGCTTTGTTCATATCAAGGCTGCTTCTGTCGTCGTTGTCCATCTTCTGCACCCATCTTTCTGATCAGCTCTAAATGTCAGTCGTGCTGCAGACACCTGAGAGAACATTCCAGCCATGATGTGCTGCTCCTCTTCACTCATTCCATCCTTTAATTTCCTCATTTATCTTCTCTTGTTCTTTCCTCTGGTCTGATGAACGACCTTTTCCCTTCGGGCTTTTATAAAGACACAGTTATCCACAGGCTGACCGCACAAAGGATAACAGGAAGACAGAAAGCCATGAATAGCATGAACGAATGAGAAAACAAATTGGCTGCAGGTAGACGGACTAAGTGGGAGGACCTTTTCGCCACTCTGACCTGTCAATCAATGCTCAAGTGCAAAGATAGACCTGGTTCTTAAGTTCCTGTGACTCGAATAGAAACAGAATACAGAGAGTCTGTGATCCGTCAGCTTTAGTGTGTGTGTGACCCTGCTCCACACCGCTATCATGTGTTCAGTCAAGCAGCATTAACATTTAAACGCTGGATCACAGGGGAGGACGCTCCGGGAAAGAATCGAATGGAACTGGTGCTCTAGATGCTCACAAAAACACACACACAGAGCCTGTACTGATGCATGAAGCCCTGGGGAGGAACACAGCCTGGGCACATCTCTCCGGCTCGTGCTTTCATTCTGTTTGAAGCCCAGGGGGGATTTCTAAGCTCTCGGATGCCCGGTGCCACTGCTGCTGGCGGACCTCTTTTGTGAGCACTGAGTGACTGAAAGAATGGAAGCAGCATGTGTTCAGTGAACTGCTACATGTAGTCAAGAGCTGAAAGGAATGGTTTTTTAATGATGACCGAAGCAGGTGTGAGGTTAGCTGAAGAGGCTGGAGGGTCAGTGAAGGTGAAGAGTGTAATTTACAGATATAGTCCGTACGGTCCGATATGGCATTGTTTGAGTTTGTAAGTGACATGTTGGGCTGTTTAAAGTGATTCAAACCATGTGCTAGACACACACATCAACCCCGTGAAGCATGATGCTCTAAAGGGCATTTTTAATCCATTCAGTGCCATTACATCCAAAGCACAATGGGTTACTTCGATCCCTGACCCTTTTTAATATTTCTTTAGATATTATTCAGTGACTTTTTTTATATACTTCAACTTGCGTGATGAAAGTGGTGATCTTTTTCCTTGGAGTTCAAGACCGGTACAAATACGTATTTTTAATATGCCATTCAAACAACCGCCCAATTCAACTTTTAAAAACGAACTTTTGTCATAAATCAATACCTTTTATAATCATTTTAAGTGGTTATTTTCAAAAATTATTTATTTCTTCTCTGCTTCTTCACGGAAGCTTTGCTTTCAAATATTGTATCCCAGTGGTCTGGATGTGGACATGATCAAATCAAAGAACCTTTTTCTGCATTGATGTTACTGGGACACGGTGTCTCATGACTGTCTCTTGGTGACTAGTCCTTGTATGCATGAGAAAGTTAAATAAAAGAATAAAGCCCTTGTCTTTTACAACCGCCCTATGCTTTGCGTCGTTTGTACATTATCCCTTACTTGCACGATTAGCATGTTTCTAGCATGATCAACACATTATTAGTACACTTTGACCTTAGCATGATGCTACATGTTTAATATGCATGATTGATATGTTTTAGTATGTTGCTAGTATAATTTAGCATGCTGTTCTAGGATAGTCATTACGATTTTCTAAGTCTTACTGTGCAATTAATTTTACCCCATCAATAAAAATATTTTATTACGTTTTTTTTTTTTTTTTTTTTTACTGTAATCTGGGCAAGTTAGAAAGCATTTATAGTAACTAACTTTGGTCTAGTCCAAGTTTGGTGATTAAAGCTATAAAGCAGTTGGAGGCCGAGCTTCAATAGCTGATCAGTACATTTTCTAGTGTATTCAAAAAAAAAATAAAAAACATTTTAAAAGAATAATAATTGTTACGAATATTATTGTAAATAAAACCTGTCCCCAAACATTTTAATACAGTAGACACACAATATGCACACGTGCATGAATGTGTCCATGTGAGTGTTTGCGCACGTGTGTTTCTGGAGTGGTAGGTGGTGTTTACGTGGTGCACTCAACCTTTCTTTACTCCTTCGAGCACACGGCATTACATATTTAGCCAGTCAGAGATTATAGTTTATTAAAGTGTGTTATTTTCAGAGTTCATAATTTTTGTAAAATAGTATTTAAAATTGATTAAAAAACTGTTTAAATTTCTTTAGATGTAATATATGCATCTAAAGCCATTTAAACAAATATATTGGGAGAATGCAACCTTGTGTATGCCATGTGAACTGTATACCTTATGATAACTAAGAAAAGCATACATTAGCAACTGTAATTCAACTATATACAAAAAAGTGATTGTTGTTTGAAATTAAACAAAAAACGTGATTTTGACCCCTTTTAAAAGCACCACCCCATGTTGTCGTATAACAATTATGTAAAGCATAATGTGAGTGCAATGCTAAATGTTAAATCTAGTTCATTCTGGGTATAATGGCATATTTTAATAGGTTATTAGGCAGCAGGAGATGCCTTGAAGTCAACTAAGACGATGTGAACACTTAGCGCTCATTGCTGGCATTTTACTAATCAAACAAGCGTTAATAGGATGAGCGTGTGCTTGCAAACATGAATGTTTTGTCTGTGTGAGAAAGAAAGCAGTAGAGCGAAGAAAAAGAAATTCAGAGGTGAAAAGTTCAGACCGCAGTAATATCAAAGGCTGATGCTGCAACAACCCAATAAAGAGCAGTTAATGGAGGCCCAAGAGGGCCGATTCTCATAAAAGAGCCATTCTCTGTAACTAAAGGGCATGAAATTTACAAAGCCTTGACGTGTACATTATGCAAGGACACGGACTGTTGGCTCGGGTCCCTCAAATGTATGAGCAGCACCGACCTGAAAATCCGTGAGTCCCAAAACTGCTCAATCAAGTACTGTACGTAACATTAGTATGCTCATCTCGACTCGTACCCCTCGAAACATCAGCACGACATTTTCTCTCGCAATACTTCAAGTAATAAACAGCAGTCGAGAAGTAAATTGCAAGCTCTCTAAAGCGGCTGAGACTTACATCACCCACTTTCTACCGCAGTGTTTACAAAGCATTTTACACTCATGCATCTCGGCAGGCACATATATCCAGAGCAACTTCCAATACGTTCAAAACTGAACAATTTTTTTTTTTTATTCAAATCAGAATGCAGCTTGCTTGGCAATCAAACCATCAACCCTAAGGCTAACATACTGTGCTTAACGTGCTCTTAACTAGCTTAACCATCAAGATGTCGATAGTCAACCAGTAATGATGGTCAGCTACTTTTAACTGTGCTTTCCAAACCGGAACTAATCAGCATAATCCTCTTTAAAGAGACCCAAACAGGAAATCGTGAACGTCTAATCTAGTCACTGCAGCAAGAGGTCGTCGCCATATAAACTGACGAAGCCTCATCTTCTCTCCAAAACTTCATCATTATCAATGAAATGTCACATCATTGAGGTCTGACACTTTCTTCAAGATTAAAAGCCATTCGTAACAGTATCTTGAAGAGGAGAGAAACCCGAAAAGGTCAGTCTTCAGCGTTGAGTCCCGCTGCTCAATTGTGTTTTTCCGCTTGGACATCGCCACATTAGGTCACGTCTGTCTCGAAATGAACCGATGAAATGAATGCAATGATGATTTTTGACGGAGACGGTTTTTAATGGCCGCTCAGGTCAGCTCGGATGCCTGCAACCTTCATGCACTGTGTACTAAAAATTTGTTGACAAAAGGCCTAAAAGGAATGTGATATAAATAATAGGTGAACAACAGCCTGTAGTAACAAATTAAACAAATATTTTACGTAACATTGTTTAAAAGTCTACAAAAAAGCCTCTTGGTTATAAAACAATATTAATAAATAATGTTTTAGTTAGAGATATAAGTAACAAAACTAAAACTAAGTCTAAACACTAAATAGACCTGTAACATGTAGTTTTACATTGGGTTGAAAACAACTGGGCAATGATTAATCGTCATTACTCGCATTCAACACACATCAATCGTGTGTGTGTGTGTACATAACATTTTTCTTAAATATATACATGCATGTGTATTCATACACATGATGCATACACAAGGGTATACACAATAATAATAATAATAATAATAATTCGATAGAAAAAGGTTATTTTGGATGCAATTAATCATTGCCCAGCACTCTTTTTTTTTTTTTTTAATACTGTAAAAATTATAAGATAGCTTGGTAACACTTTACAGTAAGGTCCATTAGTTAACATGAGCTAAGAATGAACAATACTTCTACATCATTTATTAATCTTAATGCTAATTTTAGCATTTACTAATGCATTATTTAAATCAAGTTGTGTTTGTTAAAAAACATGAACTAACAATGAACGGTTGTATTTTTATTAACTAATGTTAACAAAAGTGAATACTGTAATAAATGTATTGTTGATTGTTCATGTTAGTTAACAGTTTCATTTGTTAACATTAAACTAGTAGTTATACACTTAAAATATAAAATAGCTGTTTTCTATTTTACTATACAATGTACAGGTAAAACGTAATTTATGCTGTGATGCTGAATTTTTAGCATCATTACTCCAGTCTTCATTGTCACATGATCCTTCAGAAATCATTCTAATATGAATATTTGCTGCTCGAGAAACATTTATTACTATTACTAAACAATAGTGCTGCTTAATATTTACAATAGCTGTAATTTTTTTTTCAGGATACTTTGATGAATAAAAAAATTAAAACAAAACATTTAAAATGCACGTTAAGTAACTTTTATACATGTCTTGATTGTCACATTTGATCGATTTAAAATGTCTTTGCTGAATAAAAGTATTAATTACTTTAAAAAGCAAACATTCCCTGCCCAGACGTCTAGAAACCTAGAGCTGAATTCAGATTGAATTCCATTAACAAATGACCATTTTAACTGAAATATTCCCGAGCGATGTGAAGTTGATGCAAAATTGAATACAACAGACGTAAGCGGTGACAAATGCTTGTTCAATAGCCGCACACATACCCTCACACATGCAAGCCATGCTACCCACCACCTCTCACGCCTCGAGGGGTGTCAATTATTCACCAGAGAAACACAAACGAGGGCTGCGCGACTTTAACACAGGAACAAACAGAGAGTGAGAAACGCTGTGTGTTGAGGAGAGGTGTAGGAAAGACAGATGGATGCGTTCGGGCGCACCTGTCGTTCTGCCTCTCTCCTCTCCTCCTCTCTTCTTCTCCCTCAGTAGCACATCAAAGTGCGCAAGGTCGCAAAGGGCAGCACCAAAGAGAATTGACAGGTTTGTGATTAGCGTGGACTGAGGTTTAACCTTACGGGACCTCTTCTCTTTGCGCTCTATAACAACTGCCTGGCCTTCTTCCAGGGCTTTTTTTTATGGACTTATTTCTCCCGATAAGCATTGCAATAAAAGCACACAAAAAAAAAAAAAAATATATATATATATAATATATATATAAAAAAAATATATATATATATATATATATATAAATTCAGAAAAAACAGTGATGTTGTCGTAGTTAAGAAGCAGATATGCTGAGAATCCAAAGCTTTCTGTTCAGTACAAATCTAAATAATATGTATCGTGCAAAAGCAACAAAAAAAAAAAAAAAAAAAAAAAAACATGGACGAAGTGGAAATACAGACGCAGCTGGAACTGGATGGTTCAGAGTGTTAAACTGGACATGGAGTTGTATAGTTGTTGTGATGCGATCGTGTCAATCATCACTAAGTGCTACCGATGACAAGTTTGATCATCTATAATTAATGGAAAAGCATGAACTATGATTATGGCTATTCACATCCCTAGTGTACAGACACAAAAATCACTAAATAATTCCCAGACAAGCGTGATCAAGACCATGCTGACCATCTGGGAGGAATTTATTTTGAATTTTATTTTTTTATTTTTTAATTATAGAATTATTAATACCTTAGAATAATAATGCAAGTTTATTTATTCATTAGTTTGTTTAATTGTTTATTTGCTATGCACTATAGTTCATGTTACATTAATGTTACATTTTTTCTTGCTGTAATACATTTTTGGAGTATCCTTGCTGAGATGTGGGCTTGTAGTATACTTCAAATCTTAAATGTATACGCAAACAACTGTACCTGCAGATAATGTGAAGTTAATGAAGTAAAAAGATGCTGAAGTGCACTTAAAGTATTTTGATGTTTAGATTGACTAAAGTATTTGATCATGCTTTGATCATTACATTTTAAAGATATACATTTAGTATTACAGACTAGTATACAGTTTCTTGCTTGTTGTATGGTAGTCCCTAAATTCCAACTTTATACTACTGTAGGTGGCTTTAATTATGGACTACACTCAAATGAATAATTTGATAAAATGCACATATTTTGTCCAGACATGTTTTGTTTTTACATTGGAAAGATGTATATAGCAACAAAAGTTTTTTGCAATGCAATATGAACACAATAAGTATATTGTACAAGGTATATGGTAGTTAAAGCCACCTAAATGTGACCCACCATTTTAAAAAGCAAACAAGTTAACAACACGGGGTAATCAAGCAACAACGCAGCATAATAACAATGGTTTTTAACAAGAAGCCGTCTAAATTAAGTGCTTATTCTAAAATGGCCGTTGTCAATCAAAATGGCAAAGCACAACAGAACTTGCTAAGATAAGAGATTTATTTTACTTGCATTGTAAACTTTCCAATACTGCTGAAACAATAGAGCAATCAATGACGACAATCAGTGGAATAAAGTTCCAATTAACTGAGCTCTAATTTCCATCCTAATTGGATGTGATTTTACCCTGAAATAATGAGCAAGCTAATCACGCACAGTTGCTCTTGTGTACAGTCCAAGACAGTTCACAGTCAAGCTCTTGATGAGACTGAAGAAGCACCTGGATGCGAGCGTAATCAACACCTGCTGATCAGCAGCTCGCTCTACTAAAACAAACTCATCCCGAGCTATGAGAGGATCTGACTCAGTACCAATTCCCTCGGTTATGTGGGAATTGCAACAGCACTTCATCTTTATAAAAATAAAGTGATTTGGCTGTTACATCAGCCCATAGAGGTAGAGAATTTTCTGGAAAAGCTTATACCTTCGAGCTGTTCGACCCACAAACTCGATAAAATGGCCTGCACCGAGATATGCCTTGGTTTTTTTTTTTTTTTTTTAAATAAACATTTGTTTTATCGCCTTTGAAACTGAATCATCAACAACAGTAACGTTTAACGATTTTTCCTCATCACCAGGTTCAAGGCCAAACGACGTGTATTCCTCACGTGTTGGTAAGCAAGCATGATAAAGGCCACAACATGTTTTCTATTTGTTTGTATTTAGCACTTTTCTTTTTTGGAGGTGTAACACGACAAACGTACGGCTATGCGATGATTTTAAGCACATATGTCAACATCTTTTTATCACATAAGTAGCTGTGTAACAAACTGTTCTGTAACGGTATTTGGAAGAGCAACAGCTAATGCCAAGTACTTAAGTAATCGCACTGTATTATTGACACCTTAAAATAAAGTGTTACCAAATATCCTGCTTTTATGAAATGTTGTCAAGAAAGAACAGTTAATATGTTTTTGAAAAGCTTTGAGTAGTCAGCATTGGTTAAAATAATTCAAATTAGGAATAACTGACAGACAGCTGTCAGAAGAAATTATTCTATACATTATGTGTTAAAGAGCAGAAAAACATTTGCTGCAGGGTCCCCCTCAAGCTCTTTCTTTATGAATCTTTATGAATACTGTGTTTCAAAACAATGCCCTACCTTATTGCATGATTATTAAAGAAGTCAATTCAGCACACTTAGGAATAACCTGAAGAGGTTGACGACTAGTTTTGGTCAGTTTTTTTGGGTTTGGCATTTTACACATCCCTTTACAAGCCGTTTTATATCTGCCCACATCCCAGGCCAGAAAGCGACTTCTTGGATTTTCTTATAGGTTTTAAAGATTCCCGCATGTCCACTTATGAGGTTACAGTGGTAGCGTTCCAGTATAGATCGCACAAGGTCTTTAGGGAGAAAGATATGGTAGTGTGAATGATTGTCAGACAGTGTTTTAGATATAGTTTATCTTTGATGACCTCATTTTTCCTGCTGTTCTTTATCCTCAGCTAGCATTTGGAATATTTTCACAATCCCTGGGTCATTTTATTGTTTCTCCCAGGTTAATTCATTGGTAACTGGAAGAATGTTCACATCCTTTTGAAACAAATTACAGCTTGGATGAGAAGGGATAATCCAAGAAAGTGCATCAGGAGCGACATTCAGTTTGCCTTTCCGATATTCAACAATGAAATCATACTTTTGTAACTGCAATGCCCATCGAAGGAGACGACTGGTAGTTTGTGAATTCGTCATCCACTGCAAAGCAGAGTGATCTGTAACAACAGTGAATATTCGATGTTCAAGATAATGCTGCCATTTTTCTAGAGCCCAAATTACTGCCAAGCATTTTTTTTTCTGTTGCAGAGTAATTTGCCTCAGCAGGATTAAGAGTTCGGCTGGCATACGCAATTACTTTCTCCATAACTGGTCCTCTCTTTTAGGTTAACACTGCACCCAGTCCCGTCTCACTGGCATCTGTATACAATGAAGGGGTGCTCGAAATCGTGATGTCCAAGGATGGGGAGGAGTCATCAGGCATGTTTTCAATTCTTCAAAGGCCTGTTGACATTTTGGGGTCCATTGAAAAACTTTGCCTTTTCTCTTTAAGGACTTCTGCAATTCTAGAAAAGTTTTCTACAAATTGATGGTACAATCCAGCTAGTCCAAGAAACTGTTGGACTTCCTTCAGATTCCTTTTAAATTGGGTAGTTCTGAATAGCTTCCACTTAACTCGGATCAGCAGTAATGCCTTTGATATTTATGACATGGCCTAAGAAAGTCACTTCAGGCAAGCAGAACTTTTTCTTAGATCAAGCCAGCCCTTTGCAATTTATGGAAAATGGCTTGGAGGTCGAGGAAATGTGGAGTAACAGATAATAGGAGAATAGACAATAATATTATCGATATACACTTCTACGTAGCTCTCCCAAGACAGTCTCCATAAGACGTTGAAAAGTGGCTGGGGCATTTTTAAGACAAAAGGGCATTACATTAAAGTGAAATAACCCAGCATGGTAAAAGCAGTCTTTGCTTTACTGGTAGCATCCATCGTAACTTGCCAGTACCCACTATTAAAGTCTAGAGTGGAGAAGATAGCAGATCCAGTTATTCCAATATTTCAACAAAGATTGCCAGTGGGTATGTGTCGCTGTCAGTTATAGCATTTAATTTACAATAATCAACACAAAAACACAAAGTTTTCCGTTTTTTGCAGCACTAGTACTACAGAGGAAGACCATCCTGAATTTGAAGGTTCAACTATGCCAGTCCTCAACATTTCCTATAACTGCTGATTTACAAGGGTTCGTTTGGCAGGCAACATTCGGTAGGGCCGTTGCTTAATAGGTATTTGACGCTGGGCGTATATATGATGTTGTAATACATCTGTTCGGCCCAAGCAAAGGGTGCATACCTGGTGATTAGTTTGGAGAAGGTGATTCAACTGATGCTTTTGATCACTTGGTAAATGAGCCGCAACCACTGCTTGATTGATGAATGTGGCATCATCCTCTCCTTCACTATTGTCTAAAGATAAGGATAATGGTAACAATAAAGGTGGGACAGAACTTAAAGAAAAACTTGGTGTGGACTGTGCTGTACAGTGCTTCCATTTTGGGGACACTGAATCTTTAATGGTGTTTTCACACTGGCATGACCAGGCTGAAAGAAGTATTCCACATCAGGTTCAGAGGTAACTGAATACTTTCCCTCAGACACCTTTATTTGCATTCCACTAAAGAAAATGAAGTCTAGACCCAAAACAATACTATAAGCAAGAGCTTTAGTTGTCAGCACGGCAACAGGTAAAAGCCAAATTTCATCATGTAATTGGAGCGAAACATTCAACCATCCCAGAGGCACCTCAGCCCTTCCATTGGCCAAATATAATGGTCCAAGAGTCCAATGTCTAAGGTTTTGTACTGAGAGATCAAAGTCTCTCCATAAGCTTTCATGAATTAGGGTATAACCTGCCCCTGTGCCAACAATGGCTTTACCTGTCCAAGTACCAGTGCTGACTGGTACAATTAATTGGTGCGGTGCAACAGATTTCCATCCATGTGTGGAATTGGTTTTCTCATAATGTTTCAGTAGTTGTCACAGTTGTTAGCGGGTCTACCTCTGGATTTCAAAAGGAAAGGTTGGTTGCATTTTAGTAGCATGTTGGGGGGGGGTGGTGGTGGAATGTACAGTGAGGTCAAGGTAAACTGTGGGCAATTACCAGGAGAATGATGGCCTTTACACCTCTAGCACTGAACTTGGGGTTTATCTGCAAGTCTGTTAACATTGGGACCTTTAAACCCAGATTGGTTATGCTTTAGGCTCAACTGGTAATCATACTGCAACTGTTGTAAATGATCCTTCCCAAGCTGTTGTCCCAGTCGTACCAATTCTTCCACCGTGGACACCCCACCACGCAGTTGGTTGGCCAAGTAAGGCTTTATGTTTTTCAGGATCATTTTGACTAATTCTGGCTCTGTTAGGGTAGGTTTTCCATCTTTTTCAAATTGCTCTATACCTAAAGGCAAAGTTTCTTAAAGATTCTTTCTCACCTTGAGTTCTGATTCTGACTCATTCGGCTAGTTCATCCCATAGTCTTCAGAAAGAAAAGCAGTGAGAAATGAAGACTCAAAGTCACACCAAGTATTGATCATACTTCTGGCTACTTCCTACCAATCACGGGCGGTGCCATGCAGGACTAATCATCTCATGGTCTTCCAAAAGTAGGAAAGGTTAGTTTGAGATGGTCACTTTGACAGCAACAGCATTCACAGGAGGAGATATGGAAGGAGAAGATTCCGATTCATTCTGTGGTTCCAGAAGTATTTCCTGTTCAGTACTTATTGGCAACTCATTCACTTTGTCAATAAGGCAGTCAAGTTTAAAGGCCAGCTGCGAAAAATCTTAAGCAAATACATTTGGACTTTTTTGTAAGTTTTGCTGGACCACATTAATGTCTTGTTGTACCTCTTTTTGAAGTTGCTCTATCATAAAACGAAATTTGGAAGTTAAATTTTCTACTGTTTGAAGTTAATTTGTTATTAACAGCTTCATTGTCTTTACCATTTGATCGGTTTCATACTGTTGCTTGTTTGTTGACACAATCTTTGAAATTTGTTGCGTGCAATGGTCCACTTTATCAGCAAGATTTCCTAATTCACTTTCATGTTGTGCAGAGCTTTGTTTCATATCGCTACAAAGCGCACGTACAGCTGTCTCTCGGTCCATGAGGTCAAACAATTTGTCCCAGTTCCCCTGGACTTGAGTAGTAAGACTTTCAATCTCCCTTGCAGGCAACTCATATTGGGTCCCTGAAGACACTCGAGAACCATCCCCTGCGGAAGGGGTGCACAGTTGCATCAGATCCTGGCTTCCATTCAATTCAGGAGGTTGCATAGGTGTACTAGAGGAAAGGATTGAAGGAGCAAACTGCACATAGGCTGTGGAATGTACTGCAGGGGTTTGAATGGGGAAAAGGGAAAACTAGACACCAGAGGCTGCAGGACAGGAGCTCAGACTAGAGTGGCAACATCTGGAATGTCTGGAATATCAGCATCTAATCAAAGTTGATGAGGCTGATGGGTGCAAAGCATCTGCCTTTGTGTAGTGTAAAATATGATGTTGTAGACTAGTGTGGTCAGTGCAAAACAAATTGACTTCAAAATATCACATCTTCAACAATACTTTTGTTCACTTATAGTTCACAAGATTACCTGGTAACACTTTGCTTTCAGTTTACATTGAATTCCTTAAGGGCAATAAGTCCATCGATAAGCAATTCAACCGTACAGAAATTCACATTTGAATATAAGACTACTGTTGGTGGGTGCGCGTGAGTTGTCTGTGCCCGTGTGAGTACGTGCGCGTGAGATGTGTCCGCTAAACCACTTTTTCTTTAAGAGTCACTGTTGCTTAAGTCAGGTTTATCTTCGTTGCGGTAGTTGAATGAACAGTTAACGGCCTACCTGGAGTCCAACGCACAGTCACTGCTTACAGGCCAAGTCGAAACTCCCTCCAGATCACAGCATTCCAATCCCGCGTAGGTGAACACAAACACAGCTTTTAACGAGTCGTGCACAGACAAATCCTCGTCCACTGTGCAGCATTAAAACGACACCATCTCCCGTTGAAAAGTCCGGTGTGGGAATTTTACTCCCGAAGGTTCAGCTTTCGGTCGTCCAGTCTCCTCGAGGAATGAAGCAGCATGCAGGTACTTCCGAATCGTAGCCCTGCTCCACTGGGCAGCAAACGAACGAATCTTTCATAAGTCTTTCCATTTCAGGTTCAGCAAATTCTATATTTACGTCTACAGACTTCGGATAGTTCACTTTTTTCACTCAAACGAAAGACTCTTTTTCTTAATTCAGCGACCAACTGCTTGATTATATTTGTCATATTCATATTGAACCGGTCAAACTCTCATACTATGAAAACACCTGTGACTAATCTCTCTGACCCCGCCCCTATTTTCTGCATTGCATTGTGGGTCTTGTAGTTTGTTTCCCTCACATAGTAGAATATGGCCATGCAGAATATGTGCTGCTTGCTAAAACAGGCTTATATGTTATGTGATTATGCTGCTTGTTATTGCAAAACAATTGTATCTTTTACTGCACTTTGTTATTCTTCTAGTTATTTACTGTATCTGTAGGGTAAATCTTGCGCATTCACTGAAAATAATTTAGCTATAAGGGTAGCCATAAGGGTATGGATGCTTTTATGAACATTTTGAATTAACATGATTATTTGGACTGTATTTCTGATTCTAATTACTGTAGGTAAAATCATTCAAATTCCAATTCTGAAAGCATATGCAAAGAACTTATTATTTATTTGATATCTATTCAACATGTTCTTCCCCGTCTAGCCTTGAAATAATTCTTCTGTCATTGTTGTTCTTTCTAAAGCCACTTTCTTTAGCTGGAATAACATCCTCTCACACTCCATCGGGAAGCAGAAAGGTACAGAACTCGGAGCATTCCACGTCTGAATGAAAAACATCCTCACCGATTCTTTTCAGCATTTCCGATCCCGGTTGCCATGGAAAGAATCATTAGAACCATGAGTTTAAAATGAAGACGGTTTCATAATTTAACCCGCTGACACCTCTCTTTCATTGGCTCCTTTCTATAGTTTACATTTCACGGACACTAACAGAGATGAGTCACTTGCATTGTCTCCCACTGTTGCAGCTGCCACCATCAACCTCCTTCACCAGTCATAAAAATCACTCTTGCAGGCAGAAAGAAGCGATTGGAATCGTTTCAGATTGCAACTCTCAATGGTTTTCAGTTTTCCATTAGCTGTGCGTTTGGATTTCACATCGCCACCCAGCTTTGTCCCTATCGAGGTGTCATTTGGTCTCCATTGGGCTCGGGGCCACAGTCTCAGATTCGGGTCTCAAACTTTTTGAATAGTCAGATGTCTTTTGCTGTTTGTTAATGGCACACACTACATCTTCTCTGACAGGCGGATCGATGGCTCAGATGAAGTTAAGCAGCAAGAGCAGGATTAATTTTCGCCATTTGATAGGTAATCGAAAAGTAGGTCCAAGGGGACCGTGTGTGCCTCTGTCTCACCCTATCACCTCCATAAACAAAGCCAGCGTGTTGGCTACCCGAGCCCGCCTGACAATCAAAGGGTCAGATGCAGTTAGTTTGTTTGAGCTTGGGTGGGCCAGATCTGTCCGTCAGAATCTCTGAAGCCTGTATTCGGAGGCAGGGCTGACCCACTGACTTATGGGACGTGACAGCGAAGGAGAAACATCACTTATTAAAAATTCGGTATTTTTTTCAGCATTAAGATTTATAGTCAGCTATGTGTATTTCCACACTGCTATGTTGACTATGCAGTGGCCTGCAGGCTGAATCTAAGCCGTCAATCATTTTTTATGAAACCCTCCAATTGATTTAGATGAAATCGCTGTGCTGCATTATACATCATGCAGCGCTTTCTGTGCAAATTGCAGTCTGCGGACTATGTTTGGACAGGAGCCTGTATTCTGTCCGTAGTTGAGCTTTTCAGCCGAACTGTGCAGGCATGAATGCGACTGTGTCTTGTCCTATCAAATGTATTTATGCAAATAACTTGGCCTCAGACAAATCTTCAGACATAAAAAGATGAGTTGAGACAGCTGAGACGATGCGTCAGTTTATGTGTGATGAAACTCCAGCTTATTATTATAAAAAAAATGGATTTTGTCTCATTTCGTCTGTTTTCAGGTTCAAGTTCAAGTTTATTTCTAAAGCGCATTTAAAAACACCTGCGTGCAAACCAAAGTGCTGTACGACATCAATAGCAAAAATGCAATAAGTATAATATTGACAAGATATCAAATAAAAATAACGTGTCTAAAATAGGATAAAATATTAAAAGACAAAGTAAAAAGATTTTTAGGCTGGATTTAAACTCTGATAAAGTGGAGGCCATTCTAATATGAGATGGTAAATTATTCCAAAAAGTGGGACCGGCCACTTCGGACACTCTGTTTTCTTTTGTCTTTAGATGAGTGCGAGGGATCCGGAGGATAATTTTTCATCAGATCATATAGGGGTGTAAGGGTAGAGTATGTTTGTAAGATAATACAGAGAATTACAGCTGTCCTGGTGACGGTCTCAGACGGTCTTGGAGGTGAAGATGCTAGATGTGGGATTAGATAAAACAGTGGTGTCAAGTGGAGTAGGATAGTGAAGACCGTGGCCATTTTCAGACTGTCTGGTATAAATCCAGATATCAAACATTTATTCAGCAATGACACAAGCTCTGGCCCCACTGTGTCAATTATTTGTCTCAGATAGCGAGGATGCACTATGTCACAGGGAGAAGGGGAATGTTTTAATTGAACAATTATGTCCTTCACTGACTGTAGGGAGAACACGTTGATTGTAGTCCAGGTATTCACAGAATTTGTGACTGTTGGCATTTCGTAATCAGTGTCTTGAATCTGAACTCTCACATCAGCGACTTTATCGCTAAAATATCTTCACAGAGTGTATTGGTAGGATGTTGAATCACATTGACAGGCGGATTTGGCACAGAGTTTATAACACTGAAAAGAACTTTAGGAGTCTGATGATGCTTATCAATTAGATGAGAGAAATAAGAGGATTTAGCAGTCTTCACAGCTCTCTGATATGAAGATAAGCAGTCCTTTAAAATGTCAAAAGAAATTTTTTTCCATTTTCTTTCCGCCTTCCTACAGTCTCAGGGAGTGAACATTCTTGCCGACCCACGGCTCTGTTTTGAATTTAAGCCTGAAAGGCTTGATAGACGCAATGCGGTTCAGGATGTAAGTCTATACAGCATTTAAAGGCACAAATACTGATGCCGATCAGCATTTAGCCTGAATATGACAAATATAATCAACGGATAGCAGGCAGAGACAAATAATAGGAAAATGATCAGAAATAAGGCTTTGAATTTTCTCCATTCACAGTATTAAGTCCAAGGTATGTCCTAAAATGTGTGTGGGGTGTTTAACCCACTGCATCAAATTAAAAGAGTTTATCGTGTTCTGAAATTTCCAGTTTTGAAGGACAGCATAGATGAACATTAAAATCTCTTAGTAAAAGAATTAGATTATATTTAGTAACCAGTGCTGAAGGAATGTCTCGTATGATACTTCCAAATGTGTAATCAGCAGAATTTTCCAATTTCACATTAAATGCGAGTGCTAAAATCACCAGATCCTCTGAAATGTGTGTTTTGGGGGTTTTTTTGGTTCTCGAAACAAAGTAGATAGTCAATAGTATAAAAAGTGATGAGACGGTGTATTAATGTTGCAGAGGTGGATGCAAACAGAGCAGCCCAGTAGATTGATTAATAATGAAATACTGCTGTTGTTTTAACAAGAGAAAAGACTAGAAGTTCATACATGGACAGATGTTCATGACGCAACAGTAAGTAAGCTAAGACTACAGTATATGAATACAAATCACGGTTAGATCCTGGTTGGAACCACATAATAATCATAATAATTATTAGTAGTAGTACAGCCTTAATATATAAATCGCAGATCAGATTAATTAAACCTTTTGTGTCAAACTAAGTGGTCTCAGACGTTTGGATCCCCATAATAAATCTGAGAAGTAAAAATGATTTGCAAAGCAAAGTTACAGCCTCTAGAAACAAAAAAGTAGACTTAATTATTTTTTACCACTTTTCCATCGTTGTCATGGATTTAAGAGACAAAGTCTTTCTCTTAACGGCCTGCGAAACATGTCCATGAAGCACATGATTAGTGGTTCAGTGAAGTGCTTCAGGTGAACCCAGCCCATGATTGACAGTCATTAAAATGTCATTTACATGACACGCTCATCTGAATGACCCCTTTTTAATTAACTTACATTCAATTGGCATTTATCACACATAAACAAAGAGGTAGTCTCCAATTACGCAGATATTTTTGCACAGCAGCCCAGTCGTGTGATAATGTGGTGAATTAATGAATCACTTCAAGCATGTACTCATAATCATTGGTGCTCATTAGGTAGTAAAAGCATGAGTATCATGTTAGAGGAAAAGCAGTTCAACCTGATGAGCTCTTTTTAATTTGAAAATTAGCATTGTTCCAATAATGAGATAAGTGCAGATGCTGTTAAGCAACAAGAATGATAATCAACTCTGACCAGATGTACAAAATGCAGCAAATCTGCCTCCAAACTCATTCTGTACAATGGAATTCTGTATACCGTATAATGCTTAATTATCTTCTCTGAAAAGCCTGTAGCAACAGATGAAAGACCTGCATCGCGGCACAACAACAACAACAACACTGTGTCTTGGGCTGGAGAACCAGAGGCAGATCGCTCTGGCATGTGGATGAAACTATGAGGGGGCTGAAGAGCAGAGAAAAGGGATTTCATCAGCATGCTTCGCTTTGAGTGAAGCATCTCCCGGCCGATTTAGCTTTGTTTCTCTCTGTAAGACACGAACACACACACCCACAAGATGTTTTGAAGCTTGTTCGGATGTGTGCTTCCTTATCATTCATCCTACTGTTTAACCCTTCGGTGCTTGATGCTCGTGCACTGGAGGAGCAAATAACACGAAGTGCAGAAAATGACACCCGTTTGTGTTTGTTGAGGATTTCGTTTCAAAACGGTGCGTTAATAGAGAACCGGTCCTCCAGACGGCTTCCATTTATCTGGGAAAGGCTTTCCACTTGATGTTGGATCTAAGCTGTGGGGAATTTCTCTCATCTAAGCTCAAGTCTCGTGGAGGCCAGTTCATTTTCAAGAGATTTCAAGTGAGGGCCAATATAGTTCTTGCATTATAACACACGGCTTTCTTTGTAGATTGAAATAATGGCTTCCAATTGCTCCTCTAGTGTATGTCCAAGCTCATTTGTTAATTATTTTTCACACAATTTTTTGCCATTCTTTGTATAGTATTACAGTACGCTCTGTATATACAGTATATATACACATTCAAGCACAAGAAGACGCAAAAGAGATTTTGGCAATGTAGTGGTGCATCGATTTTGCGTTTCGCAGACCAAAATACTCGTTTTAATCAATTGCCTGTTTTTGTCAAGTGACTGTGAACAGTCCTAAACTCACTATAGGTTACTTCATGGTTCAGGCTAGATTTCACTATCCTTATCCTTACTCTAAATAATCATAGGGTAATGTGTGGCATAAAATGACACAACAAGAGATTCACAGTATGATCCGAAATTCTGACGATATGAATATATTGTAATAATATGCAAGTAATTAGCTCATTTATTTATGTTAATTAACTGTATTTGCTAGAGAGATCAAACACACACTAATAAAGTTAAATTATGTTTAATTATGTAGCAGTTGTGGTTGCCAGACTTTATATTCACAAAGACGTATTCACTTTATGAACTGAAGGTTAAGATATCAACATGCTAAAGGACTAATCTGTTTAGTACTGGTAATGCACTGGTTAAGAGCTTTTTCTATGAGTTGAGGTTATTAATACATTACCTCATAAACACACACACAAACTCACACATAAGTTTGGAATAATTAAGATTCATGAATGTTTTTTTTCTTATGCTCACCAAGGCAAGGGTAATAGTAATATTATTAAACCTCAAAATATTCATCTTTAAAATAGTCTCTTCGGAAATCATTTTAAAATGCTGATTTGCTGCTCAAGAAAGCATAAGAGGTTTCTTTCAAAAACATTAAACATTTGCTCTGCTCACTGCTATGTCAAAGGCCTCTGATGCATTTTTAAGAATGAATCAGCAAAATAAAAAAATATAAAAATCCTTCTATTACCAAAAACGTTTCTAGCCCATTCTTTATGTGTTATTTATTTAATATTCTGTGCATCGATGGGTTAAAACAAAGTTCATTATGTGCTTCCCTGGAGCCAAAGGTTCATTCCGAAGTGAGGACAGCAGCAGCGGCTCCCATCTGCGCTTCACTCTTGGATCCACTGCAGACAACATAAAACACACATCAACCATTTTGAGCTGGAATTCAGTGGGTGAATTAATGCCAGACGACTATTACGTTTGCCAGCATTCTCGGGAAAGTGTGTCAATGTAATGACATACTCTTCAAATAACCCGTGTTTTTCAGCATGATAAGAAACATTTTGGGAGAATACCGTCTGACGCCGTACATGCGTCGCGGCTTCTCTCTAAAAAATCTGGGTCAAGGGGGTTGAGGATTCTCAGGTGCTATTTTTGCATGAAATATGTGCTTGAAAGCGTCTCTCTCTCTCGCTTCTGGTATTCTCCTCCTCGAATTTCAGCCCAAATCTTTTATTCAATAGAATGGGTGGAGAAAAGCTACTTCCACTTTTTAGGTCAATATATTGATATGGCCTAAAAACAGAGTAAGCGAAAGAGAGAGGAGTGGGAAGAGAAAGAAAAAGACTGTGTGATTCCTGGATTCAGATGGATACTTTTAACACCCTGTCAAAGCACGAGTGCACAGTTTGTAAAGCACCTGAATAAACGGAAGCATAAAACTTTATCGTGTTAATATTCAATCAGTCGCTCAGACGTGGCCGACCCCCCAAGACATCGATGCAGAAAGTGATTTATTTCATGGGAAATGTTCTCAGTCGCTAGTAAGTAAATCAATCAGTGACATTCGTAAGGGGTTGGCTTTGTTTGTAGCCTTCCCTAATTCCTGAACAAATGAGATTTTCCCACCAGGGAAAAGGGTTTCCGTGGCCGTGCAGCTGCATGCAAACTTAGAATCGCCACGCATGAGGCCCGAGCATCAGCTGGACTTTGACTGGACTACAAAACTAAGAAATGCAGTTGGTGCACCGATGATCACGCCTCACCATCTGGCAGTCAGAGGACAAATTTGGTTTTAGGAGATGCCAAGAAAGTGCCTGTCCACATGCACAGTGCCAACTGTTCGCCGGGAAGGGAATAGGGGTTTAAGATTGTCAAAGGTTCTGGCAAGGCTCCGGAATCGAGTGCCCAGCTCGGTAGAAACATGCCCCTGTGCGCAAAGCGAGATTAATACAGTGCTTTGTTCAGCAGGGGGAGAGAGCAAAGGAAATATTTAGTTTCCTGAAGAATAACGGTATTGCTTTTATTTTCATTGTTACTGTGCAGGGCCAAGTTTTTGATTGTTCAACAGATGTCATTGATGTATAAATGTAGATGATCATCTGGTGATGCATTTAACTTCAAAAATACTCTTTTTGGAAGTTTTGAGTACAAAAAGGTATTGAATAGTGAGCTCTCGCAACCCATAAGATCAAATAAATCTAAATCCGCAATGACCATGACAATTTGGAAGCTGAGAAGTATTTAAGTAACCATTATTCCTCAAAATAGGGAGAATTGGAGATGACTCAAAGCTCTTCTTTGTAAAAGAAAGACAGGATGCTTTTAAACTGAACATTTATTGCAGAATCTATCAATTGTGAATTGAATGCAATGTTTTTAATTCAATTAAACTATAGTTAGTTTTTAAAAAGTAGGATTAAATACATCAAACATACATAAATAACATTTCATATACTGTTGTCCTTGAAAAATGTTGGTCAGCACACCAAAATAAGTGCACTTCTTAGGTACTTCTTAAAAAAAAAATGTTTAATGTAAAAATAAACAGTATTGCAAAGTGCATTAGTAATTGGATTAGTTAACAGAGCACACTTTCATAACTATAGGTACACTAAACTGGAGATTTATTTAATGAATACAATCATTTTAAATATAGTTTTAAGATTTTAAGCATGCTACAAATGCACAGGTATTTTATAAGTATACTATTCACATATGAACGGTTTGTTTTTAATAAGTAAATACTTTGTGACAACTAAAAGAAAAGTTGGGCATATATATGTGTGTGAGTGTGTGTGCTTGCCTGTGTGCGTGTGTGTGTTTTAGCTGCTTGACATATTCTTTACTGAATAAAGCAACACGTGTGTTGAGGAACATACATCCGTTTCACGTGATTTAAAGGAGCAGATGAAATATTATGCACTCTCACCCACCTGCGCTGACCAAAACCACATCCTCTTCAGTGGCTCAGAGACCTAATCCCTGAAGATCATGGGTCAACATAGATCGACGTGGACTAAATCAATTACAGCATCACAACAGAGCGCGACCACAGCCAGAATCGGCAGTCTGAATGAATCTGCCAGCCAGCGTTACAGAACGCTCTTTCTATCTTACACCATTTCTGGAGGAGCTTTCCTTTTGGCTTGGGTTTGGTTTCATGTAAAGGGTGCCAATAGCGAGTTGACTTACAACATATGTTTGTATGATCACACACGCAACACTTCCATCGACACGTCAGTTAAGTGCAGATATGCACCCTTGTGAAAACCAAGTGTACTTTTAAAAAGAGTACTTATAATAAAGAATGCACTTAACTGCAAGCCAAATGTAATCTTATCATGTCTTGTATGTTATTTGCAATTAAATGAAAATGCATTAAAATATCACATAATCAGGGCATAATCTTCATAAGATTTCATAAGTACTTATGTTGTCTTTGAAACATGGGTCCTACTTTACAGTATATTAGGTGGCCTTAACTAATATGTACTTACATTCAAATTAATCATTTCGTACAATGCACTTATTGTTCATATGCATGTTTTTACAAACCGGATTCCAAAAAAGTTGGGACACTATACAAATCGCGAATAAAAACTGAATGCAATGATGTGTAGGTGCCAACTTCTAATATTTTATTCAGAATAGAACATAACTCACGGAACAAAAGTTTAAACTGAGAAAATGTACCATTTTAAGGGAAAAATATGTTGATTCAGAATTTCATGGTGTCAACAAATCCCAAAAAAGTTGGGACAAGGACATTTTCACCACTGTGTGGCATCTCCCCTTCTTTTTACAACACTCAACAGACGTCTGAGGACAGAGGAGACCAGTTTCTCAAGTTTAGAAATAGGAATGCTCTCCCATTCTTGTCTAATACAGGCCTCTAACTGTTCAATCGTCTTGGGCCTTCTTTGTCGCACCTTCCTCTTTATGATGCGCCAAATGTTCTCTATAGGTGAAAGATCTGGACTGCAGACTGGCCATTTCAGTACCCGGATCCTTCTCCTACGCAGCCATGATGCTGTGATTGATGCAGAATGTGGTCTGGCATTATCTTGTTGAAAAATGCAGGGTCTTCCTGAAAAAGATGACGTCTGGATGGGAGCATATGTTGTTCTAGAACCTGAATATATTTTTCTGCATTGATGGTGCCTTTCCAGACATGCAAGCTGCCCATGCCACACGCACTCATGCAACCCCATACCATCAGAGATGCAGGCTTCTGAACCGGCGTTGATAACAACTTGGGTTGTCCTTGTCCTCTTTGGTCCGGATGACATGGCGTCCCAGATTTCCAAAAAGAACTTCGAATCATGACTCGTCTGACCACAGAACAGTCTTCCATTTCGCCACACTCCATTTTAAATGATCCCTGGCCCAGTGTAAACGCCTGAGCTTGTGGATCTTGCTTAGAAATGGCTTCTTCTTTGCACTGTAGAGTTTCAGCTGGCAACGGCGGATGGCACGGTGGATTGTGTTCACTGACAATGGTTTCTGGAAGTATTCCTGAGCCCATTCTGTGATTTCCTTTACAGTAGCATTCCTGTTTGTGGTGCAGTGTCGTTTAAGGGCCCGGAGATCACGGGCATCCAGTATGGTTTTACGGCCTTGACCCTTTCTCACAGAGATTGTTCCAGATTCTCTGAATCTTTGGATGATGTTATGCACAGTTGATGATGATAGATGCAAAGTCTTTGCAATTTTTCGCTGGGTAACACCTTTCTGATATTGCTCCACTATCTTTCTGCGCAACATTGTGGGAATTGGTGATCCTCTACCCATCTTGGCTTCTGAGAGACACTGCCACTCTGAGAAGCTCTTTTTATACCCAATCATGTTGCCAATTGACCTAATTAGTGTTAATTGGTCTTCCAGCTCCTCGTTATGCTTAAATTTACTTTTTCCAGCCTCTTATTGCTACTTGTCCCAACTTTTTTGGGATTTGTTGACACCATGAAATTCTGAATCAATATATTTTTCCCTTAAAATGGTACATTTTCTCAGTTTAAACTTTTGTTTCGTGATTTATGTTCTATTCTGAATAAAATATTAGAAGTTGGCACCTACACATCATTGCATTCAGTTTTTATTCACGATTTGTATAGTGTCCCAACTTTTTTGGAATCCGGTTTGTACATTGTACTTACCTATATGTAATTACATCTGTAATTAATTTCTGTTACTAATTGACATCTATTAACGCTTAGCCCACCCTTAAACCTACCCACACCACCAAACCTGACCCTAAACTTAAGCAAAAGTGTTTTGCAATTGAAGACGACCACAATAAATACATTGTACTTAAAGTACATAGTTGTTAAGGCCACCTAATATAAAGTGTGACCAAAATATGGTTAAAGTGTAACGCTGATTGTACTGACAATCATACGGCAAGCTAGAATTTCATTACGTTTCTGATCAATAACCGATCTACTGTTCATGAGTACTGTACGCGGCTGTCATTCGGCATTCAAAACACAACAGTCTTTTCAACCAACACAACAGATGTAGGGCAATTGAATTTTAGTCACTGTGTTGAAGAGAGTCCTTTCCTGGCTGACGGATGATGAGCATGCTTCCTCCTCACACGAGGCTATTCCCGGAGCCTGGCTGGAGCATCAGTGTGAATCAGTGTTAGAGAGTCTGCCTGACAGCGCTGAGAGGAGTGAATCAGCAGGAGACTGGGGCGTGAGACTTCTGTCCCTCGGATTCTGATGTGTCTGATCACACAAAACCACAGAAACGCAGCCAGCGAGATCCCACTCCAGACTTACAGCCCTTTTTCTTGTGCAATACTCTTCTGACTTCTACAGCTTAAAGCCTTTAGAATAGGCAGTGAGGCAATTCTGGAAGGTCTTTTTTATTATTTTAGTTATTGTGGTTAACTGAAATCGTCACACTTTATGTAAACTTTATGACTTTTGACTGCTAATGTGCTGCTTTTTAATACTTAGTAGGTAGCTGTTGAGTTCAGGTATTGTGTAGAATTATGGATGTAGAATATGGTTATGCAGATTCTACATAGACATGTACTGTAACTTATAAAATGACAAAAACCGAAAATAGAATAAAAACCGTTAACACTTTAGAATAGGGAAGACTTATTCACTATTAAATACAACTTTTCCCTCAATATATTCCTAATTTGCTGCTTATTAATAATTAGTAAGCTAGTTGTGAAGTTTATAGGATTGGTGATGTACAATAAGG
Source organism: Puntigrus tetrazona (assembly GCF_018831695.1). NCBI lineage: Eukaryota > Metazoa > Chordata > Actinopteri > Cypriniformes > Cyprinidae > Puntigrus > Puntigrus tetrazona. The sequence goes on along the minus strand of NC_056711.1, from coordinate 3,974,286 downwards.
TCATGTATTATTTGCTTAATTACTACTAATATGTATATAATAATGGCTAATATTCATGCATTCTAATAATCAACCCAAAGAGACCCTAAGTGTTACCTAAAAACGAATTAAAGATACCAATTATATTACAATAATACAGTAAAACTAACAATAACCATTTTACAACCTGGTCTCATAAAAATATGTTCCTCTGTGCACGTTTTGTACAAGACATGCATGATATTCTTCAAGTAATTGCGCACAAAAATTACACTTTATTAAATGAACTTGTGTGAAAAAGAAAAAAACAGCTATTTTTTACCGCCTCATTTCTTTTGGTCTCGCTAAAAAAGTGCACCAATAACATTTTATTTCAAATAAACACTGTAAACTAATTTTCTCCATACAATACGATGGTATTTAATTGTGAAAACAGCATGAATGAAGAACGAGACTGCTGCGTAACATAACACTAATTTTATATCATTGTTACTTTTATGATGTTTAGTCTAAGTTTAATATAAAGCATCTTATATCCTGATAATCTCTTCTGGTTTATAATCATAAACCGGAATCACACAATACAATAAATGCACTAATGCATTATAAACTGGCAAATGGTTCACTTTAGCATTTCCTGTATCTCCGTGTCACGACTGGCAGTGCAACATTAACATGCTTAACAGAACAGCATTGAAGAAATCCCACAGGGAGCCATTCTACTGGCCGTCTGGACTGCAGTCCATCCAATAACTAAATGAAAGCCTCATCAGTGCATTCTTCAACCATCGGCTCTGATTAGCTCGAAACAGCTGTAACCACTTTTCCCAAAACCAAATAACATACAGCTGCACTACAAACCCTCCATCTGTCGTATTCAATAACGTCTTCCAGGTATACGCTTTTTAAGGCTTGTTCATTTGTGTCACAAAAAATAATAACCATAATAGGATTACAATAAACGATGATCGGGCTGACAAGTATAGACCTGTTCAGGTGAAAGAAATTAAAACATATCAACCCCATAAGAAATTTTTCATTTTCAAATATTATATTTTATTATGGTATTTTTTAATGAAGAGAGACCCGGGTTAAACCTCTTCATTCACTTTATGAACTTTTAAAGTTTCAGTGAAAGAAGAGACGTCTTAATTTGTGTTTCGAAGAAAAATGAAAGTGTAATAGGTTTGGAATGACACGAGGGTGAGTAAATAATGACAAAATGTTCATTTTTTGTATGAACTATCACTTTAATGTAGTCATTAAGCTATTGTCATTTATCCTGCTAGCCACTTTGCTTGATTTGATGGGTGAATAGTGTGTTATAATGAGGCTTTTTAAGATTTCAGCAATAACATAAAAATCTCCTTTGCATTTGAATCATATTATCGCATAGAAAACATTCTTTTATTCATATTTATTCATATAAAGAAACAAGTGCTTTTAGATATGACACTCTAAAAGCTCACTCTTTAAGCAAATGCCATCAGCATTAACGACGCAAGCAAATGACCCAGCTGCTCCAGATCCACCTGTGATAGAAGTATGGATGAATCACTGCGTTCGATGATAAAGAACATCATGAAAGGTGCATATTATGCATGCAAGCTGTTCACGCAGTTTAGGACTCACTCCCACTTTTCCTTTAAACTACTGGTCACAGATGATTTTACCTTCTCTGGTGATTAGCTACTCGATTGCACTAACCTGTGTTTTTTTTACCAGGTTAAATCTGTGGGTATTTTAAGGGTCACTCCACCCCAAAATTAAAATTTTGTCATTAATCATCAGCCTCAGAAGCATTGTTAATGAAAGAATGAAAGAAAACCGGGAAAATTGTGTCCAGAAAAGTATGAAAGCCATCATCTGAATAGTCCATCTGCCAGCAGTGGTTCAACTGTAATGTTATGAAGCAACACGAATACTTTATGTACACAAATAAAATAAAAATAATGACATTTATTCAACAATTTGTCTCCTTTGTGTCTCTCCGCATCACATGATGCACACTTTGCACATTCTACATCACCAACCAAAGTGACCTAAACACACCTGACACCATTCGAATTCATAATCGAAGTCATAAATACGAACTTTGGAGAAGGACTTATTTGACTCACCTGTGTTTCCAGTGTTCATTCACTGATCTTATCCTTCAATGTTCAAATTTTGATTAAGACTTAAGAAATCTGTGAGGCTCAACGTTCCACTAGACTTGAACAGGAACAAGCCTGCAGGATTTTTTTGGACAGATATTGCTGACAAGTCTGGTGGTCCCAAGCCTGGTGATCCCAGAGGTCCCTCTAATGTCTGCTGTGCTTCCTGAAACGGCAGCATCCATCTTGTGCATTTGCTAAAACTTCTGGAGAGAAGATCCTCAGCATTAGACTTCTCACACAATGGAAAAGTAAGTAATATTATGTTATAACAGATTGGTGATATGTTCTAATGTTTAGGTAGAATGTTGGCGGATCAGACCTTTTATCAACTATTGCTGTCATCAACATAAAGCATGATTATCTGATTTTAAGCAACATGGACTATAATGGCTCCCTGAAAATAGAGCTGATTTTGACAGGGTAAAGAAGATGTTTGTTATAGACTTTTCATTAAGACCCTAAAGAATCGTATCAGCTTGTGAAAAATGGGCATCCAGTGGCATCTTTAAATATTATGATCTCTTAGGAAGCTAGAGTGAAATGTGACTCTAGTGTTTATGTTCATGTGATGTACCTTGTTCCACCTGAATGAAGACATAATGGATGAACAAGTAGAGAGATCCGATAACCATAGATGGCGCAGGGGTCCCAGGTGACTCACAGAGAGGACATGATGGTCAAAGCCCATTTGACCCTGTACATACATGTGATTTGGTGCTGTTGGTATTGTCATATAATAGAAGGTTAATCATTCACACAAAGTGGAAAGAACACAGTAGTAATCCGGTTCATTTACTCTAAACACTGGAACAAGAACCTAAGGGCATCTTATTAGAAGTAAACAGCAAGTCTATTTCATTGACAGGATTCTTGATGGTCGAAATAAAGCAATTAATCAAAGACATCAGAGTTTATTTACTGTGCTACGCTGAACACATTGTTTGTTAAGAAGCCATTTAGCTTCCCCCATTCTCTAAGTGTCTGCTTCCCAGTTGGCATTTAGATGGAGTACCACTCATACTGATAGTAAGAAAATAAAGGGCTCACCTTCGCTTCAATGGAGTCTCTTCCACATGTTGTTTTGCATAAAAGATAAATGATGCAAAAAATCCAATTAAGCTGATGTGAATGTGTGTGGACACACTGAGGCTCAGGTAATTGATTGATGGTAGGAACATCTCAAAGTCTCTGACCTTCTCTGTCAGGTGTCCAGAGTCTCTGATGTCCCACATTTCCCATGGGAAACTCCCAGTAATCGCTCCTTCTCCCATCCCCACCTCCATTTCTATTTCCCTCACATCCATGACCTAATGCCCTCCTCTTTCTCCACGAAAATTTGAGGTTAATATCACATTGCCTCATGTTATGCAAACGAAACAATTACCTCCAGCAGTCCTTCCTCATTTTCAGACTGCCCCTAAGATCAGTCTCAATCTAATGGGCTTCATCAACCAACCGCATTGTCTTTCGCTAGGCTTTCAGAGAACGCCTTCCCCTCTGTCTCCCGCGGTCTCTGTGTTAACTAGTCAGGCGCAATGTTTCCTAACAAGACGCTGCCCGTGCGCTTCCTTACAGGAGCTAATTTGCAGAGGGATAAACTAATGAGGACATAGCAAAGTTAATCCGGTCCTTGTCCCATGGCTGATTGAGCTAGTCGTGATGGCAGGATGGGGAGCAAGCCTTATTTCCTCCAAGACTGGCTGTATATTTATATGGAAATATTAATGAGTGCACAGTTGAATGGTGGCGGGTTTGGGACAGTGCTTTGTGGAAAGAGGACAGATAGATTGGTGGGAAGAAATGTTGGCTGCTGAGGAGAGTATGAGTTATTGTAGACCAACTGAAAATAGTCAACAGAAAAAAAAGTCAAGCTGGTATTACTGTTTAATTTTGACGTAGATTTTTGGATGTAAGTGTTTCAGTGATGATGTGTTTCTGTAGGCCAGCCTGTAATTTAGCAACGCCGTGGTTTACTTGGCAAAAACGCAATAAGATTTTTCCATTGGCTTTAGAATTATTGCAGCGAATAAGCTGGTAACACTTAATTTTACAGTTACCCCTTTTATTTGCTTATTAGCGTGCATATTAGTACAATATATACATATTACATATTACTACTACACATAGTAATGTCTTATTCTACATCCCTAATCCTACCCAATAACTAAACCTAACAGCTACCTTTACTAATTATTAATAAGCAGCAAATGAATTGGCCACTAATTAGCAAGCAATTAATTTATCCTTAACAAGCACTTTTTTAAGACAATTAAAGGCTTTTAAAAATCATACCCATTGATATTACTAGAGTTGGGGTACTTGGACTTGGATAATGAACTAGGACTCCAATAGATTTGCTCTGACATTTTGGAAAGAGTACAGATGAATAATAACAATAAGCAACTGGTTAAGAGACCATAAAATAAAGTGTTACCAAAATGTGTGAGCTGTGCTTCGTACACCACTGCACTATTGATGATTGACATTTTACGCCCATTTTACTAATGTGCACACACCTCAAATGGTGAAGCAAAAATGTTTTATCTTGCCACAGTGGAACTTGTAAAGCAAAATGCCTGCTGCCAGAATTCTCCAACATAACTAACTATAATTTCATTACATGAGATACATGGAAACCTTGAAAGAAATCTATATGTCGGCCTTAAGAGAGATCATTAAATCAGGGGTCACACGTGCGCCATGGTTCGCCCCCAAAGGCTGGATTGTGTGATAATGGCAGTGCCTACAGGTGGCCTATCTAAAGCACCAAAAAAGAAAGAAATGACGTCATTGAATTAAGAATGAGGAATCAACAGCATGAGGAGCTTTAGAATTAATACTCGATCCGTGCTTGGTTCAAATGATAATCTGAATCTTTGTGTGGCACCTTTTCATGAGCCACTGTCACTTTAAATTCTTCCAGAATCCCCAGAATTGTTCCATAGCTCCTCTTGATGAATAATACAATGACAGGATGTTAGCAGAACAGAAGTCTCCTCTAGCGTCTTTCATCTCTTTTAAGTCGCATCAATCCCTTTTCTTCTTTCTGCAAAAGTGTCCCATCTGATTTAAGCCGAACTAATTTGTTCAAGACTAAATTAATTTAATTCAAGCACCTCTCAACACAGTCTCAGTTAGCTTTGGGTTGCATCTAATAATGATGATGTAAATTATATATTTTTCACATTTTTTTTTTCACTACCTAAACACTCTCATTGAATCTCATTGAAGATGTTTTCAGCCTCCTGTGTCTCTCGTGATTGTCTCACCTGTTCACTTTTTTTAATAGAATTTAGATTTAGTATATAGATTGTAGATGAAGTCTCAAAGCAAGACATAAAGTTACACAGCTCTGATTTAAAAGTGAGATTAGTTAAAGACCACTCACAGCCGTATGGATCATATTTCAGATGTCTAGAGACGGGTCAAATAAAATACGACATTGACCTGTATTTGGCCATCCGCCATGAGTCTGACATTTCTTTTATTGTTTTCTGGAGTTTACACTGCTATATTTTATAGAGGCATTCAAGATTTAAAAGTTTTAGAGCAAACAGAGCCAAAAGCTTTCAGGCAGTTTTGGCAGAACAGCAATATTTCATGGAAAGATTGGGGAGCTAAAAGGTTAAAAGGTACAATAGCTGTCACTGGGGCAGTTTCAAAAGGTACATCTTGGTACCCTATTCACCCCTAAAGGGTGCATATATAGCTATGTACAGCTCCAGAGCCAGCTTTTGTACCTTTTTTCTGAGAGTGCTGATACACTTTAAAAAAAATGAAAAGTTGAGCCAAGTTAAAATTTTAACCAGCTTCATCAGATTTTTGGATGAGTTTTCTGAAGCTGGTTGCCTGAAAATTTTAACTTTAACTTAATTTTTTTTACAGTGTAGTTTAACTGCAATGCACTTTATCTATAAAAGTATTTTTATCTATTGCACATGAAACGTTGAGATTATTATTGTTGACATTATTGAGTGCATCTTTTGCACAGGGAGCCAGACCATCAACGCTGCACACTTTTATCCAAAGCAACTTACTTTCCATTCCACGGGAATCAAACCCATAACCTTGACACATTTAATTTCCGTTTGAGTTACAGAAACGTCGTCAGAAGACATTATAAGAAAATCAGGATGTTACTTAAAAGATACAGTGCAAACAACAACAACAACAACAACAACAACAACAACAAAAGTAAAGTTTACAAGTTAAAAATCTAAGATTCAAATAACATGCACATAGTTTTCTAAGCAAACTATACATTTATTATATCGCTTGAACAAGGCACAGAACATTTGCATCCTGGTATAAATTCTGCACAGTTGTAGTTCATGTTTTTCTTTTCAGGGTTCTTTACTTTACAGGGCCGTTGCTTACTGCTAACATATTCAGCTCCCTCTGGGACAATTCTATTAAGATTACCTTGCTTAGCGTCATGGCCCAGTTGTGAATTATAATTACCTGTGTGTGTGTGTGTGTGTGTGTGTGTGTGTGTGTGTGTGTGTGTGTGTGTGAGGCAATTTTTTTTTAGAAAGCAGATGAACGTGCGATTATAGGCATTTGGGAGCTGTCTCATTCCAGTGGGTTTGAGACTTAATTTCTCAGTTTTCTCCATGCTGAGCGCGTGTTGCTGAGCCAGCAGCTCAGCAGTCATCACATTAACTCAGCGTGAGTGCTCTCTTGGGCCTCTTCCATTCAAAACAGCATTGATTACCCACAGTTCCTGCAGCTCAACCGGTAAAAACACCAAGGTCATGGGTTTGATTCCCAGGGAACACGTTAAAATATACTACTGTACATCCTAATAGGTTTGAAACTAAATTCGCTACGCAAGGCTGACTTTGTGTGTTGTTGTATTTGGAATCAAGGCAATCTGCAGTTCAAAATGTGCCACAAGAACTGGATGAGTTGTTTTTATTGCACAAGAAGTGCATCGACGTAAATTTTCGTTTGTGACCGGTTTCCTCTTTCAGTTTAACTATGATGAGGGAGCAACAGTTTAAAAAAAAGTTCTTAAAATCTTGCTTAGCAATGTAGTTAAAGTGAATATGCTTTAACCCTAAACCCTAACCTTAACAGTATAGGTATTTTCTGCTTTTGAAGACTGAATTAAGAGAGTATGGGTTTGGGGAGGTTAAGTAAATAGCGACAGGACTATGTCTTTAATACATGGGAGATGTCAGATATGATTGATCTGAAGCCACCGATCAATAAAAATGAAAAGGAGCACAGACTGGGCATTCCAAAGGTGAAGTCATGAGCCAAATAACTCTTTCAGTAGATGTTATTTTCATAGTTCAAAGTCAGGGAACCTCTGTGAAGTGTGAAAAACTGCATCTGCAATTACGCTCTGTGGTGATAATTGCCACGTGCTTTCAGGTGTCATAAAATTCATTTCTCAGGGGCTCTCTCCTCAAGTACTGCCCTTTAGACTTCATGCTCAGCATAAGGTCTGCGACCTGATCAAACATTGTATGCGCCTTTGATGAAAAGCTTTTATTTTCTTTGAAGAGAACTGACAGCTTGTTTGAAAGTTTACGAACGTTTAAAAGAAAGTAAAGGGATTTCTAAGAGGATTCCTCATCAGGTGTTGTGACAGAAATGAAATTTCTTACAGCAAATATTTTACAGAATATACATATTATATATATATTTTACATATTTTTGAGTTCATAATTAATAACAAACTGCAGCCAGTTACATTATCATTTAATATTCACCATTCAACCAACTACTATTAGCTATTATAATACTTTTTATATTAACATTTATATATTTTTTTAATACATTTTAAATATATTTATAAATATTTTTATTTTTATACGTTTAGTTTTTTTCCCCAGTTATAGATTTTTTTATTTAAGTGTTATTTCCATTAATTGATTTTAGTATTTCAGTGTTTCAGTCAATATTTTTTGTTAATGATAATAGCACATAATTATGTTGATTTTATGTACAAGATGTCATTAGAGTCATTTGCTTCATAAAAGAAAAAAAAAATCATAATTATCCAGTGCTTAAAATGGATTTCTTTTCATTTACAGTTACTCTTGTGTCCTCTAGCTTTAACCTGTCTTGCCTTGTCACGGAAAGTTTTTGATGCAAAGCCCGAGCTGATCAATAGCACAAGAAGCTGACACAGAAAAAAGGCCTCCGTGTGCATGCGTTTATAGGACCCTGTGAGCGTTCGATCTAAATGCAAATCCACTCTGCTGTCGAGTCAGGATCTTCCTCGTGCACCTGCCCAGTGACCAGCAGCAGCCTGTCTCTACTAATCTTCCTTAATCACTCAACTGACAAACTCCACTCTATGGAAGAGACACCGAGAAAGATAAGCGACAGAGAGAGATGAAGTATGAGAGAACTGGTACACCGTCTAATCGTTCTCTTGTTGTCTATTAAACTCCCAGCATCTCGAAAATTCAATATAACTCTGTAGGATCACCCCTTTAGGATCTGAAAGAATTAAAAAAGACTGATGTGGTTGATCTGGACTTCACCGGTCGGTCCGGCGTGTTTTTCAGATTCGGTCAGGAAAAAAAAATGCCACTCTTTTCCCTTCATCCGTCCACAGGCCGGGAGTTAAATGACTTTTACCGGTCAGACTTAAACTAGAGCAAAGCGCTGCTGCCTGCGGAAGTGGGAAGAAGACCGCAAAAGTTAATTTGCTCAAGCACTTCCGAGTTTTCATACTTTTGATGTTTTCGTTTCTCACGCAGAGAGCCATTTTGCAGATAATCATGCGAACTCAGTTTGATTGCGGGATGCATGATGGCAAATAAAAACTCCCTGTATCATCGAACTCTGAAAATAAATCGGAAGTGATAAGCTAAACTGATTGAAAAGAATGTACAGAATTTCCATTAACGTCTCCTTCAGAGAAGCTACTGCTATTTAGCTTTTCATAGGGCCATAAAACTACCATCTTCATTGGGTCTCATCACAGACTTCGTGAATAGAATTCTGGAGATTTGAGAAGGTTACTATTTCATTTTTACATATTACATATCTCACCTTTGCAGCACCTAAACTAAAACCCAAGAACCAATCCAAAAGGCATTCCTTTGATAGGTAAAATAAGAAATTATTCACAATTTTATTCAATCCAGACTCAGATTGTTCTCTTTCTGACTGACTCACTGCTCTCCGTTCTCTCGTACCACTCAGTTCTATTTTATTTGAGTTGAAGGGAGAGGAACACAACATTTCCTATCATAATACACTCTCTCATCTCGATGTTTTCACTGCAAGGCCTCTTGGAAATGCCACACAGGTACCATTTTATATCGCCCACGTACTGCATTATCGAGATGCACTCACTAAATTTTAACCGCCCGTTTCTAATATGAGTGCTTGTGGATTTTTAGAAATTAAACGTGTCACAATTCCACTAGATGACTGTTCCCAGCAGGCACACAACGTCATAAGATGCTAATATTCAGTTTAATTTTGGTCACGACGTCAGGTGAACGTAAGTTCAACATCTGATGTCAACGTTAAAACTGATGTTCAACACAGACGTCAGCTGATATTAATATTAATTGTTTTTAGTAATCAAATCCAACGTTAATTCATCGCCAAATACTGACTCGATTTTCATTTTCGACCGAAACGCAACATCTGCTCGACGTCATGTCCAACAGCGTTTTTAATCATGGCAGGTGAGGGCGTTTTCGTACACGTTTAGCCAATCAGCTCACACGTACGTCACTGATAGTTCCTACTACTTTTTTAGACCCTACTATCTTCCGTACCTGCGGTGCGAAAGACCCTAGTTTGTTGCCCGATGGTTGTCCGTTGCTGATTCTGCAGTCGATCAGATTTGTTGCTCAAAATTTTAGTTGTGTAGTTCCAACACAGTCTCACAACCAATTTGTACATGTTTTATGAAGCTAATTCGTACGACCTCACTCTGTTTTGTATGATTCGTCTAAACCCCAGTGACGGGTAGGTTTAGGCGAAGGTCATGCGTACAAACAAACTGGCAACTCGTAAAAAACTGCATGCAATTTAGCAAAATTCATATGAATTCGTATGAGTGAGTGAGGTCGCACGAATGTGCGCAAATTAGCCACCTCATAAAATATGTACAAATTTCCGTAAGATTGGTCTTATGTGATCTTGACTTGCCAAAACACATGTTGGTGGGCGGAGTTTGCCAACAAGTCGGACTAATTTCTCTCAATAGACATTTTTTTTTAGGTCTGGAAGAACAATAAAATAATAATAGAGTAATAAAGAAAAATGTGTACTCGTGTAATGTTTTAATGTAAGGAAAAAAGGTAAAAGTTGAAATGTGTGTTCATAAAAATCGCAAAAAGTCTTCGACAAACAGAGTACATTATCAAAGAAAAAAGCTTTTGATCAGACAAGCCGTCTTTAAAATTTGTGGGAGGATGGCGGTTTCTCGGCTCCAAGATAATTGTATTGCCTGGACTCAAAAGTATCGCAAATATCTCCCCTGTGGGGAGCAGAAGAGCCTCATTCAAATGAATCCCTGCCATTAAATTCCTGTGAGTCACATAACTGGAAAAGCATGACGAAAAGCCATCAGCTTTATTTTCAGATTCCCCGCTTGTGCTTCGCTTGGACCGAAAACCCTCTTTGTAAGAATACAGGGGTGAGGCAATGGGCCTAGCGGGCATGGGACTGAATCACAAAATAAGAATACCTTGTTCATCAGCCACGGTGCGTCAGCCGTAATCGACAAAAGAACTGCACTGAGCTTGATCAATGAGGCACAACATCCCATTAACGGGCCCGTTGCCAAAAAAAATGGAATAAAGCCACCTACAGAAGCAGCTCTGAAGAGCAAGTCCATAAAAATAATTTCAAATGATTCGTTTTTTGTAATGCATTTGAGCTAGCTTTCTTTTAATGCGCTGTCGGAAGAATGGCCTCCCATCGTGAAGAGCAGCTGATGTTAATATTTGAATCAGTATCGTGCAAAAATGGTTTGGGTCGGACGCAAGCTGCAATTGCGGGGTGCCAGATATTTTTTCTAGCCGTCAGCAGGCATCGGGCGCACTTAATCTGCCCCTGGTCCTGCGCCGGCACTCGCGCTTGATTGACAGGCGGCTCTACACGCTGAAGCACACACTCGTTCGGGTTCCCTCTGTGAAAGGAGCTGGACTAAAGCACTTCTGAAGCATTTTACTGATTGCAGCATTCTTCTAATCAGACATCTCCCAGTACACAATCATCACTCAAATATTTGCCGGCTATCAGAAACCCTCACACGCACGCAGACACAGGGGCGCACGCGTACGTTTCCTCACAGGGGAAAGTAGAGTTTGGACGGATTCAGCTTTTTAGATGAAATTGAACAGATGACAGCAATGACCTTAACTCCGCTGTCAGAACTCGGCCTATTTTTATACTCTCAGGCCAGACTAGGCGATAATAATCTACAGTAGTATTAGCTATGAGACTGCTTTTTTACTCATTTGAGGCTGCAGAATTATTCACATTCTTATTATTTATTAAACCGCAGCTATTATTGTATAGATATTTTCTAAAGCGAACAACTAAACATTATATTGGTTTTATATTGAAAGACTAACAAAATCCTACGAATGATATATCTGTTGGTTTCTACATTTTCTGTAGATTGCCGTGAACACATACTTTACATCATAGTGTGTTTTTATTTATGTTTATCTATATTAAGCTCTGTGAAACTGAGAAATTAATAAAGTATTGTATAGCTCTGGGACTAAAATGTTTCAGGAAAAAAAAGCCACCCAAAAGTAACAAAAATGCCCCAAATTGAGAAAAAAAAAAAGTGGTTCTGTTAAAGCTTTCAAAAGAAAATTTAATATAATAATGTTATCCTTGCAAATAGGCAGGCAGAACATAAACCGCACATAAAAGACGACGATCTGACAAACTGGACTTAAATACAAAGCAAATTACTAAATTAACGAGACACAGCTGAACACAATAAGACAATTAACTGAAATTAGAGCACACAGAGCACATGGTACATGAAAACACAGAACAAACACTTAGATAGGCCTGTATAATACTGCATACAATACACATTATATATATATATTTATCCATTGCGGGAAGTACTAGTTTCCATTAAAAGCGATCTCTAAGCCTCCAGGGGTGCAAAAGTGCATTTAGTGAAAGGTTTTTAATTGAACTGCATGTAGATCATGACTGCTTCGATCGTCCACTTTTGTGGCACGTGCTCCCTCTAGTGGTAGTAAACGACATGACAAAGATTTAGGCTGAATTCTAGATTCTGGTCAGTGTGTGGTCAGTTTGCCCTAACCTGAATCTACTTCCAGTGAGGAATAATCATGCATGAGAATATATAAGAGACATAACCACCACAAACAAGGATATCACCCCCTCCTGTTCAAATACTTGGTTTATCCAATTATTATTATTCTTACCATTTTTTTGAGGTTTTGTTTACCTCCAAATGAACACACCGGTCTGAAATAACACCACGTTTAGAAAACGCCCTGTTAGGGACATGTTAAAAACAATGATATTTTTTTTATTCAGGGTACTTCTACTATTCAGTATCTACCCGTTTATTTAGTTTTACCTTCTGAACAGCATTTTTAAACCACTGAGGTTTGTTTAGTTGGGAGAAAGAGGAAGTAGCATCACTCTGACACCCGAGACCTCGACCAAACATGGACAAATATTGAAAAAAAAAAAACCATACTGAGAAATGGCTCACTTTCCGAAGATCTGAACTGCCCCGTGTGCTTTGAGTTCTTCACCAACCCTGTGGTTCTGGAACGCAGCCACTGTTTCTGCCAGACAAGTGCCTTTCTAGGCCAGGTCAGAAGAACATGCCCTGTTTGTAAGATGCTGTGTCTCAGCGAAAAGGCCTGCGGCCAATTTGGTTCTGAAGAACACAGTGGAGAGATTTCGAGCAAGCCAACCATCCAGTGTGCAAGAGACATCTGGCGCGCAACGCGATGAAAGGGAATCGATGCAGACTGCAGAGGAGCGCTGTAGTGCCCATGCAAAGACGATCCTCTTGTTGAGGATGAGGATGACCGGGAGGCTTTGTGTACGGTTTGTCAGAGATCTAGGGACATCAGCTTATTCCACTGGAGGAAGCTGCCGAGGAACACAAGGTCTTGTAAAACATTGATTTCATGCATATAGATGCTTACGAAGTGATTTTTAGCGCAGTAAATTAAGCAGAATTTGCATTTATTTATTGTCACCATTTCTTTGAAATAGTTTTTTTTAATGATTTGGTACTGTATGCCTGGTCAGATAAAACCGAGCAGGTCTGTTATTCATCGTACAATGTAGAATACAGTCACATACACTTTTATTATGTTAGATAATACAAATACAAGGGTTATTCATTCATTCATATTAGCAGTTCCATCAAATAATATAAATCGATTCATCATGTGTTTTTAGTAATGTATCATTAAAGGTTAAAATGGATATTTAACTTATTAATAAACATTTCAGATTGTAAATTCGTGTTAAGTTCATGTAAGTTTCGTTTTTTAACCTACAGCTAACAAAACAGAAAGACGGGTCAAAGAAAGGTGGAAAAGGGCAGTTCCTCCACCTAACAAACAATCACAGGCAGGGCTGGAAACAAAGGGTTGCAAAAAAAGGAAAGCAAGCAAACATCACACAGTGAGATTATCAAAGATGACCAGGCTGAAATCTGTAATCCAACCGAAAGGCAGTGTAATTCGTGAACAAACAAAGCGAGTAAGACTTAAACAGGATACAGCAGGACTGACACTGAAACGGTGTAACACAATCTGGTAGAGAACAGGAGAAGAAAAAGGATGTGGATAGAGAGAGAAATGAGACCAGGTCAGGTGACCCACAAAACAGAAAAAAAGATCTGCAAACAAAAAACAAGCGTGGATGAGAAAAAGAGAGAACTTGGCTTTTTTGATTATAATTAAGCACATTTGGTGTTAAAGTCATGTAGAATTAGGGGGGTAGTGTATGACGTGATTCTCACCTTTCCACCAGAGATGATGGAAACCATGACTAGAACCAATAATTCTTTCAGGAAAAGGTGACGCTCTCGTTAAGTCCACTAAAAGAGGATCTAATGACCTTAAAGTCTCAAAAGGAGAAGTGTCTCACAACAGCACAGTTTATCAAGGTACTGTACACCAGACTGGATGAAATGAGATACGCTGACTGAAACATCTTCAGGAATGAACCAGACTCACCGTGAATGTAAAAGGATTTTGAGCTGTTGCGTCAGCTCGGATCTCAATGCTGGAAGAGGAAGCAGAGATAAATAATAAAATCATGCGGGAAAAAATGACAGGATCTCCGCAATAAAAGAGTGAGCATCTCCGACACCATCCAAAACAAAGAATCAGATGTTGAAAAAGATGATAACCAGTTCCTCTAGGTAACCAAACCAAATTGCAAAAGTCAAACCAAAGGTTTTTTTTACCCATAAATTAAAGATCTACAAATATTCATCCATAAAATGGACAGTTCTATTCAGTAAAGAATATGTTATTGTATACCATCAATGTAAAAAAGTGACCAACTTTCTGTTGCAGTGTTCCTTATAGTCCTCGAAACTGATGTTTTAGCGCCAGATTGTCCTGAAGTTTAAAGTGTGGGAAAAGATGTTGAGACAAGTGCAGTAGAGTAAGTATCAGGATTACCTTGAGTGATTACACTTGACAGGTTTCGTTTAAACAGACTCTGGTTCTATGACTTTGTTAGTGTGGTTTATTTGGTTAATGTAGATTTACACTATTGAGCATTTGATTGTTGATCTCTTTCAGGTCCCATAATAATGGATCCAAACACTGCAGCAAAATGGCTAAAACTGTCTGAGAAATTGACCAGCATACATTACAGAGACTTACAGTCAGATATGATGGAGTCCGTGAGCCGTCAGGGCATTCTCAACGTCAACTCTGAATCTGGGTTTTGGGCTCTGGCTTTAGGAGAAGGTGGCCGATACAGTGCCAGCACAAAACCCTGGACTAAACTCTTTGTCAAAAGAAAACCGCACAGGATTCGCTTCTGCTTGAACAACAATGACAAGGAAATCTCCTTTTACGACCAACTTGACATGACGCATATCTACACCTTTTCACATGTGCCCACCAAAAAGCTCATCCCTTTCTTCTCTCCGTGTGTGAGTAACCGGGGCCTTAATACTGAGGCGTTGAGAATTGTGAAGGTTGCAGTAACTCGTCACTCCGGGAACCGGCTGACTGAACTTAGCCACGCTCTCAGATTAAACAGAAAGAGGTCAATGAGTGGTACACCTCTGCTTCTTATTTATCCACACATGCATGTTAAAGGGGTCATATGATGTTGTTAAAAAGAACATTATTGTATGCATTTGGTGTGATGCTATGTTTTAAAAAAACATTTTCCACATGCTGTATATTATCGTTTTCTTCCTAAGACGGGTTGATTTGTACAAAGCTCATCGTTCTGAGAATTGAGGAGAGCTCCGATTGGTCAGATATCCAGTGCGTTGTGATTGGCTGAATACCTCAAGCATTTGACCAAAATGTTACACCCCTTAACATAATGTGACGCCATGTCCCGGCTTGATGATACAAAAACAACGAAACCCTTTATAAACTATCATTTGTTGTATCCAATGGGGACAGAAATCTAGCGTAGCGTTAGTTCTGGCAGGTCATGTTAGTCAAGACCGCTTCAGCACACTCTCAGCTGACCCCATCTACCTTACAACACCTAAGAATACATATATAAGGTCCGTCTGTATTATCAGTAGTTTTTGCGTTGTTTAATAGCTAATTCCCAACTCCTCCTTTTTAGTCAGTATCAGCCTTCTGGTTCTCCTTGAATCAGACTAAACAAAATTCAAACGTGTAAAACAAATGCTGAATTTTAGCAATTCATTCTTTGGTTCAGTTGTTCGGGGGGGTTATTGCTGCCCTCTTGGCTCTCATCGATGCTAAGCTGCCCAGAACAGAACCATACCACCAAAAAATCCCCAAACATTTGTTTTCGGTGTTGTACCAGCAGTCAGAAAAGATCTAGATAAGCTAATGCCGCCTGCTCAGATTCTATCCGTCAATAAAATTGGTTTGGGTCATTTTGCAAACATAAAATGACATTCCTAGCACAGTGGTTCTTTTTAAATAAGCTGAAGATAAATTCTACAGAATGTCCTTGCCACGTCCACACATAAAAGGGAGAAGCAGTCATTAGTTAAGGGTGTTTATTTATAGTCACAAGGTGAGTAACGTGTTCAAGCAGTGATAACTTCAGAAGAAGGCAGTGGGTAAGTTCAAGTTCACAGTAATCTCAAGACCAGTAAAGCACACTTTCCTTAAACCAGGCTTGGGTTTCGTCTGTAGGTAATCACACCGATTTCCAGACGATGACCGGGATCCAGAGGAACACAGGAGACAAGCTAGGCTAAGCGTGTCCATGTAATGTTGATACCAGCCGAAGAGGAAGTGACTGAGGTGAGGTATAAGTAGCGTGAACGTGATTGCTGGTACAGGTGGTGGTGATTAGTATTCAGGGGATGGTTCACGGGTGTATTGAGTCTCTGATTGATCGGGTGGTGAGGTGGTGAGGTGGCATGGTGGCTGGGACTGAGGGAACGTGTCGTGGGTGTGACAGTCCTCTGGTTATGTTGTTTTGCAACCAAATGTTCACAGACCATACTGGGAAATGTATCCGACTCATTAAGCACTGGTGTTATTATTTAGTGTCCCGTTTGTATATAAAGCACATCAACCGCATCTTAACCTTTCTAGCTTCCAGTTCCAACCAGCTCATTATCTGGTCTTGATGTACTGGATTCACGTATATGTCCTGCATCAGAAGCGTTCGCCAAATGACACGGGATCAAAGAGTTCTGCTGAGGTTAAACACAGTTAACGTAACGTTCTCGAGTGTAGTGCTGTTGATGTCGGGACTGAGATCTGGTGGGAGAGATAGTGAGCAGCAGCTGTCTCCGTTCTGCGTCGGGAAAGTGTCAGCAGCGGGAGAGCGGATCAGGCTCGTCAAACTCAGTTCAGGGATTAGCTCCCAACACGTAGCGTGTAGTAAAATAAACCGGAAAAACTTGTTTGTCAGGATCGAGGTGCATCTAATCAGGGTTGAATCTAAACTCTGCAGGGCTGTGGCTTTCCAGGAACTGAGTTTGACACCCCTGACAAAGATGAAAAAAAAAAAAAAAAAAAAGGTTTTCTGCAAGTAACTCTTCAAATTCAGTCATCAAAGTATTACATTTATTTAAATAAAGCTTGTATTTATTTAAATACATTATTTTAAAATTCATCAAATTTGATTATTTTGCAAAACTTACTAATTGTTTTCCGTTTGAATCAGAAGATATGTTTTCTTTCATTCGTATATATATATATATATATATTTATATATAGGATGCTGTTATTTCATATGACAGTGTTTTAATATATCTATTATATGCATTGTATTATATTTTTATTATTTTTATTATAGTGGGACTTAATGATGTTTTAAGAATAATGTTCTTGCACACAATAATTGCACACTTAAAATAATAATTTAGGCAACGATTCCTGCTTTAAACATTATCAGATTATCTGTTGTTGAAGTATCAATGTTTCTTATGGTTTGACAGAAAACTTTGAAGATAAACATCTTGTAAACTCTAAGAATGAGGATACATTTTTTATCATGTTACTATTACCCAGACATTGTCAGTTACCCATATATATATATATATATATATATATATATATATATATATATATATATATATATATATATATATATATATATATATGTAAAGGTACAATCTAAGTAAAAGTGTATTTAAAGTTCATATAATTTTAAAATATGAACTTATTTTTAAAGTAATTTTATATTGATTTTACTAACATCATCTATGCACCCATATAACATTCATATGTTAAAAATATATTTCACTTTATAAGTTTATGGCAATATCACTCTATATTTTTTATATGGGCTACTTGTGTAAGCTACTTGAAATCAATAAAGTGCCACAAAGTGTACTTAAGGAAAACACTTTCAAACATACTTTTGAAAAGTACACTGCAATATCAAACACTGCAATATCCAGCAAATCAGGGTTAATCTTCGCCTTTAACGTTGACCCCATCTATTCATAGATCACTCTTGCATCATTATTTGTTCCTAGAAGTGCCCGTGGAGATAAGACTGTTTACGTTTTGAGCAGTGCGTGTATGTGTGTGTCTGAAACGTGACACTGCACCTCCACGTCGCTATAAAAGAGCAAGCGCTCGGATTCCAGCAGGCATTTCGGAGCAACCAGACAGCGCTGAAACCACATCACAAACCCACAGAGCCAAGATGAAGGCCTGGTTCGTTCTGCTCCTGCTGCTGCCTCTCTGCACGGGTGAGTCGCTTCGCGTTGTTCGCCGTCGCTCTTGGAGGTCTTCACTTTGAAGTTATAAGTGGCAGATCCTTGCTGACAGCTGAAGTGTCGTCGATTTCTGCTAAGCTTTGTCTCTTTTAACTTCAAAAAATGCCAATTTCTATACATTACTATTTAATTTGTTGTATTGTATTGCATGTTGCGGACCCGTTAAAATGAAGGGTTACAGGATATTAAGCAAACGGTCTTCTAATGTTGAAATAAAGTGTTACCTTATATTCACAAAAATGTCTAAAAAAAAAATTGTAATCACACAGCAACAGGGGGGTCCTGTGGTTTAGTTGAGGTCCGTGCAGACCCCTCTCCTTGTTGGCTTGGGGTTCCTCAGGGCGATCCGGTTTTCCCCAAAATCCATAGACATGCAGGTCAGGTGAAATAGAGACACTAAATTGCCCATAGGAGTGAGTAAGTGTGTGTGTGTATGTGTGTGTGTTGGCCCTGTGATGGACTGGCCATCCATCCGGAGTGTCTGAAATGTGCTGGAATAGACTCCCATATTCCTAATATTCCTATGGGCAATTTAGACCTTACTTAAGACAAGTAATATGAAGAAGAATGGATAGAGTTTACCTAAACAATAAAAAAAATGTAACTTATAAATAACCTAAAAACATTACAATTGTGTTACAACTATAGAAATTTGTGATGCACACTGTCATTGAAAGGTTTATTTATTTGTGTTTCTGAAAGAAGTCTCTTTATATTTGCTCAATAATAATAATACAATCTGTAATACAATTATAATTAATATTTATAACCTTTTTGAATATGTTTAAAATGGGCATTTTGTCCTATTAGGCAAAGCTGAGCATCATTTTCAGCATCATTTTAACTTATATTCTATATATATATATATATATATATATATATATATATATATACACACATTTCTTATTAAAATGTTGAAAACAGTCGTGCTGTTTGTGGAAAGTTCAAAAGAAAATAAATGACTTTACTGTCATTTTTGATAAATGTATTGCATATCTGCTGAAAAAAAAAACTTTCTTTAAAAAAATACCAACACTAAATCTTTAAACGCTAGCGTAACTATATAAAAATGTATACATCTATGTAGCACAATCCTTCATAACACCATTGTACTTCTGTGTATCTGTGTGTTCAGCGGATCATTTCATTGAGTGCTGCGGTGAAGACTTCCTGATGGTGAGGAACATGCCTCTGCAGTGCAAGAGTAAAGTTCCTCAAGTCTGCTACACTAGAGGTACATGAGTACGGTCCCCCAACACTCAAGCACAGCTTCGGGGCCAGTATAAACGTGTTTCAGCATTACACAATCATCGCAATCAGATAAAAACACCATTTCAAAGGACAACGGGACCGTTTTATAACACTGATAAGTTCATACACCGAAGCTGGAGGGGTAATCGGGGCAACATTTTTGTTTCATCCACAATAAGAAACTTCCACACGTACTAACAGTAACAACATAGCCAATGTGGAATAGAAAATAACCTGCTGTAGACAAACAAACAAAAACACACCTTACCTTACTGTTAGTTGATATGGATAACAAAACTATTTTATATAATAACAGACAATGAAAATATAGGACTATTTGACGATGGATTCTTAGAAAATAACGCACACCCGAGGTGGTAAAGCGGTTACACCTCGGGTGTGCGCACTGATCTATTTATCTTTATCAATTATTCCGCTTATACTACAGTTACCACACCTACGGTAAAGACGTCGATTAAGGTAGGCCTATGTAAAGGTATTTGTCCAGTTTTTTTTAAACTTAAAACGCTATTGTGAGTGAGAATATTCTATTCAACGCCTCCGTTGCTAATTGCAAAACGTCATTTTAAACTAATACAGTTAATAACTAAGTTATGAGAGAGAGAGAGCGAGAGAGAGCGAGAGAGACAGAGAGAGAGATACAGAGAGAGAGAGAGAGAGTCACTCAATGTTTGGCAGCAGTGTCTACAGTTATAGTTAAACTTTTAAGTATATCATCAGAGTAGCGCTAACAACATTTAGCATATAACTCTAGCTCAAACTGTATGTGCGTGCGTGAGGAAAAAAAAGAGCGGGAGAGTAGATGCATTCCGTACATAATAAAATGTAATTTGGCAGCAAAACAGGTACATAATCTGTCGTTTTTAACCTTACGTTTAACGTTACTATATTTATTTGCACGGCTTGTGTCGCTGTTGGGTTTGGTTCGTTTACAGGACTTTCAAAATACCTGAAATCGTTTGGTGAAGTGGTCACAATGCGACCATGACCTGCTTGGAACCACGTTCCATGCGCATTTCCCTGAAAACAATAGCACACCTTAGAACAGGCGGGTCGAACTCAGTTCCTGGAGGTCCGGAGCCCTGAAGAGTTCAAATACAGCTCTAATTAAACACACCTGATCCAGCTAATCAAGTCCTTCGGGCTTATTTGAAAGCTACGCGGTACGTGTGTTGAAGCAGGGTTGAAACTTAACTCTGCGGCCTTCCGGGAATTGAGTTTGACGTCCCCGCTTTAGAATGTCTGTCAGCCAATCAGATCCAAGCATTCAACTGCCCTGCAGTATAATATATTTGTAACGTAATAAAGTCTACCAACCATAAATAACTGTGCATGATTTAGCAGTTAAGAAGTTACATCTAAAAATGTAGGCAGTTTAATGGGTTCTGTTCCAAATCTGTATGAATTTCTTTGTTCTTACGTTTGCAAACAGGCGGTTTAGGGTCACCGTTGACTTCCATAATTACTATACAATCACTATTACTATGTTACAAACTTCCTTCAGAATATCTTCCTTTGAGCTCAACAGAACAAAAGAAATTCATAAAGACCGGAAACTTCTCAAGGGTTGAGCAAATGATGACTTTTGGGCCAACTATTCCTTTAGGCCCCATACTACAGTAGGAGACGTGAACACATTTTACACGTCGAGAGTGTGATAACTGATCCGACATCTGATATCTCTTCCACAGCAACTGGAGAGAAAGGCTGCGTCAGCGAGGTATTCTGTCAAAAGAAAGGCTGGCAATGTTGTAATGAAAACCGGTGCAACGCTCAATCCTCAAACGGAGTCTGCTAACAGCCAGCTTCGTTCATGCCTCTGTCATCTTTGTTTTCATTTTATATATGATTTTATATCGCGCCACCAATACCTTCAAATAAAAGAAATCTAATTTTCAGTAATCAGCCTGTGATTTTATGCTTTCAGTCGGCCGTGTTGCCCAAGGTCGATCAGACAACATGTCGCACACAAGAAAAAAAAACTTTGCCCTGACCGATTATTTATTTGCACAGCGGAGAACAGGCAGTTTTGCTGAGTCAGGAAGAGTCTCTCGGTGAGGCGCTCTGTCGGTTTCACCACAACATAACCTTGCTATCTAACACAGACGGTCGAAATCAATAAAGAACATAAACATCAGTCAAGGTCTGCAGTTTTGCTTGTTTGCCGGTCCAAACTTCAGAGTTTACAGATGCGAAGGGTCAAGGTTCGGCTTGGCGTGACTCCATTGGCCCCCTGCTGGTAGGTCGCGCTGGTTCGCGACTGCACCATCTGGCAGCAAAAAGCTATTTTCTTCTATCTTCATTGACGGTAATTCAGAATTAACCGCGTGTTTTTCGATAAAAAGGTTTTTGCAAGCTAGTCTTTGCTAACATTTATGTTCAGTTTAGGGCGACGAAAGAATCCCAGTACTCTCAAGAGCGGCATATAATTGTACTTTAAACACACACGTACGCACAGAGAGATGAAATGAAATGAGTTTCTGATAACATCAGTTCATCGATTATTGTGTCCGGAATAGAAAAGATAGGCATTTTTTAAAAAGCAATTGCTTTGCTGTCTAACTTAAAACTGCTTCGTCTGGCCAAAATCCATGATTCATAATAATATGTATTCTATCGGAAAAGTCCAAATACACCAACATATTTTCTTTAGAACTTTTTGTACTTACATTACACTTATTTCGTTCCATAATTATACAAACAAATAAATAGCACTAATCTACACCTCGAAATGGCTATGGGTACATTCATTATGTTTCTTTTTTTTGTTTTTTTGGGTGAATGATTAAGATATAGTTCATTCAGGAGTTCACATTAGAGAAGTACGTAGGGTTTTTAATCAACAAATTACTCCAAACATCACCAAGAGACAACGCAGCGTTTTTTTAAAATGTTTATTTTCTAAATTCTTCAGTACTTTCTGCCGATCGGCAGGAATGCATAAGAGACAGATTGGCTCAAACTTTGTCACAAGAAAAAAAAAAAAAAAAAAAAAGTTTTGCCTTTTCATATTTTTGTTAACATCGTTTAATCAATTGCATAATCAGGATCATCACTGCGGTTTTCGTTACCGTCATTCGGTTTATCAAAAAAGCTTCGCTTCATCTCCGCACCTTTATTCGAAAAAGGATATAATCGGACGAACAGCAAAGCATTCGGAATCCAGAGCTGTCCACCAAGTGTAGATACAATCACCAGCTGGGCTTTTTCATTCCCTCTCCCTCCCCGTGTACGTTTTGGAAATTAGCTCTTAGATATTAGCAGATATAAAAACACAAACAGCAGTCTCCTCAATGGTGAACACCGATGCATTGACATCAACAGCTTTGCTTTTTAAAACTCCCTAAAAACACCCAAATCGTCACTTCTACCAACACGCTTACCAGTCTTTCCAGTATCAAATAACAAGGCAAATAACTCGTGACATTCAAAAAAAAAAAAATCTCCGTATGCAACGCTCCATTCGGCTGAGAGGTTCCAGATAAACGAGCACGTTCTTGGAAGTGACATGTCTATAGAAAAGTGTCCAAACTGAGAAACATCCAGGTAGAGAAACACCGGCGACTATTTCTAAAATCTAAACTCACGCCACAAGGCCACAATACCTGCATCTGCAGGAGAACAGTCCCCCAGCTTTTTCCTGGATGAAAACGAACGTGGAATCATTACGTTTGCATTTCTGAGAACTTCCCTACCCACAAATTAGTTATATACATACAGGTACACCGATATATACACAGTAAAGCCAGCCCTGAATGCAACAACTGAGATCTGTGAAAGATCGACATCCTCGTTTGCAACTTCCTTTTGATATTAATGGTGTCCTTTTTTAAGAGGCCAGATGTTCAGGAGAACATATAGTAAAGTATTATGATACTCAAGGTTTAATTTAAATTCAATTCTGAGCCATTTGGCCATTTTGATTGCTAGTGTTTTGGTGTTTTTTTCCCACGAGTATCACGTCACCTGTCAACACAATCGGCTAACATTTCACTTTTGTTTTCGTTTTGAACTTCAAATGCGGTTTGTACAGTATCTCACTTTAAGAAATTCAGACATTTTAAGCGCGGCTTAAGCGGAGAAAAACATGAAAACGTGAAAACCCAACGAAGGCCGTCTCAGTGAAATCCATCCAACTTGTTTAAAAAACAGCAAAAGTCCACGAAGCATTCATAAAAAAGGTATAAAAAAGATAACTGCAGACCAGCTGAGGGGCGTTTAACTCGACACCGTCTACAGAGCGAACGTTGCATAAACACACTAAAACCACACAAAACAATCAGGTATCATTCCATCTATCTAAACGCCGCTAAAGCCAGCTAATCCAATACTACATCCATTTCATGCATTGAAAAAAAAAAAATCACCTAAAAACGTGAAATTGAGGCAGTTGGGTGAAATACTTAGTATCTGAATGCTGATGTGTATTGTGTTATACACATTACAGAAGATTGTCATTCTCTCACAATGAAAAAGAAGGAAGAAAACCCAAATGACTGTAAAGGAGTATTGGAATGCCTTTGCACGCTGAGACAATGCATTCTAATACTCTGCAATGCTTTCAAATCTAGAGATTGCCTTCAAAAGCTGGTTTGATGTCTCTTCTGGAGTAATATGGATGATTTATGTTCCCGTTCATCAAGCAGCACTGGAGGGACCTCTCTCAGCAGCTGTGCTCTTGCGTTTCTCTGATACCGATTCATTTCAGAGAAAAGATATCGGCGCCCCTCAGAATGCCGTTTAATCCTCAGTGAGCTTCTTTTTCATCCACATCTCCACGCATTGTTGAGAAAGCACACAAAGGCAGTATCGTGAAAATTTACCATGGTATCATTTGGTAACACCTAATTCAGTCTCAATGCCTTCGCATTCTCTCACGTTAGCGCGCAACCGTTTTAGGAACATTTTAGGAAATCATTTTAGGGATCAATGACAAAGATTCTCAATAGATTTGGGAACATTTTTTTTTCGGAAATCATTTTTGGGGTGATTAATGACAAAATAAGTTTCACAAGAGAATGCAAAGTAAAATGCGAGTGAATTCATTTTAATTGTTTAATTTAATAGTTTAAGTATTTTTCTTTTTCTATTTTACTCTACTTTTACAAGCAACTTTTACAAATAATGTATTAAAACTGTATTTTTAGAAGAAACCGCGAATGCAAAACTTTAAGTGGGTGAACGCGCTACTTTTACAAAACATGTATTACGAGAGAATGCAAGGATTCTAAGGGGAACGCAATCTACTATAAATATAACATGATGCCATACTCAAATACCATAACTGTCAAAATCGCCCAAATGACCTAAATTAACCGAATACGGTACGAATAATACCATGGTACTTTCTGGTACTGTTTTTGTAAGCATTACAGAAAGGAGTGGGTAAAAACACAATTTCTTCCTTTGGCTTTCTTTCTCTTTTGGACTCTCTCCAAAAAGAGTGATCCTGAGAAAACTTTGAGGGAGAGAGGGAGAGGGTGATCGGCCTTCAGCGGAATGAAAGGAGCGGCGACTGGCGCGCACACACACACTCACGCACGCACATTTAAGACTCGTTTAATCTTTCCTTTCTCTCATAAGATAAAAAACAAGAACATCTCAGTCCAATGAACAAAACAACAAGAAAAACAGTCCCAAAATTAAATCTAAAAACAATGCAGTCTCGGTGAGAAGAGAGTCATTTGGATGCACGGCTAAAAAGGATGGTATGAATACAGAGGAGGTTCTCCAGTCCGAAAGAAGAAACTGAGAGAGATGTGAGGGTGGCACGGCATCTTTAGACAGGCGGATGAGACTGAAATTGTTTGTTTTATTTATAAAATAGCTTGGCTATAGCCATGCGGACCCCATTTTGACGCAGGCTTGTGTGTGTGTGTTACTCGTGTTTGTACTGAATGAAGCGCTCTGCTGTTTATGGCTATTCTTCTGGAAAGTTGAAATTCAAGATGTCCATGACCATGTCGACCGTTAGAAGCAGCTTGAATTGTTGAGGTCTGAGAGTCTGACCTATAAGCCAGAGGCACCTGCCTGGTGTCACCAGATATACATGTCCTGTAGTTTTTGGCTCAGGGACAGATGCTATGCAAGCACGCAAATCAACTTCACATGCAGTCCTCCAACAATGCTCGCGGAGTGCGATAGAATACAAATAAACATCATGTGATTTCTTTTTTTTTTTTAAGGTTTACGCATTTAAAGGGGTAGTTCACCCAAAACGTTTACTCCATTTTATGTCGTTCCAAACCCTTTATGACTTGACTTTCACACATTAAACAATATTTTGAAGAATAAAATTAAAAGAAAGTCCAATGCTGAATTGGGAACCAAATGACTTTTGTTCTAAGGGAAAAAAAACATATTCAAAAGACCCTTGAAAGATCTTCTTCCAACAGATCTTCCAAAGATCTTCCAACAGATCTTCCAAAGATCTCCAACAGATCTTCCAAAGATCTCCAAAGATCCTCCAAAGATCTTGAAAGAATTTTGGAGCGATTCTCTAAAAGATCCTCAAAACATCTTCAAAACATTTATTAAACATCTGTTTTTCCACATAAGAAAGTCAGTCATCAAGGTTTGGATTTACATGAGAATGCGTAAATAGATACAGAATGTTCAGTTTTGGGTGAAGACTGTGGAAAGATTTTGGTATTTAATTCACCCAAAGTTACTGATCCTTAAATCAAAATGTATATCGATGTATATGCCAAATTGAAAGCACGTGTCCATTTTAT
Organism: Puntigrus tetrazona; assembly: GCF_018831695.1. NCBI lineage: Eukaryota > Metazoa > Chordata > Actinopteri > Cypriniformes > Cyprinidae > Puntigrus > Puntigrus tetrazona. The sequence goes on along the minus strand of NC_056711.1, from coordinate 3,947,764 downwards.
ACGGTATTTGTCTATTTATACGAACATGCGTGTTTTTGCATCAAAACTGGTAAATAGTTTGTTTTCATGTCTTTTTTTTAATGTATCACAGTTACTGATGTGTGTGTGCATGTGTGTAGTATTAGTGTTTGTGTGGTAGTGTGTGTGTGTGTGAGTGTGTAAGTGTAAACTTGTAGGTGTTTAATTACACATTCCAAATCTCTCACCATCCAACCAAAACCAATGCCTCCGCAGCCACATCTACTGAATGTCAACATAACAACAAACTAAGACACGAAACGAAAAGAAAAGATAAAAACTGAGGAGACCCTGCTTTTGTAATCCGACAGGAAGGCTGCAGTGACATGCTGGTGCCTTTGGGCGGGCTATCGAGCAGAGGAGGGGGTCGAAACGCCTTATAAGGGAGGGTTAAAGGTCGTGCCCTCATCACTGGGTGTGGCCGTATCGTCGCTAGGCTCTAGGCTGTCCTTGGGGCTCAGGGTGCTGTCGGATGGGGGTGTGGCCTCGTCTGAAGGGGGCGGGGTTTCAGGGGAGCCGTCCTGCTGTCCATTCGGAGTAACTGTGTGCAGGGGTTCGGGGGTGGGAGGGGAGTGTTGGTGTCAGGTTGGGTGCTGAGGGGAAGAGAGACTGGCACCGGCAAGGGCTCAGTAGGAGTGTGGGGAACGCTGGGTACCGTCGGCAGGGTGCGAGGGCTGGAGTTGTGCAGCAGGGAATCACCCAGGCCCAAGCTGGAGTCGCTGTGCACCAAGGATGAGGTCTTCTCCACCAGACGCCACTGCATGATGCTCATGTCCTTGCCGCCCGTTGACACCAGGTGATTGTCTCTGTGCATGAAGCTCACGTTTGTCACGTGACTGCTGTGTGCACTGTACTTGTGGCTTGGGGCCTGCAATTAAATATATAAAAAAAAAAAAATGAAATCAGATAAAGAGAGAATATAATATCCCCCTGGCTTCAATTACAGCTCATGTTTTGGGTGAAATGACAAATATTAATATTAAAATAATATATTATATTATAACACAAATACAAATATTTCTATAAGAACTGTGAGGTCAAAAAAAACTAATGCACGCATAAATTGTTCAAAATAAGACCGATTTTCACTAGTCTTCACTAGTAACTCCGCAACTACTATTATTGAAATAACAGTACTTTTTAAGCAATATTTATATTCATATGCTGTTGCTTAATAAATGCAATCATTTAGTTTTAGATGCTGCTAATTACTATTGTGCACTATTTAATATTTATATTCTGCTGTCATTCCTTTAAGTGTTATATTCTTTTAAATAACCGCTTTTGCAAATTTTATTATATTTTTATGCTTTCTTTGATGTACGTGTTTGGTTTATTGCAGTATTTATGAGCCAGTGGAATAGTATTTTGTTCACACGTGCCTCTGTATGCACAGTTGAGGGACAATAAAAAGCTACCAAATCTAATCTAACCTATAAATATACATACAGAACCAAACTGCTGCACAGTGTACTGAAACAAAAACCAATGAATCGTGTACGAAACCGAGCTGGCTTCAGATATCTAGCAAACAACTAATACGCATGTTAAGATGTAAACGTAAAGACGCTCTTTAAAGCGTGACAGCAAGGTGATGTGACTGACCTTCGGTCTTGAGCAGGGGTACTGGAATAGGTGAACTTTACAGAAGTCATCAGCCAGAGCGATCACCTTCCTGTTGTGAGATCGCACAAGGGCATTGATATCCGTCCCGTCCGAACCCTCCGGCCAAACACCTGTTACACGGCAAACACCAGAGCGCAACGATAGTTAGAAGAAAAACCTTCTTCAGCAGGATGTCATTATCAACCTTTTTTTTTTAGGAACAACTCGCACACTGTAAAAAACGAACTGTTGTTTCAACTTGAAAAAGTTTTGTTCAGTCAACTAAAATATTTCAGTTGTCACTTAAATAAACATTAAGTAACTTAAAATTTCAAGTTCACTAAACTAAATATGTTTAGTTATTAATTTTCCATGGAGTAAATTTCCATCATTTTACTAATTCAGTTAATTTTTGCACAACAAGGAGGTTCCATTGTTTAGAAAGTTGGTATATTTTAGTTTTCATTTAATGTGTGTCCAAAATTAGTCATTTTTGTGCTGGATAAATATACTTTAATTGAATAGTAATTTATTATTCTGTTAAAATCCATGAAACAAGAAGAAACATCAAATCCTTAGTAACCGTTTCAAGGGAAGGTATTTTTGACCTCATCACTATAATATCCATAAACACAAAGACACCTCATCATTTTCCAAAACCGTGTTTATGAATGGATTGGGAACCTTCGGCGAGATTACCAGCAGGAGGCAGAAGAACACCGGGTAGAGCAATTTCTCACAGGTTCCTCTATCATCACATTCACTGTACTACTCTAATCTATTGGCTCAATGCTGGGGAATTTGTACAATTCAGCCAAATATTTTTCCAGTCTAATAAAGCGCTAAAATATGTGGAGTTGTGGTCAGGACTGGGCTGACTTTATGAATGTGACGCGCGCAGCAGACGGCACGCTATGCTGACAGATAAAGTGAGTTTGTGGTCTGAACTGCTTTTGGTTTTTGAAGTCACCCCGCTTAGACATGAAGTCACTCAAAATGTGAGCAAAATTAGAACGGCATTATAATTGTGCGCAAAAACACTGGAGTTGCAAAAACAGAAGAAAAGTGAGATGAGAAATGCTGCAAAGAGAGAACAGCTGACTGATAATCAAACTTTAAGTAGGTGATATGGAAAAAATTATCTAAATATGAGAAATCCTTAATTTCCATATAATAGATTAGAAAATACATGACATATGTAATCATGAAGATTACTTTACTATGATTTCCGTTATTAACTTGCAATGGGTACTGGACTAAAATGAACAATTTGTAATTAATATATTAAGCATATATATATATATATATATATATATATATCAATATATATATATATATATATATATATATATATATATACGTTAAAAAAAGCATTCCAAATTAAAAGTTTTTGTTCACATTATATGTGTGTGCTGTGTATAATTATGTATATATAAATACCCAAATATACAGTATATAGTTCGAAAATATTTGCATGAATTTACACGTATATAATTATATTAATGTAATTTATATTATACATAAATAACGTATTTCTCTTAAATATATGTGCATGTTTGTGTTTTATATATACACAAATATACACAGTACACACGTACCTAATACATGTATTTAAATACACAAACTTTTATTTTGTAGTGATTAATCATTTGACAGCACATATACAGTATATGGTTAATACGTTATGTATAAATTGTGAACTGTAATCCATTAATAATAATAAACTACATACCAGAAATCGTAGTAAGTCATCTTTTTGATTACATATTTAGGTGATGTATTCTGACTACTTACTTTTACTATTGACCTAACTTTTTTTAAGAAAAAAGTATTTTTCGATCTTAAACATCATAAAAAATTAATAATTAAGAAGTGGACTTTTTAATTTGTTTTTTGTTTAGAAAGGAAATTTTTAATATAAAACACTAACTCTAGTCTTATATATATTGTCTAGGGTTAAAGCTGTTAGTCTTGTAAAATTTAGATTAAAAAGTTCAATCAAGTCTGATATGTCCTCATTTATATTGCCAAGCAGCCGTGTGTTGGTGTGTGCGAGAAAGAAAATGACTAAGACCCCCTCAAGACTAAACCACTGACAGGAAATGAGTGTGAAATAGAGCAAAAAGTTCAAATGCCAGCCACATATTTGGAAAAACCAAACGAGGCACGCAAACACAGAGCACACATACTCATAACGCATAAAGCAAGCGTTCTTCTAGCCAATTTTCAGCCGTAAGTCTGATTCACATAGTCACTTAGTGGGTGCTATACAGTAGGCATCAAACCCCCGCTAGCAACAGCACCCAGAATGCACCACTCTACAGATACTGACCAAAGACGTGGAATCCCAGCACGCAGGTATACGTGGCCCAGTCGATGTCCTTGCACTCAGAACGATTACGAATCAACTTACAACCGTTTGGAATGTCCCCTGCGCGAGACGGAAAAACAACATGTCAAGAAAATCTGGGATACGGCGCAAAATTAGAGTTCTTTTGGACCAGAAAAAGTGCAAACACAAACCACAAGCTGAGTCACTTGTGATGTATTCTACCAAGCCGGTGAGACAAACGCAAATACGATTGGAGATGAATGTTTTTCGGAGAAAACGAGCCAGAGAGGGCTCGTTGCGGTCGGCCACTTACAGTAAAGGATTTCGTAGTCTCCTGAGTTGGACATGATGAACTTGTTGTCGGGGGACCAGTCAAGATGTGTAATGTAGCTGGAATGTCCCTGAGGAGAGAGATTAAAAGATCTGACGATGAAAATTATTAGGATTTAACCGTTCAACTGATCACAGAGCTGCTCGGCTCTTTCGCTGAACACAAATGCATGCATTTTGTGGAATATCTAACCTCATATTTTCAACGCAATCAATTTGACAGTGATTCCTAATGTTTAGTTCCAAAAAAAACAAGCCTATACTTTTCAAAACATCAAAAGACAAACAATATCTATGTTCGAAGAAAAGACCAAAACTGAAGATGTTGCTCTATAAAGGTTTAATCAGACATTTCAACGTCTGCAGCAGCTCTTGTAAAAAAAGAAATGCACTTATTTGTTTTAAACGTGCATTTCTAGCGTACTTCGAGTCTTACAAGTATATAAAAACTCGACTTGCAAGTAATATAATATTAAGGCAGAGGCTATAAAGGTTATTTAAGTGTGCACCTTTATACTTGAGTACGCATTTAAAAAGAATTTCATTGCATTTTAGTAAAAGCACAAGAACGTGTAAAGTACTCGATTAGAATTATTTTCAATACCTATGAAAATGCATACAATAATCTCTAAAGTACAGCTAACTGCATTCAATATAAATGTAAGAGTACTTTTTTTTTTAGCACCATGGTAGAATGGAATTAAGAGTAATTTGAAAGCTGTTCCACATCAAGTAACGATTAAGTCATTTTCAAATACTTGAACGCGTCTTTTGGACTACGTCTATGATACTTCTGTGGTGCTCTGTTGTGCCTTTTTGGAACTTTTTGGAGTAAATGTTCGATTGTATGGAAAACATCTGACCAGGCTGTAATTTTGTTTTCCATAAAAGAAAACCTTACAGGTTTGAAACAACATATTAGTGAGAAAAAAAACAAAACCAACACGTTTTTGAGACGCTCCGGCTCTTTAACCTAGACGCGTGAAAGCGAAAAGAGTTCAAAAGTTCGGCTGAAAAAAATCAATTAATCTAAAAGCACAAATAAACCCTCTTCAAATGAAACGACGTCAACGCGAGCCCGAGCGTCTCGCAGACGCGGACAACTAATCAAAGTGATGGAATAGCATAAAAAGAGACTGAACTCAGTGGTCTCAATAAATAATGCTGGAGGGTCTCCACCCAGTGCAAAGAGAGACACAAAACTAATACCGTCTGACTTACAACTCAGGGAGAGAAGCTCGGTTTGTCTGACTTGGCTCTGACTTGGCCGTGGGCTTTCCTCCCATATGTGCGCCGACATCTACATGTGAGTGAATGTACGTGTTTTAAAGAGGCTTGCGTTTGGGAAAGCTTGCTATCTGCTTACATGCACGCACACACACACACACACACACACACACACACACACAGTGCCCTGTAGATTATAAAGAACACCTGTCTATCCTTTTCCAGCTTTTCATCCTGAACTTCCTTTCTATGGCCGTCGAAACGTTCCCACGCTGCACTGTAATGCAAACGGTTTATAGCTCAGCGACGGACTGCAGTATTCGGACACTTCTGCACATTTAAGTCACATCTAAAAACGTATGAACCTCTTATGAATTGCACAGACAAACTATCAAACTATGCCATCCGCCATTTAGTTTAGCCGATTTGTAGTCTTTGTGAGATTTTTTGAGTTTTTCGCTTTATAGTGAATCACTCGGTTTGATATTTTAAGTTTTGCTTACGCGTCCAAATACGTTTTGCGGCCACTGTACGCGTTCATCCGCTCTCATCTGTCTGTGAGTAACATGGTTCGGCTACGCTGACAGACACATGAGCGATTCGTCTGCCAGCATCAATAAAACCACAGGCCAGCGTTCCCACAATGTCTGAATTCCCTCTGGAAGCTCAGACGTGTCAGGCAGTCAAGAGCGCCGAAAGAGAGGCACGCTTTCATTCTGTCTGCTAAAATCACGCTGACATCTTCAGCCGCTTCAAAACCAGCGTTTCTTCGCTCTCTTCATGACTTGCCGAAGGATAGACGCGTACAAAAACGGACTATGTGGAAATAATTTCATTTCTGCTAGTCATTTCATAATGAAAAGGAGAACCATTCGTGCGTCCATGTTCGACGAAGGGCACTAAACACAGAAGTGTTTTTAAAACTCTAAATGAATTATAAACGTGATCCATCAAAGCATTAGCAAAGCGATATATCAGTGTAAGACGGCACTTTTTTATTTTTGCCTGACAGGACGTATAAATCGACAAAAACGCAAGGCACCCGTTTCAGAGAATGACTCTATTATAACTGTGATTGAACACAGATGTTAATGATATTAAACTTCTCAGCTACTGAAAAACTGCGCTATTTAAAAAAAAATCAGAGCGATCAGAAGAACAGTGGTGTGATTCAGAGGGTGTTGACGGAGTACAGCCGAGCGAAACGAGACCCGGGTCAGACACGGGCAAGCGGTCACGCGCGGTAAAGTTTTATTCTCCGCTCTCCCCTGACCGCCTCGGATCCAGCCGAAAGGGGAATAGCGAAAATAGACAATAATACAGCCATGAAGCGATGACTGTAAGGTAAATCAAAATGCATTCAAAACGCATTTGAAATGAATCATCCACGTTTAAGAATTGGAAATTGTAAATGTAATCTTTGTATTTTTATTTGTTTTAAATATATATTTTATATCGCATTCAATGGAGATCCACTAGTGGCCCCAGTACGGATTTTAGGAAAGGACCTTTCATGCGGTGTGTAACAGTTTTAAAGTTTTAAATGCACCGTGTATAAAGACATTGTCCCTAGTGTTTGCACGCAAGTCATCCCACAACCAAAACACCCATAATAGGCGCACTTTAATGCCGGAATAGATTTTGTGTCCACTTCAGATACTCACAGTGCATTTCCCATATCTGCTGTACTTGCGTCCCTTATCCGACACCGTGTAGAGGTAAATGAAGTTATCATGTGATCCCACTGCCAGCAGCGTGCCATCTGAAGAGAGACACTGAGACGTATGGCTGTCTGCCCAACACAGAAACGCAACAAAAAAAAGGTATGCAAACAAGAAACACACTCACCAATAGAGTAGCGCATCACTGACAGCTGCTCATTGCCGTCTGTATGAATGGCCACCAGATCTCGCGTCTCTGCGTCCAGAGCATACCACCTGAGACGCGTACGAATAATCTCTCAATTACAGCCATCGAAGCAGTTTTAGGTTAAAACTTTGTATGTAAACTTTATATGGAGATGATATAGAGGTCACTTACTTCCCTGAGTGAGTACCAATGGCGACAACCGAACCGCTAGGATGGAAATCTGCGCAGTGCCCGTGCTCCTGAAAAAACACGAAAACGTCAATACCGTCACAAGCATACCACACTTTATACCGAGTTCTGGTTCTAATGCAGATTGTCTGATATATTTCTAATTTCGCTATTTTTGTTGAAATGAAAGGTGCTTGTTTTTCAGCTTTTACTGACATCAGACACGACAACACTTTAAAAACGAATGAAACCTTAGTTCTTAGAATTCAACCGTTTATAGTCCGTAAAAAGTACAGCTTTCTTGGAAATGCGCTGAGGCCCCTTATTAGGCCCCCTGGTCAAGAAGCACCGCTCTAAATGCGTGGATGAGGTCGCAAAAAAAGAAACTGAAACCTGATAAACACACATCAACTAAATACTACATCAATGCAAATGTAAACATCCTACAGTTAAGATGACAACGGGTATTTAGTGGTTATTCGGGGGATCTCGCAATCTTTCAAGGTCCTACTAACCATAGTCTTAGCTCAGAGACACACTGTCCAGAAACACTAACCGCTGTTACAATAAACGCCTCTGAGCCAAAATGCTCAAACAAACTGGTTACTGATGTCTTATATATATATAATATATCCAAGAACCACTAATGTCATGGCATGTGTCACAGATTTTGAACAAATTCCCCAAGCATCTGATTATCCTGCTTTGTTTTCTGAGATGCCTCTGAAATATTACATCTAGTCAAGTCAAGTTGTCTTTAGTATTTTCAAAAGAACAAAGCACTGGGCCATAATTTATGCCAGTAACCAGTGAAAATGAGTCTGAAGTGTCCAACAGAGAACTGTAGCACTACATTTTTTTGATAGTTACAAAAATTAAACATACAGAGGCCACCTTTATCGAAGCCAATGCCCTATATTGCCTGAAAGGTTAGCGTATTGTGCTCATTATTACTATTAACATATGCAATATTTAACGGGTCTGTGTTTGTGGGAGTCTTACGTCCAGCAGTCTGGTCCATTCCAGCGTGTGGTCCACAGAGCTCCACAGACACACCTGTCTGTCCTGAGCGCAGGTGAGGAACAGGTCTCTGAACGGGTGGGTGGCCAGACCCCACAGCTCATCTGTGTGCCCCTAAAAACAGAGAGTCCCATGAAACCAACCCCACAACTGTGACTGCAGTTACAAGCACATGTTTGATAACCGTTGACTCCTTGTATGTATTTGAGATTACTGAGAACTGAGAGGAAAAATTTGCATTTAAAACCAATGGAATCTTCCATTCCACATACTGTTCTTTGTCAAAAAAAAAAAACGGGTGACGCTTTATTTTAAGGTGTCCGTAATACAGAGTAATTACCTAGTAAGTACTTAGTAGTAGCCGTTGCACTTACGCGAAACAAAATACGCTTACAATGTAACTAAGTTATGGAATAGTTTGTATCTACAGCTTGTAATTATGCAGATGTAACAGGCAGCTACTGTTACACATGTGTTACAGACTGTAACCAAAAGACTGTCACATATATGTCGCAGACTTTATACAATGTAATTATAAAATCACGTACACAGGCATAAGCTACTTCAAATAAAGTGCATCAAGATTGTACTTAAGTGTAAGTAGCTGTGTAACATATGTGTAACAGTAGCTGCATGTTACATCTACGTAATTACAAAATATAATTACAGGCTGTTCCATAATTTAGGTACATTTCATTTAATGTAAGTACAATGGCTACTACTAAGTAACTGATTAGGTAATTACTCTGTATTACGACACCTTAAAATGAAGTGTTACTGAAAAAAGGTTCTTAAGATCATTAAAATAACCTTCACATTGAGGTTCTTTTAAGAATTGTTCACCGAAAGCTTTTTTGGGGAACCAAAAATGGTTCTTTAGTGGACCAAAACTGCCTTTTGAAACCTTTATTTTTTGAAGAGTATGGGGCTGCACGTGAGAAAAAAGCTCTTTACCTGCACTTCCACCTGGAATCCATCGTTGAAGGTGCCTCTCAGGATGAAGTTGCGTGAAGTGCCCACCAGAAACTGCTCGCCCTTGCCCTCAGCTACTGCACGAATGGTGCCATACTGATCTGGGACCTGAACAAAAGCAATCACGCATGATAAATATATTATCATCATCTTGTTACACGTTACACGTACTAGTATTACCACATTATGCATGATTCCAATGTAGCTTACCCTAACCTTAAAGACTTTATATGTAGTTATTTAATTTTTAATCTCAAACCTATTTCTGTAATTGAGTTAAACAGTGCAAAATTTAATTTGAACAATTGATTTTATATACATTTATGTAGATAAGTCTACTTTAATGTTTCAATCAACTTTTAAAATGTTATTGGGGAGGAAATAATATTCCATCATAATAATTTGTTAACAGATATATTTATGTAAAAATAAAAAAATAAAACATACATACTGTGCTGATTACAATTTATAAAAAGAAAAAAAAAATTATCATACAAAATTGTATTATTAGTTTATCATTCTGCTGGTAACCTATTGTTTTATAAATAAATTAATAAATGAATGAATGTATATAACAGTATTGAAATGTCATCTAATGATTCTTTTTCTAAATATGACTGGCAAGATTATTTGGTATATGAACTATTGTTACACTGAACAGCATTTTAGGTGTCTTATGTAAATCATATTTGAAAGTCATTATTTTTTGTTCAGAAAAATGTAATTAAACCGGACACATTCTAATGCACAAAAAAAAAAAAACTATATTAAACCGCAATTTTTTCCCTTTTAACACCTCCACAAAATAAAGTGTATCTTTTTTTACTATGCAATTAATATTTATCGTTATCATATACTTCAGTTTAAAACTTTGGGGTCACAAAAAGTGTATTAAAAAAACAAAAACATATACTGTCTTCACTATTTTTAGTACTTCTCTAAAAAAGTAAAAGTAATTATTCCAAGATGTTAATGTATCAGCTATGTATCTCTTTAAAAACAGGCATGCACCTCGATGTCTCTCTCTGGATTCAGGTCGTGGTCCCACAGAATGATCTTGTGGTCTTTGCCGCCCCCTGTGAGCAGCGTGCCGTTCCTCATCTGACACAGAGTGAAGACGCTGCCATCGTGAGCCTTGATCTGACGCGAGATCTGAAACGCTCCTGCGGGAACGGGACGGGTTAGTAAGACACACGGAGACTTCTGGGAACAGAACACCACAAATATCTCTCCTGGCTAATGCGGTTTGAGTGCCAGACTGTTTTGCCATTGGGGGATGCGATAGGGCTTTCGGAAAAGCCAGCGAAAGAGAAGCTCGCAGATATGCTTGCCAAGCGAGGCCGGGGGGGTGCGTGCGTTCGTGATGTTGCATTCTGGGAATTCCAGTAGATTATCGCTTCTCCCTGCAATAATACCGATGGCCCGGCTGTCTGCGCAAAGAGCCAAACCGAGGGAAATCTAGACCCCCGGAGCGCTGAAGCGGCCCATCGATATGCACATAACTCCGCGCGTTTCTGAACGGACGCACTCCAACACACCTGCACTACCGCGCTTCTACAGTTACATGGTATCTCCGAGCGTACAGACGCAGACACAGGAAATCAGCTAGACGAGGCCGGTTCAGGACATGACATATGCCAAATGACTTAAGATGGAAAGAAGAAACGAAGCAGCAGCCGGCGAAGCACGTGCGAGGATTCATGACAGGAGAACGCTACGAGGCTGAAGCAGGAACTCGTTTTCATAAAGTGTGCACTTTTTCTTTTTTTTTGCAAATTTTTTCAACTCGTTGAACGAAATACTAATCAATCAATCAATCAACTAATCCCCAAAAACAGATGCGTCTAGCCATGAATGTTACAGTGTATGAAAAAGTGTAATTCATAAGTTTCCTGCGTTTCATTCTATTGCGATATGCTTTGAAATGTAATTCATTCCTGTGATGTAAAGCTGAATATTCAGCATCATTACTCACGCGACGCTTCAGAAATCATTTTAATATCTCATTTCAATATTCCTGATTATTACGCTTAATTTTCTTGTGGAAGGTCGTTTATTTGAAATGGAAATCTTTTGTGACATCTTTCATCAATTTAATGCATCCTTGCAGTTTTATTCAATGTAACGAGTGGCTTATGACTCGTTGATTTGTTTATGAAGAATCTCGAGACGAGCATGCAGCCGAATCTTCGGACACGCATCAAGAGTTTTGAAACGTTTCGATTTTATAGATGATTAACGAAGGATTTTCATTTTCAAGCATCCGGTAAAACTATCGCAATTGCTCGGCTCTGGAGTGTTAGTAGTAGTTTCTGTCCCTTAGGGGGCGCTGCGTCACAGGACCGTACTGATGAGATCGAGGGGGTAAATAAAGGAGTGATAAATGAGCGGGAGCTGGCAGGGTTTCAGCCTGTGGTGCGGCCAATCCAGTTCCACAGCATGCCAGTGAAAACCATTACAACTCCAGGATCAACACAGAGAAAACAATCTGTCAGCTTGTGCACACAGACACCAGCACGCTTGCATGCAAACGCGGTTTCAGTCACACATCACGAGCCGTGGACTTCCACCGAAAGTCTTCTTGAAAGCTGCTCTCTGCCACAGGTTTCCAGAAGTTTCTCTTTCTGTCACTTATCATTGAAACGACGGTCGGGCTTCGCTAACATCACACGTAGAATTGACAAAATGTTGACAAGCTACCTTAAAGCGGCCTGCCGCTAACATCTTTTCTACCACCGCTAGCGTTTCCAACACTAATAATAATCAGAAATGTGTATACATTAAGCTGCAAATCAACATATTAGAAGGATTGTGTGACGCTGAAAAGCATGGCAGTCCGTTTCGAGCATAAAAAAAAAGAGAGAATCGGGTGATTACGAGCTGTGAAGTCAGAATTGTGAGATTTAAAGTTTAAAGATGAATTATGAGAAAGTAAATCGGTATTGCGTGATATAAACACAATTATGAGCTATAAAGTCCAAAAAGACTGACGCGTGACTTTAATTCTGACTATAACTCGCAATTGTGAATTTATTTATTTCTCAGAACTGCAAGTTTGTACAATTCTGAGAAACAATAATCACATAATGACGTAATTGTAAAATAGGAAGTCGCAATAACTTTTTTTTTTTTTTTTTTTATTCAGCGGCTTCCATAGAAAAGTGGAGTAACGATGCTGGAAACTCAGCTTTGCGTCCCACGAATAAACTACGCTCTAAAATGCATTCAAACGGCTAACTTCGTACAGCTGTACTGTATTTCTGATAGATAAATGCAGCCTTGATGAACATGTTGCACAGAAGTGATGGCGAATGAACTCTTTAACGTAGAGGCCATATGCGAGGGTCAGCGAGGTTTTATTTGTTGCATTTACCATAGTGTGATGAATTCCTTTTTTTAACCGTGCGTATTTTACTACGCGAGTCACACTACGGAAAGGCGATCATAAACTGAACTTTTCATGTCATTTTCGCAGGCATGGCATGAGAAATAAACTACAGCAGTGATGAACCCTACAGCCTTTCCCGATCTGTGCAGCAAGTCGTCTGTTACTGTTAATACGACGTGTGTCTTTTGGTAGAACAGAATGCGGTTATGCTTTGACCCCGCGCGCATCTGGCCTCGTTCCACTTCCTTTATTTTCTTTTATGGTGAGCGGGAACTTCTCTAGTCTGTTTGGTTTCAGAGCGTGCAGCGGAGCGGAGGACCAGACTGCGTTCGTGGGAGGATACCTTCACCGCCACCGCAGCACTTTTTTTTTTTTTTTTTATGAGGAAACGCAGGTGGTGATGGAAAAATGAAGGGTATGTTAATGTGCAGTATGCGTTTTATTATCCTGCCAGTGCTAATATGGAGCCCGTGTGCGAGACGAGGGCCTACCTTTCGGCCCTTTTCCTGGTGCTGGTTCAGCGGTGCTGCGGGTCCATATCAGTATGATTCCTCCTGAGTCTCCGGTCAAGATGTCTCCGTTATTGAGGAAGGCCAAACACTGTACAAATTTGGGCTTCTCGTATTTCTGTCAAAGACACACAAACAAAAGTAATAAATGTGAAGTCAGGTTTTATGAACTCGCGTACAGTATGTACGGACTAGTTTGTGCTTTGTAAATCAAGCCCGACCGCAGCATTGGTCTAGAAATGTCTCTTGAGCTGGGAAATGTTGCCAAAATATTCAACCTTTTGACTATTTCATACATGACTCAATAGTTACCGTATATTTTCTTAAATGGTCTGAAACTGCTAAATGAGCTCAAATATACGCAATAAACAATAACAAAGTATACAGCATATATATATATATATATATATATATATATATATATATATATATATATATATATTTTATTAAATATATTTATTTATATATCGGCACCCATTCACTGCAGAGGATCCATTGCTGAGCAAGTGATTTAATGATACATTTCTTCAAAATTTCGATAATTTCACATGCATCTTGTAAGGCCTGAGGGTGAGTACATTTATTTTTGGGTGAAATTGAATATTAGAAGAATTGATAAGAAGCATGGGTGTCCTTACGCCAAATATGCCTTGTTTGCGGGCGAGTGAAGAACCGCTCCAGGTCCAAAAGAAGATATGTGATTTTCCACACGTGACGATGGTGTTGGCGTCGGTCGGGTGAAACTCCACCGCTAAGACCACTTCATTGGTTGTCTAAGAAAACAGCACACACAGGCAAAATCATTACAAGAAAAACGGAAGAAGCAAGAGAGGAATGCGCAGGGAAACGGGGCAAAAAGGTACAAAAGGAACAGAAGCGGCAAAACATAAAAGGACGAGAAGGAAGCCATCTGAAACGAGATGAAAAGGACCGAGAAAAAAGATGGAGGAGGAAACTAGATAAGGGCTAAAAGAAATCTAAAAGAAAGGAACAAAGGAAGGGAGTGGTGATGTGTGAGACAAGGGAACGTACCTTAATCTCAGCGATTTTTGATTTCTTCTGCCAGTCCCACACAGTGAGCATGTGCTCGTTAGAGTCATCAATCACACTGAGATGAGTGCCTGAGTCCTACACACACACACACACACACACATACAGTTTGAGCATCACAAGTCCATACTCTAACACGTCGGATGAAATGATTGTCTCCCCATATAAGACTCATTTATGTATTTGCACTTCATTCAAATAAAGAAAATGACCGAAGAGTGCAGTGTTTGATGTTTAACAACCAAGTACAGATCTGCAAGGTGAAAAAATCGAATTCTCAGTCGATTTTCACGTATAGCATATTATTTCAAGCCTAACGTTGATTTCGAGGTAAGAATTATTGGCGGTTCCAAAAACATATGCAAACGCGATCCAGGAAATAGCGGTTGTCCAATTAGGCGATGCTAATCAAACGCATGATGAAATCAAGTCAAAGACTCACCGCTTTGGAGAAAGCGAGGGATCCAACTCCTCTCTCGAAGGTGCCGAGGCCGATGATCTGCAGCGTGGAGAGACTGACCGAGTCCCAAACTCTGACGTGAGGCTGAAGCGGCTGCAGCGTTCACAATACAGACATCACAGTAAACATCCCAAAACGGCTTATACTGATGAACAAACAACACTGCTGGGAAACACGAGTAATACAGGGGACGGGTCCTCCGTGAAGAGTTCATACACTGTTTTAAGCTCTTCGGGGATCCTCTGAACACCTGCAGGTAGATGCGTTTCTTTATGCACTTTGAAGACTTTTTGTCTTTAAAGTTTGTTTGCTGTAGCATTATAGAAACCAGCCAGTTATTCCAGACCAGCTTTCCTATTCTGCGTTACTAAAGTCAAAAGATGCAGCATAATATTTGAAAATGAAATAGTAGGGGTCCTTGGAAATTAAAGAAATAAATGGCATGTAATGAGCAATGAGTAAATCAAGTTATACCGACAGGGCAAAATAAAGTGAGAGAAACAGCTATTAGAAGAAGAAAGAGCCACTTGTATCATATAGTACTTTAATTCACGGCGGTTATGAGATTATCAAAGCAGAAATACGGATGAAGAACAACAAACAAGTTTTGGAAATTTTATCCAAATTTTGGTGGTTAGAAGGTCAACATAAAAACCATTGAATGCTTACATATTTAGAGAGACACAACTACATGATAGCTTAACAATTTAGGGTCAGTATGATTTTTTTATGTTTTTAAAAGACATCTCCTTCTTACCGAGGTGGCATTTATTTGATCAAAATACAATACAATTTTTTTAATTTATTTGAATATATTTTCAGATTATTCTTTCCACAACACTCTGATAATTAGAAGGTTAAAAAGGCAATATATCTGTAATATAACTCTTTCGTTTTTTCTTTGCGACAACCCTAAAAGTCTTTCATTTCACCTTTGCTCAGTTTAAATCTACATCTAAATATTTGATCGCGTACTTTTGCCTGGCAGTGTGTACATTAAGGCAAAATCAGCTCTGTGCTTTATAGCTGTGCTGATGAGACTCACCCTGCCGTCCTTATCCACGCCTGCTATCTGTCCCGTGGCGATGCGGATCTTATCCGGGTGAACAGCAAGACTAGAAGAGAGCAGAACGTTCACTGATCAACACTGCTCAAGTCCGAAGAGGTGAATACGGCTGCTTGTCATCATTAATATGTCATCAGGCAAATATATTAGGAACAAATACTTCCTGATATGGCCTGATATCTAGAGACCGGCGTGAATGCCATTATATGCATATTTGGCAACACAGTTCACTAATAACCAGTTGTTTATTATCACCACACATATTCCTAGTATATTTGTTTTTTTGTTAGTATTTAATAACGCCTTATTCTGTGTGATATGCTCCCTAAATCTGAAGTGGTACCCGATATTCAAAAGGCCATAGGCACCATCACTAACAATGCTGACTGTTAAGGTTTTTTCTTGTAAATCGCATCGGCTCATTTGTTTGGTTTAGCCCAAAGAAACATTTTTCCTGTAATTTCCATCCCGTGCTCACACAGTCTCATTAAGACCAAATGTGAAATCACAATGACAGCCATTCATTAAGAAAAAAAACTGCATCTTTCAGTTTAACTGCGAGTTACTTTTTTAATATTCAATTATTGGACGAGATAACCAGCGGATAACTGCATGGCCCTAATAACGCGATGCGTGTTTTCAGTCTCACCATTTGACGCAGTCAGTGTGTCCTAAATAGTGCCGCTGTGTCCTCTCCTCGTAGTTGAAGAGCACCACCACGGAGGCGATGAAATATACGATCTCCCCGGTAGGCAGCAAGTACACATTTGCACGGCAGTCACGTCCCCTGTAGCCATATCTGCCCGTCTGAGTCAAGGAGGGCAACAACAATATTACAAAAAACAACGTATATAAAATATATATATATTTTTTTCCAATGCTTTACTCGTCCGTCGCAATGTTTTAATTTCTGTGAATTTAATCAGAGAATGGTGCACTTAAATTAAATAAAATAAAAAATTAAATACAATTAAAAAATGAACGAAATTAAAAATTACATAAAAAATGAATAAGATTCAAAATTTCATAAAAAATACATTTAATTAAAAATTCAATGAAAAACATATCTAAATAAAAATAAATAAAAATTACACAAAATTACATAAAAATTAATTAAATGACA